>NC_080087.1:105504036-105807067 GCF_950005125.1 Chionomys nivalis | reverse complement strand
GTATGTAGGTGATACATGAGTACCTGAAGCACAGGATGTGTGTGTGTGTGTGGATGTGTGTGTGTGTGTGTGTGTGTGTGTGTGTGTGATGGTTTCAAAAGCCCTCAAGTCCACAGAGCCAAGGCCTCCCTCCCGCTGCCTGCCACCATAGGGCACCTGGAAGGACACTTGGCGCTCCTCGCCGAGGTCTGTTTTGTTGCCAACCAGCATTACCACCACTTCTCCTGGCTGGAACTCCTTCTCCAGGTCCTCCAGCCACTGCTGGGCCTGGTGAAAGGAATCCTAAAGAGACAGAACAGAAACCACGCTGGCGTTCTTGCCGAGCCAGAAGAGCAAAGCAGGTGTCCCTCACCGGTAGGACGCCACATTGAGGCCTTTTCCCAGAGTGCAATGCCAAGGGACTGCTCTGTCCCCCCTAGGAGGGCAGCCAGGATGGGCTGGCCCCTGGTAGGGGAAGGCTGTGTGATGGGCATCACACCAGAGAGCCAGGGATGTGCAGGGCACAGGGCATTTGGGGTCAAGAACTCCACTCTGGACACCATTTTGTGCAGGAGCATTTGAGGAAACTGTCATCACCCCAACACAGTTCCTAACTGCAGCCCCTCATAGGCTATGTGGGGAGACTTGACCCTGTGTCCTCTGGAACTTTTCTCCTGACCTAGGGCATCAGGGCTAATGTGCGGATCCAACCCTCTACCCTCCTGGATCTGCGCCTAACACACACTTTCTGGATCCTCTGCAGGGCTTTATCTGAGACCCTCTCCCAGTGTGTTTTCCTGCCTCCCACCCGCTATAACTAGTCCCCACTTCCCTAGCTCCTATTATAGTCCCGGAGGCAGCAAGCTCGCCTGGCACTAGGCTAGGCTGGACACACACAGACATATGAGTCTAGTACTCCAGTGTCATCTTCACGCATGCTCTGTGTTTTGCACCCACTGGTGATACAGGATAGATGGCCTATGGCAGTGGGCTTGGTCTGTAACCGCCTCTTGGCATCCAGCAGCACAGCAGCCAGCGATGGTGGTGCTGTGGGGGGAAGGGGTGTGCCGAGAGACTGCAGAGAAACCAAACCCAACTTTGCCTGGGAGACATTGCCGAGAGGACTTCCTGAATGAGGTGAATTGTATAGGCTTAATAGTCCCTTTTTGTAGATAGAGCAGCTCCCATAAAACATGGCCCCAATCCTGTTTCCTTGCCACTGATCCCTGCAGAATGCAGGAAACAGTACAGTTGCCTGGGGAAGGAGGCGGAAGGTAACCCTACCTTGCGAGTGATGTCATACACCAAGAGAGCAGCATTGGCACCCCTGAAGTAGAGGTGGCAGACGCTGTGGTACTTCTCCTGGCCAGCCGTGTCCCAGATCTCAAGCTTCAGAGATGAAGAGCCCACATCCACCACCTTCGTGAAGAACGCACCTGCAGCCAGGAAGCCAGTGAGTGTTTGCTGGGGATAAAGTGGTCACCCGTGACTCCCAGTGTGTCATGGAGGTGGTCTATGCTCAGCAGCCCAGGGAGAGGCAGCTAGACACTTGCTGATGGAGGCTGAGTGAATGCCTGTTCCAGAAGCCAGAGTGTTGGGGGCTGTGGACCCCCAGACCCTGAATGTCCTGTAAATAACTTGTTATGCTTGCAGCTGCTCTGAGCAAAACAACTTGTTTTCCTGTGTTTGCAGCTGCTCTGAGCCTGAGACCCTCAGGAATTCTTAGTTTCTGGTGGGTTTAGCTGGGGCACGGCTATTAGTTAAGGATCCCTATATAAGCTGCCCTGGAACACAATAAAGGGGACATTCTTGTTTCAAGGATGACCCATGTCTCTGTCTTTGTGTGTATATGTGTATGTCAATCTCCAGGCCTTTGCCAGCTCACTTGCAAAACATCACAGGCGCAGTACCATAGTACACATAGTACAGGCGCTACAGGACCATAGTACACGTAGTAGCATGGACGTTACACCAGAGCTTCCCTACTAAGCAAAGCGCAGCTGGTGGCTGCTTTGTGTCCTTTATAGGCTTCCTCTTGGGGTGAAGCTAAAGCCTTGGGATAAGGTAAAAGACCCTGAACTAAGAATGATGTGAAAGGAACATAATCCATGTCCAGCAGTGAATAACCTGGCATGTCTCTACAGTGTCCAGTGATGTGTTGAACTCCAAGGGTTCTCATGCCTTAGTCCCTCAGGCACAATGGCTATTCAGTCGCCTGTCACATTCCAAAGCCACGCTCAGTCACCAGAAGAAAACCTCTTCGGTGTCTACCCCCCCCCCCCACCAGCCACTGGCTCTTCTATCACTGACCTCACTTCCACACCTAGCATTCTCTCGTGAGTTACTCAAGTCTGCAACTGTCAGCCTAGGGAGCTCGCTGTGCTCCCCCATCTTCTCTTGTGTGCTCTGTGAGGCTCCCGGGGCCTGCCTTCCTCATTCAGGTACCTGCTTGACCAACCACAGAGACTGGCTCCAACCCCTTCACATAACATGCCGTCCACCTTTTCCTCGAAGATACTTTTCCTTGAGCTTTGCTTTCCAGTATTGAATTTGTATTCTTAATTATGTGTCTATGCGTAGGTGATGGTCCCTCTCCCCTGCCCTGGTGTGATATTTAAATAGTTATCCAATGGTACCAAAAACGTCTGTGTCAAGTGTGTGGGCTACTAGGGAAGGTAGAAGAAAAGAGGCGAGGGAAATTAGGGAGCCTTCAGGACGTGAAGAGTCAGCAGAAAGCAAGGGCTTCACCCAGAGCCACTTCCCTACACAGACCCAAGGTAGATTTGGAGTCAGTTGGGGAGACCCTGTAGGAGAGAAACCTACGACCTACAATGGGTAAAATGTAACTTCTAGCCCAAGGACAGTGACTCTGTATCTCGGGGACTGGTATAGTGACTGCCCAGATGAGACTAGCCTGCGGCCACGTCTCTAAGGGATTCACTTGTTTGGTGAGGGATATGAGAGGGCCCAGCCCACTGTGAGGGCTACCATCCCTAAGCAGAAGAGTCTGGGCTGTCTAAGAAAACAGGCCGAGGGGCTGGAGAGATGGCTAAATGGATAAGAACACTGGCTGCTCTTCCAGAGGCCCAGAGCTTGATCCCCAGGGTCCTCATGGTAGCTAACAACCATCCTAACTCCAGTTCCAGGGTCTTCAACACCCTCTTCTGACCTCCATGAGAACTGCTTGCATGTGACACACAGACATACATGCAGTCAAAATGCCATGCACATAAATTAAAAATAAATTAAAAAAGAAAAAGAAAAAGAAAGCTGAGCATGAGCCTAAGAGAACCAGAGAGCAAGCCAGCAAGCAGCATCCTCCGTGGTTCCTGCCTCCAGTTCCTGCCTGCATTCCTTCAGTAATGGATTGTGATCTAGAAAGGTAAGTCAAATGAACCCCTGCCCCCTCCAAGTTACTTTTGGTCACCATCCATGTTTCATCCCAACAGAAATGAAGCTATAGCAGCCACCCCTATGCAGTAATCCTGTACCCTCGCCTCTTCTCTTGAGGGTGACAGTCAGGGAATCTGGGGGTTCAGGTCCAAGGTCTTCTCATCTCCATAGAAAGCACCACCATTCACAGGCTCGTGAGTTAGGGCTTGGTCATCTCTGGGGGCACATTTCCATCCACTTTGGAAAGAGAAGAGTAGGAGTGGACCGAACTTTCTAGAAAGATAAGATTCTCTCTGGGAATCAGAGCCACATCTCAGCAGGGGTAATGACATAAGCTGTGTAAACCTGAGGCTCCATGAACTTGAGGTCGGGCTAACCTGCTCTTCTCACAGAGTGACAACCTCCACCGTAGATAGGACGAGGGACTCCCAGCTCACATGGCTACTGCTGACCATCGACTCTCCTGTGCAGGTGAAGGCCTGGGGGAGCCTTGGACACAGATGCCTCTCACCTTCAAGGGTCTCAATAACTTGCTTAAACTCTCAACATCTCATTTTCCTCCTGTTTAACGTGACCTGGGTTTCCTTCCCCCAGAGAAAACACACGCAGTGTCAGGTCTGTTGGAGCAACTTCTACTTCCTCTTCCTGTCTTCTTTTGTATGCCCCGCCCCCAACTGTTGCCACAGCAACATTGATGTTTAGTCCACACACTCTGATCTGTTTGTTCTCACTTCAGATCATGTTTCTGCCTTTGGAGCCAATAGGGGGATATTCGGATAGTCATTGTCTCAGAGGCTTGAAAGATAGCTCAGTGGGTAAGAGCAGTTTCTGCGTAAGTATAAGGACCCAAGTTCAATTCTCAGCACCCACATAAAAATCAAGGTGCAGCCTCATGCAGACCTGGAATCCTAGCACCGTGACATAGAAGGACACTAGACATCTTCCTATGGCCTCTATGTGGACATGTACTATGCACATGTGTGCATACATCCTACACATACACACACAGAAAGAGTGGAGGAGGGAGTCAGGGAGATCCAAGTGACACATGGGTGTCAAACTCAGACCTGTCTTCTCCGTTGACAATCTTTATCTGTCCCATTTTTCTTTTGCAGTTTAAACGTGATGGCTGGGAGTCCTCAGTGTCAAATCCCATCAGTGTGCAAGGGCAATACGGCTCTCCACCCAAGCTATAGCCCAATGGCCAGGGTTGAGATGTTTACACAACACAGAGCTGAGCCTTCCTGGAGAGAAAGAAGGTGTCACCCACCAGACCTGGCTGCACAGATTGGCAATCCCTGAGGCCTGGCATTTTGGGGGAGAGATGGATGGATGTATTAATAAGATGGAGCTTGAGGAGCCAGTGACCTAGGCTGGAGTGGGCCTAGGGTGGCAAGCTCCATGGGAGCGGGAGCGGGTCAAGACCAGGAACATTTGCAGAGGCAGGTCTGAGCCAGCAACCTGGGCTGGAGCAGACATGAGACAGTGAATTTCACAGGAACAGGTACGCGGAAGCAACTGCTGAGCGAGTGGGCCAGAGCCAGAGACTGTTGCGAGTCCGGGCATGAATCTGGGACCTTCGAGGGAGTAGACCTGAGTTGGGACCCCTGCGGGTCTGGGTGTGAGTCTGGGACCTACTAGGAACTAGGACTGAGCCAGTACCTCTGCAGATTTGGGCGTGAGTCTGGGACCTCCGAGGGAGTAGGCCTGAGCCAGAACCTCTGCAAGTTCAGGTGTCCATCTGGGACTTCCAAGGGAGTAGGCAGGAACCAGAAACCTCTGCCGGGTGAGGATGTGAGTCTGGGACCTCTGAGATCAGAGACAGAGACCTTTTCAGGACTCACTCCAAGCCAGGGACCGCTGCAGGAGCAGATCCGAACCAGGGACATTTACAGAAACAGATCTGAGCCAGCAGCTTAGACCAGAGCAGGACTAAGACAGCAAACTCCATGGGAGCAGAGCAAACCCCAGGAGCACCGAACAACCTCCAGAAACACAGAGTGACCAAGGGGATAACTAGAACCATGGCACTGACTGAACAACGAGGAACAACCATCTGAGCCTTGGATCCACTGGCACCTAGAAGATTAATCACCAGAGTCACAGACAGCCCCAACCACACCTATTAGAGGAAAAGATGAGTAGACAAGGTAAGAACACATTCAGCACCACAAAGAGCAACAAAACACCAGCTGAGACCCTACAACAACAAGACTTGAACAACCAAATATAGATAAAGAAGAAAATGACATAAAAAATAACTTCAGGAGAATGTTTGAGACTCTTAAAGAGGAAATGAAAAACTCCCTCAAAGAAATGGAGGAAAAGGCCGGCGGTGGTGGCGCACGCCTTTCATCCCAGCACTCAGGAGGCAGAGGCAGGCAGATCTCTGTGAGTTCGAGACCAGCCTGGTCTACAAGAGCTAGTTCCAGGACAGGCTCCAAAACCACAGAGAAACCTTGTCTCGAAAAAAAAATAAATAAAAAAAAAAAGAAATGGAGGAAAAGACAATACAAACAAAAAATTGGAAGACATTGGCAAATCCCTTAAAGAAAACCAAGATAAAGCAATCAAACATATGAAAGAAACTATTCAAGATTTGAAAACTGAAATAGAAACAATAAATAAAACCCAAGCTGAGGGAATTATAGAAACAGAAATCATGAGAAAACTATCAGGAACCACAAATGCAAGCATGAACAGCAGAATACAATAGATGGAAGAGAGAGTCTCAAGCACTGAAGATACAAAAGAAGAAATAGACTCATCAGTCAAAGAAAACATTAAATCTAATAAAAGCTTAACCCAAAATATCCAGAAAATATGGAACACCATGAAATGGCCAAACCTAAGAAGAATAGTATAGAAGAAGGAGAAGTTCAATTCAAAAGCAGAAAAAATATTTTTAACAAAATCATAGAAAAAAAACTTTCCCAACCTAAGAAAAGATATGCCTATGAAGATACAAGAAGAATAAAGAACACCAAACAGACTGGATAAAAAAAAGTTGCCTAACCACATAATAATCAAAACATTAAACATACAGAATAAAGAAAGAATATTAAGACCTGCAAAGGAAAAAGACCAAGTAACATATAAAGGCAGACCTATCAGAATTACACCTGACTTCTCATTGGAGACAATGAAAGCCAGAAGGTCATGGTCAAGTGTTATGCAGATATTAAGAGACCAGCCCAAACTACTATACCCAGCAAAACTTTTAATCACCATTGAAGGACAAAACAAGATATTCCATGACAAAACCAGATTTAACCAATATCTAGCCACAAACCCAGCCCTATACAAAGTACTGGAAGGAAAACTCCAACCCAAGGAAGTTGGCTACATCAACAAAAACATGGACAATTGATCTCTCAGCAGCAAATCCCAAAGAAGGTAAAAACACACAAATTAACATCACCAACAACGAAAACTAAATTATCAGGAGATAACAATCACTGGTTGTTAATATCACTTAATATAAATGGATTCAACTCACCTATAAAAAGACACACGTTAACAGATTGGATATGAAAGCCGAATCCATCCTTCTACTGCATACAAGAAACACACCTCAACCTCAAAGATAGACATAGTCTCAGAGTAAAGGGTTGGAAAACAAATTTCTAATCAAATAGACCTAAGAAACAAGCTTTCCTAATATCTGACAAAATAGACTTCAAACTAAAATCAATCAAAAGAGACAAAGAAAGACATTTCATATTAGTCACAGGAAAAGTCCATCAAGAAGAAATCTCAATACTGAACATCTATGCCCCAAATACATATGTAAAAGAAACACTTCTAAAGCCTAAACAATACATTGAACCCTACACACTAAAATAAAATAACCCCATGTGTCTATCATATCACAATGGCTTAAAACTAGAATTCAACACTAATTAGAAAGACCACAAACACATGGAAATTAAACAATGCTCAACTAAATCATCAATGGGTTAAGGAAGAAATAAAGGGAGAAATTAAAGACTTATCAAAATTCAATGAAAATGACCACACAACATACCCAAATTTATGGGACACGATGAAAGCAGTGTTAAGAGGAAAGTTCATAGTACTAAATACCTACACAAAGAAGCTGGAAAAATCCCACACTAGTGAATTAACAGAACATTTGCAAACTTTAGAACAAAAAGAAGCAAAGTCACTCAAGAGAACTAGAAGGCAGGAAATAATCAAACTGAGAGCTGAAATCAACAAAACAGAAAAAAGAAAACTACAAAGAATCAATGAGACAAAGAGTTGGTTCTTCGAGAAAATCAACAAAATAGACAACCCTTTATCCAAACTAACCAAAAGGCAGAGAGAGAATATCCAAATTAACAAAATCAGAAATGAAAAGGGGGGCATAACAGCAGACACAGAGGAGATCCAGAGAATCATCAGGTCATATTTCAAAAACCTGTACTCCACAAAATTGGGAAACTTAAAGAAAATGGACAACTTTCTGGATAGATATCATTTACCAAAATTAAATCAAGACCAGATAAGCAAATTAAACAGATGTATAACTGCTGAAGAAATAGAAACAGTCATCAAAAGTCTCCCAAACAAAAGGCCCAGGACAGATGGTTTCAGCTCAGAATTCTACAAGATTTTCAAAGAAGAACTAATACCAATAATCCTCAAATTATTCCACACAATAGAAACAGAAGGAACATTGCCACTTTTTATGAGGCTACAATTACCCTGATATCCAAACCACCTAAAGACATTACTAAGAAAGAGAATTACAGACCAATCTCACTCATGAACATTGCTGCAAAAATAGTCAATAAAATACTAGCAATTCAAATCCAAGAACACATCAGAACTATCATCCACCATGATCAAGTTGGCTTCACTCCAGAGATATAGGGATGATTCAACATACAAAAATCTGTCAACGTAATCCACCATATAAACAAATTGAAAAATAAAAACCACATGATCATCTAATTAGATGCTGAAAAAGTTTTCGACAAAATATAACATCCCTTCATGATAAAGGTCTTGGAGAGAGCAGGGATACAAGGAACATACCTAAACATAATAAAGGCAATATACAGCAAGCCAACAGCCAACATCAAACTGAATGGAGAGAAACTCAGAGCAATCTCACTGAAATCAGGAACAAGGTTGTTCACTCTCTCCGTATCTATTCAATATAATTATTGAGGTCCTAGTTAGAGCAATAAGACAACAAAATGAGATCAAGGGGAGACAAATCAGAAAAAGAAGAAGTCAAACTCTCACTGTTTGCTGATGATATGATAGTTTACATAAATGACCCCAAAACTTCTACCAAGGAACTTCTACAACGCATAAACACTTTCAGTAATGTAGCAGGATACAAGATCAACTCAAAAAAATCAATAGCCTTCCTTTACACAGATAATAAATGGGCTGAGAAAGAAATCAGAGAAATATCACCCTTCACAATAGCCACAAATAGTATAAAATATCTCTGAGTAACTCTAATCAGACAAGTGGAAGACTTGTATGACAAGAACTTTAAATGTCTGAAGAAAGAAATTGAAGAAGACACCAGGAAGTGGAAAAATCTCCCATGCTCTTGGGTAGGTAGAATTAACATAGGAAAAATGGCAATCTTACCAAAAGCAATCTACAGATTCAATGCAATGCCCATCAAAATCCCAGTAAAATTCTTCATAGACCTTGAAAGAACAGTACTCAATTTTATATGGAAAAGCAAAAAAAAAAAAAACCCAGGATAGCCAAAACAATCCTGTACAATAAAGGAACTTCTGGAGGCATCACAATCCCTGACTTCAAACTCTACTACAGAGCTACAGTACTGAAAACAGCCTGGTATTGGCATAAGAACAGACAGGAGGACCAATGGAACTGAATTGAAGACCTGGATATTAATCCACATACTTTCAAACACCTGATTTTTGACAAAAAAGCAAAAAATATAAACTGAAAAAAAGAAAGGGTATTTAACAAATGTTGCTGGCATAACTGAATATCAACATGTAGAAGAATGAAAACAGACCCATATCTATCACCTTGCACAAAACTCAAGTCCAAATGGATCAAAGACCTCAACTTAAAGTCAGCCACACTGAACCTCATAGAAGAGAAAGTGGGAAGTATACTTAATGCATTGGCACAGGAGACCACTTCCTAAATATAACCCCAGTAGCACAGACACTGAGAGAAACAATTAATAAATGAGACCTCTTGAAATTGAAAATCTTCTGTAAAGCAAAGGACATGGTCAACAAGACCAAAAGATAGCCTATAGAATGGGAAAACATCTTCACCAACCTCACATCAGACAGAGGGCTGATCTCCAAAATATACAAATAATTCAAAAAATTGCTCATCAAAAGAACAAATAATCCAATAAAAAATGGAGTACAGACCTAAACAGAGAACTCTCAACAGAGGAATCTAAAATGGCTGAAAGACACTTAAGAAAATGCTCAACATCCTTAGTCATCAGAGAAATGCAAATCAAAACAACTCTGAAATTCCATCTTACACCTGTAAGAATGGCCAAGATCAAAAACACTGATGACAATTTATGCTGGAGAGGTTGTGGGGTAAAGGTAACACTTCTGCATTGCTGGTGGGAGTGTAAGCTGGTACAGCCCCTTTGGATATCAATTCTGGTGATTTCTCAGAAACCTGGGAAACAACCTTTCTCAAGACCCAGCAATACCACTTTTGGGTATATATCCAAAGGATGCTCAACCGTGCCACAAGGACATTGCTCAACTATGTTAATAGCAGCATTGTTTGTTATAGCCAGAACCAGGAAACAACCTAAATGCCCCTCGACCAAAGAATGGATAAGAAAAATGTGGTACATTTACACAATGGCGTACTACACCGCAGAAAAAAATGATGACATCTTGAAATTTGCAGGCAAATCAATGAAGCTAGAAAACATTATTTTAAGTGTGGTAACCCAGACCCAGAAAGACAATTGTACATGTACTCACTCATAAGTGGTTTTTAAACATAAAGCAACAAAAAAAAAGCCTACAAATCACAATCCCAGAGAACTTGGACAACAATGAGGCCCCTATGAGAGACATACATGGATCTAATCTACATAGGAAGTAGAAAAAGACAAGCTCTCCTGAGTAAATTGGGAGCATGGGGACTTTGGGAGAGGGTTGAAGGGGAGAGGAGAGGCAGGGAGGAAAGCAGAGAAAAATGTAGAGTTCAATAAAAATCAGTAAAGAAGTTTAAAAAAAGATGGAGCATGAAAGGAGAGACCGAAGTCTCAAGTCCACCAAAGTCAAAACTTCTTGTCACTTCTGGCATAAAAAAGCAGGGTGAGATGGCTGGAGGCTCAGTGACTCTAAGAAAGAGCCCACTGCTATTATTTGACTAAACGGACATAGTATCAAGCTGCCTTTGAAGAAGTTATCTCTGTGCCCCTAGGTTAGTGCAGCTCCTAGCCCTCACCAGTGAACACCAGTAAATACAGAGGTCTGCTACTGGTCAAACTGGAGCAAAGGTGACTGACTGGAGGACTCTGCCCTAAAGGAGACATTGACATCACACCTCTTCCCGAAGACTCAGGGAACACCAGAGAAGAGCGGGTGGAAAGATTGTAAGAGCCAGAGCTTAGGGAAGAATGCTCTTGAAACAGTGTCTCTTGGTCACAGCAGGGCCATTGCACCATGAAGTCATAGTGACTGCGATTGCTTCCATAAGATGAAGATAGTCAACATCCCAGCATGAATGGGGATGCTCAGGAGGCCTTCCCACTTGCTGAAGAGCTATTAGCAATTAAAGATTGATGGGGAAAGGAGAAAGGTTTTCTTCAGGGATGTGGCCCCTGATGAAATACCCATTCTCCAGTAGATGGCCCTACGCCTGTGCACGTAAGAACAACTCTAACTAAACTCAGGGGGCTACCCAAAAGAAAAGGGGAAAGAGGTCATGAAATTAAGATGTGGTGTGGGGCTTCTGGGGGAGTTGGAAAGGTGAATGGGTGGGTGGGTTTGGGCTGGGGGATGAAATATTCCAAGATTAAATTTCAAATACTATATGTCCTTTTTTTAATGTATACAGGTACATGTGTGCCTGCAGACCAGGAAAGGGCATCAGATTGTGAGCTGCCTTGTGGGTGCCGAGAATTGAGCTCAGGACCCCCGGAAGAGCAAGCAGTCAGTGCTCTTAACTGCTGAGCCATCTCTCAAGCCCTGTATGGATCTTATTTATTTATTTATTTACTTATTTATTTATTTATTTATTTATTGCAGAGTGACTCAAGGAAAGGGAAAGTAATTAGAGATGAAGCTATCCAGCCGGGCGGGCGCAGACTTACGGCTCCTGACCACTGTTGCTCACAGCCCACATGCGTCAGAAGTGCAGCAAAGCTAGTGAAAGACCCAGCATAGTGCCCAGCATGCGACCTCAAAAGCCAGTCAATCTTAACATCAGCTAATGTCAGTAGCTCAAAGCAAAGGCAGCTAGGGGGTCAGTTAGCTTTGCCCCGGCTTTCTAAGGACTGTCAAGGGGTCTTTTAGAAGCTAATTTTCAGGGCTGGAAAGCTCGCTCATGGTAGATATCATCTGTATAAGGCAGTCAGTCCTTCAATTCAGCACAAGGCTCTGCCCACCCCAACCCTACGCACTCTAACCCTAGCCACCCCAACCCCTGATCACACCATAGCTCATTCTTTCTGACTGAGCTTCTGGAGGCAGGACCATCCACTTAGGAAGCTAAGAAAACCCTATTGGGTATTGAAAAACAAAATCTGCAGGAATGAGGTGGGGGTTGCTCTCTGATCTGTCCTTGCTCCAAATTCAAACATGCCACACACTTATCATCACGGCCCATGGGAAGAAGAAGCCTGAGGGCAGGCAGGCGCACTATTCTGGAAGTGTGTGTGAACAACCTCCTCTAGGGGTCTAGTTTCAGCCCAGCTGGCATTTGTGTGTGTAGATCCGGGGGCAGAGGTTCTGGTCCTAGAAGGCTTGAGTGTGGGGCACGGGCAGTGAGGGTAGCCTGAGGAAGGTCACCTGCCCTCCAGCCAGCTCATGAAGCTCCCTAATTATTTTACTCTCTGGAGAACCTGCTCTATGCCCAACTTCATGTACCTAGGCCTCTCTCAGCTTTTCCTGATTCCCACTGCATCCTTAGGATTGCAGCTCAACCATCACACTGTTTGTACTTCATCAGCATCAAAGACTTGGGTTTGGTTCACTAGGTTTGGGCTGGGGCTGGGGATGCTGTAAGGAAAGGCTCTTTGTGTGCTTGCTGTGTGTATGTATGTATGTAAGTATGTATGTATGTATGTATGTATGCATGTATGTATGTGAGACAATGTTTCACAATGTAGCTCCTCCCTGCTGTCCTGGCATACCCAGCCTCGGGTTTCAAGACAGGGGCCATCCTGAGGCAGACCACATTCCCATCTGCCCCTACCAGGGCTCTCCACACTTACAGCCCACAGTCGGCAAGACGCTGTTGAAGTCCTGCTTGATGTAGCGAAGGACTAGGCTGGTCTTGCCTACAGAGCTGCTTCCAAGCAGAACCAACTTGCTCACGTAGGGCTGGCCAGAAGTAGTGCCGGCCTGCGGCAGCCCACCAGCCTGCGCCATGACCTGCGAACAACCAAGGAAGACAGAGATGGGTGGGAAACCTCAGCAAAATCCAACGCGCGCGCGCGCACACACACACATACACACACGGGAGTGGGGGCCTGCTTACTAGACAGAATGCAGACACCTTGAGCAGAGCAGTCTCTGGGAAAGTGTCTGCTGCATGACAAGGGGCCCTGGACCCTCACCACAGTGGTCTCCACCAGGACCACATGGGCTCTTTATCCTAATTCAATCACATCCTGTTTCTCACAGCTTACAAACTGATTCCAAGCACCCGAGAGAGGTTAAAAGCACCTGGGCACCTTTGATTGTCCCTGGATTAAAGAGAGGGATTTTAAAAAAATAAAAGTCACCCTCATATCAACATCCCTGACCTTCCAGAACCAAGCAAGTGCAGCTTTCTTTCTGCATGCTTTCAAAGACTTTACAGCCCCTTTTTCCTCAAATCCTCTGTTTTCCAATGAAAACTTCGCTCTGTGATGCAAGGGGGTAATCTTCCCAGGACCAGGAACAGTAAAGCGCACCTACAATCCCAGCGTGCCAAAAGCTGAGGCTGGAGGATGCCAAATTTGAGACCTGTCTAGTCTACACAGTAAAGACTCCATCAAACAAGATGGATGAGGGAATGGAGGGAGGAAGAAAGAGAGGGAAGGGATCCAGGTCGTGGGAGGAGATATCTATGTCTTGAGGACCTCATCTCTGAGGCCTCAGAGCCCAGCTCCATAGCAAAAACACAGAAGCCCTGTGTGGTGGTAATGATAATAGCTTCCAGGCACACATCCGAACACCAGACTGCAGGAGCTGTGTGCCCAGTGCTCACTCTCACAGAAACTCCCAAGCTCCCAAAGGAAACCTCCACAGGCCCCTGTGCTCTCTTCCTTTTCTTTTCTTTCCTTTCCTTTCCTTTCCTTTCCTTTCCTTTCCTTTCCTTTCCTTTCCTTTTCTTTTTCTTCCTTTTCAAGACACAGTTCCTCTGTGTGACCACCTTGGCTGTCCTGGAACCTGTAGACCAGCCTAACCTCGAACTCACAGAGATCCACTTGCCTCCACCTGCCTCTGCCACCCAAGAATAAAGGCATGTGCCGCCACACCTGGCATCTCTCTTTACAACTCATGTATGAAGACATCGGGTTTCTTGTGCCCCCGCCTATTGCTGGGACCTCCCTGGGCTGCCATGGCCATTTATATATATTTCTGTGAGCTCTGTATGGTGCATGGTTCAGGAGAG
Source organism: Chionomys nivalis (assembly GCF_950005125.1). Taxonomy (NCBI): domain Eukaryota; kingdom Metazoa; phylum Chordata; class Mammalia; order Rodentia; family Cricetidae; genus Chionomys; species Chionomys nivalis. Next base: position 105,792,871 of record NC_080087.1, on the reverse strand, counting down.
AGATCTCATCTCATAAACAGCACAGGGCCAGAAGTGGTTTTAGTGTGGCGAACACCTCCCACAGAAGACAGGTAACATCTGGCTGTCTCTCTTTAGTGTTCACAGTCATTGGAGCCCTTGCTTGGTTCTGCGGGGTCATGAAATGATTGAAAAATGTGAAATTGTGGTGTAATCCCCAGGGTTTGTCATCTGGACCACTTCTAGGAATGTCCCCTAATTAATGTTCATGGCCATTATGGGTGGCTAGTCTCTCCAACAGAGCCTTTCTCCCACCATAGTGGACAAAGGCCGGGTGGGAACCTGGGGGCGGGTTGGCGTAAAGGAAAGATAGACAAGAACCACAACACAGACCATTTGAGACTCTGGCGACAGAAGAAAAGAACACAGTGTAGAGACCAGGTCTCATGCAGCAGTTGTCGAGATAAACTGTTGGAGTCAGGGAGAAGGCTCCGTGACTCCTCTGCCCCTGGAAAGGAGCTCAGACCAGCAGCACAGCTGTGCCCAGCAGCACAGCAGACTTGGGACCCATCCCAGGGGAACTCTAGAGTTCCCCATGCGTTGATTTCAGGGCAGGATCAGCAACAACTAAGTTGTCTGTCTAAAGCTTTTTAAAACCCTGTTTACCCATGTGGTGGTTTGAACAAAAAACGGTCCCCATAGGCCCATAAGGAGTGGTACTATTAAGAGATGTGGCCTTATTGAAGTAAGGGTGGCCTTGTTGGAGGAAGTGTGTCACTATGGAGGTGGAATTTGAGGTCTTAGAAGCTCAAGCCAGGCCTAGTGGTTCACACTCTCTCTCTTCCTGCTGCCTGCTGATCCAGATGTAGAACTCTCAGCTCCTTCTCCAGCACCATATCTGCCTGCATGCCACCATGTTTCCTGCCATGATGTTGGACTAAAATTCTGAACTGTAAGCCAGGCCCAGTTAAATGTTTTCCTTTATAAAAGTTGCCACGGTCATGGTGTCTCTTCACAGCAATAAAACCCTAAATACGACAACCCAACATCATAAAAGTTAATCAACGCAAAACTGAAGCCAAGTCCACTAGCCACCGCTCGAGCTGCCTGTGTTTCTTCGAGTCTGACAACAATGCCCAGCGTGTAGCCGGTGCTCGTCACACACTTAAGCAACGGATGCCTGTCTGCACACGGTGGGTGGGTTCATGGGTGAGTTGATGGGTGCAAGAGTGACTGAAGAGATCTACGGGTGGGGAGATGGATGGGTGATAGGTGGACAGATGGCTGCATGCATAGCTGTGTAGGTGAGAGATCAGGTGGATGGGCGGATGGATGGGTGGGTGGGTGGGTGGACGGACGGACGGACGGACGGACGGACGGACGGGTGGGTGGGCGGGCGGGTGGGTGGATGAATGGATAGATGGATGGATGAGCAGATAAATGGATAGGTGGGAAAGTAGGTGGATGAGCAGGTGGATGACTGGTTGGAGTGGGTGGATGGATTAATCAGATGACTAAAGGGTGGATAGACAGAATGGATTCTTAACTGAGCACCTGTGTCTTGTAATATGACTGAACTGAGAGAGAGAGACAGAGACAGAGACAGAGAGAGAGATAAACAGAAAGAGAGAGAGAGCAGTCAGCCTCCAGGAATAATATGTGCAACCTCCACCCAGAAACTCCGCCCTCTGAGCCTAAGGACAAGCCAGCTTCCAGAATCCTGAATGGGGACCAGGAGGGACACACTGCCTTGGGGTTCAGACCCTGCCAGGAACCCATCTGTCAACTCCACATCAAACAGGTCATGTCTTTTCCTTGCTAAAGCTCTGGTCCTGCTCGCTGCCACCAGAGTCAGCAGCAGCCTCCTGCCTGATGTCATTCCTGCCCCTTATCTTTTCCACCAAGTCTCCACCTCCAGAAACCAGCAACATAGACCACGGCTCTGCCATTATGAAGCCTCACTCCCTGTTTCCCCTTGGCTGAAAGGATCTCGGCATGGGAATAAGTACACCTATCTTAGCAGCGGTTCACCTGGGTTCTGACCACCACCATGAAGCCAGATTGCCTTCAGGGAGCATGTCATAGCCACTGAGGGAGCAGAAGCCACTGAGGGAACAACAGGCACTTGCTCTCTCCTGAACAAACCCGGAAGTGTGTCCACAGATGCTAACTGGATCAGTGTGCTTTCTCTCATATCAGCCACACTCCCATTCCACATGCTTGTTGGAAGAGCGCCTGGTGTACTTGTAGAAAGGGAGACAGAGTTGCCAGCAGCACTGAAGGTCCTTCATGGGTCACTGTGGGGCCAACCTGCACACGGCTCAGATAGGGCTGTTGAGGGTGCAGCTGCCAGGGCGCTCCAGACAGAAGCAGGGTGGGTATGTGCTCTGAGTCCACCTGTTCCTGCACAAAGACACCTGCCAAAGCTGAGCAGGAAGTCCAAGAGCCTGGCACCACCTCCACGGGACAAAGGCCCGGCAGTTTCTCTGAGGCAAAGACACAGCCTGGAGCTGGAGCCTGTTGTTTTTAGTGCTCTCAGGAACTCCCAAGGCCCTGGCTCCATCCTAGCTGCCAGAAGAGTAGCACAATGCACCATCAGCCTCAGCAATGGTACAGGGGGACTCTGTTTTTGCACCTCCAAATCAATGCTAATGTGTTGTAAGCCTATAATCCCAGCACTCAAGCTGCTGATGCAGGGGATAGCCTCAAATTTCAAGCTTTTCTGGGCTACATACTAAGACCCTATTTCAAAAAATAAAACAACAACAAACAAAAATACAGCTAAATAAATAATCCCTGAGATTTAATGATCATATACACTGCCCTTAAATCATAAAACTTGGCTATAACATCAAATGCAGTAACCACATGGCTTTGTCAGATTCCTACAAATGATCTCACTTTCACAGTTCATTTACCCATTACTGGATCTGGCATTAACTACTTTTGTCTGTGATAGATAAGACCACAGTAGATGTTTTCATACTACTTTTGAGTGACTGTGTGTTGCAAGCTTCCGACAACAGCAGCTCGAACTCTCTGGAGGGAGAGAAAGGTGGAAGTGTGGGACCTGACCTCCTCCAGAATCAGATCTTTCTGAAGGCGATGGCTGCCAGGCTCTGACTAGGAGTCTCTTCTCATCCCAACTTGGTGGTTCTTCAGCTATCACGAGCCTGCCTCTCTTCAACCAAGGAGAAAACATCCAAGAAAGGAGGGAGTTGAGGGAAGTTGCACTCCCGTCCTCCTTAGCCAAACCCTCCAAGCTGTTCTTTCAGAACAATATGGCGTTTGATAGGAGAGAAAAAGCAAGCTGCAGATTAGAAGGAAGTTTTGGAAGAAAGTCTGCCAAGCTCCTCTGTTATTGCTGGAGCCTCGGCTGCTGCCTGAAAAGGCCTCCTTAGAAGGCACCTCCTCACGCTGACAGTTTATGTTCAAGGAAAATTCAAATGGACTTTCCTTCCCAAAATATGACTTCAGGAGTCACTTATGATACAAACAAGGACACTGGGCTGTGAACAAACACAATGAGTGAATTGTTTCAGCTCTGCCTCTGATTAAGCTCCCGAGAACACAGCAATACATATTTGCAAGCATGTATATACACACACGCGTGCACACACACAGAGACCATTCTGTAAACTACAGTAAGAACAATGGCTCACCTGTTCACCTTGAGGAAGTTCAACAGACCATCATCCTGCAGGACCTCAGCTGCTCTCCTTTCTCCCTCCTCCTTCCCCCTGGCTATGCTTCCCTTAGGTGCTGGGTGGATTGGCTGGTCAGGCCCCCTCGGGGGGGGGGGCAGGATGGGAGGAGCCCTGTACCACCGGACAACCAGAGGCAGAGCAAAGGAAGTAGGAAGGCCACCTCTCTTGCCAAGGCCCCAACCTGCAGGTCAGGCCTCTGCTCTTCCTGTAAATCCCAGTGCAAAGTCCCCACACGATCACATGACTACCTGGGCTGGAGTAGGCTAAAAGTCACGTTCTGGTTCTCTCCTCGCCTCACCCAGCTGCAAAGCAGAATTTCAGCCATTTCCAGGTCGCACTGGTCACGGCTCCTTAAACCTGACAGCATCACTGACTTGGATAACAGCTCTGTGGTTGCTTGAGCTCACTTCTTAACTCTTTATACAAACAGCTCAAGTCTGGGGAGGCATCCCAGGCGGGCAGGGCCAGGGAGCAGAACCTGAGGATGGTAATTGCCCAGGTAGTTCTCCCAGGGTCAGCTATGAATCCTGGGTCAATAGTTAGTTCTTTCTGTACTCAGAACTCTCTTTGATTTCTAACTTGGGCTCCCCAAGCAGGAAGCAATGGGGAACTCAGCACCGTGAATGGAAGCGCAGCTGTCTTAGGTTCCCAAGAAGCTTTCCTTCCGACAGTTCTCGAAGGGCCCATTTCTCTGGTGAGGTCCTCTTCTAGTCACCCTGTCCTTCAGGACACACTCCTGGTCCACTGCTCTGAAGACCAGACACATCACTCCCTTCCTGAATGGGCCTCTGAGCCCCTGTGCCTAGGTAGCCACCTGAAATCTGGAAGAAACAGCACTGCTTCCACCCTCCTGATGTGGAGTGAAGATATGTGTGCCTCTTCCTTCAGCTGGCTCTCTTTTCCCTTCCTCCCAATGTGAACATATTGAATAAGTCTCCATTTTCAGCTTCCCACTTTTAGTTTGGCTCATTAAGGGTGGGTGACCAGACGTCCTGGAGCACAGGTTGGGTACCCCCAAGTCTGATAACAGTAGCATGACGGACAGGAGCAGAGGACTCTGAGGTGGAATCTGGCCCACAAGGCAGTCCCTTCTTATAACAACATCGGGAAGGTTACACGGTATAGCAGCTAAGTACCCAGAGTCCCCCGCAAGATATGGGGAAGCTGGAGAGGAAGTGGATGTGTGCCACCACAGCCACAATTGGCCCTTTGATGTGCCCCTTCTGGAAGTTCTTAGCTAGAGATCTGTAGGAAGTGCCCTGAGCAGGGGGCCTGTGATGTCGATGAGCAGGAAAGGGTCGTGGCAGGTATCATGCCCTGACCTGGTCTGGATCTTCACAGTGTCCACTTAGAACAGCAACTCTGCTTTAGAGGAAGAAAAGGCAGACATCACACTTGGGAAGGGGGAGGTAAGAAGATGGAGAGTGTGCACAAAACTCCTGAGAGAGGCTGTGTCTGCAGAGACAATTGGCTGATTAGCTGCTGTGTGTGGAGAGGCTGGAATGTTGCAGGTCTAGGGGCTGATAACCTTATCTCAGGCTAGCTCTATCCCTATGTATCTATCCTTGTATTGGGCCTAACATCTTATCACTAATAGGTAAAAACTGTTTGGAATCTCATCAGACTAGCAGCACCCTGGACCCAGAAGCTAAGAATATCATCAGGTAGTATCCAAAGCCTAATGGCAGAGATTCCCCATCTTTGTCTAACCTGCCTCTCTGATGTTCCCATCAATGCAGTTTTTAAATGCCTGGCTTTATAACGCTCTTTGTTCTGTTACTATCTGTCTTAGTCACCATTCTGTTGCTGTGAAGAGACACCATGACCAAGGCAACTCTTCTAAAAGAAATCGTGTAACTAGGGGCTTGCTTTCAGTTTTACAAGGTTAGTCCATGCTCATCATCACAGGGAGCAGGCAGACATGGTCCTGTGGCAGGAGTGGAGAGCTTCATATCCTGATCCACAGGCAGCAGGCAGAGCGAAAGATAGCAAACCTGGGGTGGGCTTTTCTTTTCTTTTCTTTTTTTTTTTTTTTGGATTTTCCAGACAGGGTTTCTTTTTGGTTCCTGTTCTAAAACTAGCTCTTGTAGACCAGGCTAGCCTCAAACTCACAGAGATCCGCCTCCCTCTGCCTCCTGAATGCTGGGATTAAAGGCATGTCCCACCACTGCCCAACATGGGATGGGCTTTCCAAACCACAAAACCGACCCCCAGTGACACTTCCTCCAACAAGGCCACACCTCCTAATCCTTCTCAAACAGTTCCACTCCCTGGTGACTAAGCATTCAAAACTATGAACCTGTGGGGGCCATTCTGATTCAAACCACTGCACTATAAAAACTCCACAAAACTGCTTCCATATAAGAACATGGCACCTGGGATCACCTAGATCCACATTTCCCAGACCATGGTCGCTCAGGTTTGGCTTCGAAATGAATTGTCTTTTATTCCCTTTGGCGTAAGAGTTATGTTTTTCCTGTCAGCTGAAGTTTGAGGCCCACTTGAGGTATGTGGAAAATTCTAAGACAACCTAGGACTGTAGGCAAGATCCTGCCTCAGTGGATGAATGATTAAAGAGCAAACAAAAATAAAGTTTATTCTCAGCCAGACATGGCCAACTGCGGCCCAGGAAAACAGAGGCGAGTCACCTACCCAGAATGGCATTTTCACTATAAAAGAGGCGACATGAACTTTTAAAGCTATAGGAGAGAAGAAAGTCAGACATCGACATATTTGCCAGTGACATTTGGTGGAGCATCAGCTGGGGTCAGCAGCAGAGCAGGGAAATCTGTCACAGGACTGGGGTGTCACAGACAGGCATTCTTAGCTTTAGGGCTGGGGGCAGCAGAGAGACCTTCGAAGCTTTAGTGATGCTTTTCAGCAAGGTTATCTGTCAGCCTAGGAGAAGTCAGGTAAAAGCCTAGGAAGGTGGCCCAGCAGGTAAAGTACTCACTCTTTGTACTGACTGTTCCTCTCTAGAGAAGTAGAATGCCAACACAAAAACAGTTCTCGCCTCAAAGGGAGTAAGAGATAGTTTATTTGGGAGCCAAAATCTGAGTGATCATGGGCCTAGGGACCACAAGTTTTGGTTACCAAGCCCATGTTTAGCAACATGGAAGCGTTTCCATGGAGTTTGAAAACAACAGAACAAAGAGAGTTGTCGGGGAAGGCAATTCTGAAATACACTGACAGAAGCATTAAGAAGGCGTTTGCAGGAAGGCGGGGGAATCCCAGCTATAGGCTTCAGATTTATCTGACAGCGTTCTTAGCCCTTTGATTGGTGGAGTTCTTCCAAGTTTCAGAAGCATTTTATCTGTTGTCGGTGTATTAGGTCTCTCTAGGGGCAGGGTGTTAGGTCTGACACAGAGGTGGACATGGAATGACTGTTTTTAAGGCTAAAGGTCACGCCAGGTAAATTGTAATTATGCTCTAGAACTGCAACATTGCAACCTCCCCGTATCTTGGCAGTTTTAACCACTCCAGCGGCTGGTGGAGACTGAAACCCAGTAGGTGTTTGGCTCATGGGATGGCTGCATTCCCGCTATGATTGTCTCTAACTACAGGGGCCAACAACCCAGGTCAGTTCATGAGGCCGGGTGGCTCAGCGGTCCCGGTGTGATACCACAAATCTGGAAGATTTCTGGAGAACTGCTGGTCCCTAGTCCACAATAGAAGGCTGACAACGCTGGTTCTGATATCAGCGAAGGAATCAACTCAGAGGCAAGAAGGACGGTCGAATGGGTAAAAGTCACATCGTCTTCCTTCTGCCATGTTCTTTGTATATGGGCTGCTACCAGAAGGTGCTGCCCATGAAAGGGGTGGGTCTTCCCACATCAAATAAGGCAACCAGGACCGCTCTTCTGTGTTCACCTGGTGTTAACAGAACCTTTTTAGTTCTTTGGGATGGAGGGACTGAGGCCTTCATTCCTATTGGCTGCTCAGAGGTTTCGGGGTGGCAGATGCCTGCATAGGCCTCTCTCACACGGCAGGCTACTCTCTCTAAGTCAGAAGAGCCACTCCTTCTGACCATCAGACCCTCTCTTAGAGAGCTTACCTGGTTAGGTCAGGCCCACCAAGCACAGTCCTCCTTTTGCCCAACTCAAAGCCAGCTGATAAGGGCTCCAATGACTTAGCAACACATCTTCACCATTTTCCTGTAATACAATCTCACCAGGGGAATGCTGCCCATGGCACCACAATCCTAAGCAGGAAGACGTGTGTGCACCAACTTCCCTTCCTAGAATTCTGCTACCCCAAGCCTGGGTTCCCCCCGTTAAGACGTGTCTAGCAGCATACTGGGGTCCTAGTGTTCTGGCTGTTTGCAAGCAAACTGATATTCTCCCAGGGTGAACCACGATGAGCCCGAATCCAGACATTTGAAGGGGTGGCATTCCTTCCCTCTGGGGTAACCTGTACCAAAGGTCATTAAGGTGGTCTTCCCCTGCAAGGCCCTCTCATGGAGACCTTGGACCAGTCAGCCCCTATCCCATACCTGGCTGCTCATTCCTGAAGGCAGAGGTTGAACGGGCAACCCCAGGCTGCCTGCCTGATCTGTGTGATGAGGTCATTCTAACCAGACACTGAGAGAGACAAAGTTACAAAGCTCTGTGAACCAAAGGGTGTGTCCTCAGGGTTTAGACATGATAAACTCTACTTCAGGGTTGGTGAGGACCCACAACTCAGAAATTCAGATTGTAACCATCACCGCCATTGCTGGCAGCAGAAATGAGACAGTCCATAAGTAATTCGGGTTCATGGGCAAAATCAGCATTATTTTTCAGTGTTCTATTTCTTTTTAAATTTCCAGACAGTTCACAAAACTTGCTGCCTGAGCACTGACAAGAATTCTCACTAAGCCACTTTAGTAGGTCACGTCTACATGTAGATAGCATCCAGGGCACACATTCGCCTTTCAAGAGAAGTCAGAACTATGCCAGGCTTGGTGACACCCCTATAATCCTAGCCCTCAGGGAGTGAGATGGAGAGGAGGGGAAAAGACAGCCTTGGCTTCACAATGAGATGCTATCTCAATTTTTTTTTTAAATAAAAGCAAAATTATAGAATTGAGTACAGTTGTAAGGGCTGCTGAGACTAAGCAGACCCATCCCGATCTCTGTTCAGACACTCCATGGCAGAGATTTTCTGTGTCCCTAGACAGATCTTCCGTGTGAGCTCCTTGCTGTCCTATGACCTCTAGAACTTTGACCTCTAGAACTATGACCTGCAGAATTCCCACCCTGTGCCCCACAGAAGCAGCCAGACCCACTGCCACTTAAACTGTGAGATTTTGGTAAACACTTTTAGATATATGTGTGCATATGTGTCTCTGTGTGGGTTTGTGCATACCATGCTGTGGAAGCCAGACAGAAGACTTCAGATCCCCCAGCGCCGGAGCTATAAGCTCAACATGGGTTCTGGGAACTGAGCCCAGGCCCTCTGGAAGAAGAGCAAGTACTCTTAACCACTAAGTCATCTCTCTGGCCCCCTTTTTATTATGTTTTTATTAATTTTGTGTGTATGTACATATGTGTGTGTGGACACACATGCCATGGTAAGCTTACTGAGGTCAAAGGACAACATGTGGGAATCCTTCCAGTACCTAGGGCCCAGGGGTGGAATCTAGTCACCGGGCTTGGCTTTAACTGTCTCCAGTTACCCCCTGAGCCATCCCACTGGCCCCTCATGTGGAACCTTCAGGAAGTTCTCGGGGTTTGCAGCAGACCGGCGCAGCCTGTCCTCAGTGCACAGACCACAGTTGTGGGCCCCCCTGCTAATGCAACCATCTTTCCAACAGAAATAACCAGACGACCATCTCTGGCCAGCTGGACATGCTGGTGCTCGCCTGGGGCGGGAGTGTGGGGCTGGGCTGCTCCTTTCTTGGGCTTCCTTGAAGAGATGTAGCTAAGGACAGACTGATAACCATCTGAGGTGCCCTCTTCTGCAATGCTCTAATCTCCGAAGGCCCTTGAGATAGACAGGAGCTGGGGACTGCCTCTCCCTGAAACTTTTACCCTCCTTATCTCAGTTTAAAATTCCAGCAGCGACTCCTGACCGCCAGGCTAAATTCCTCCACTCAGAGATCACTGCAGCACTTGGCTGACAGCCAGCACAGCAGGAAACCAAGGAGGTCAGGTCCTGTCCCAGGTACCCCAGCAGGGGGAGACAGAGCCCCGCAGAGTGACAGGTCGCTATCCAGGCTTCTGCAGCCCCAGGCAGGAAAGATTGAGAAAGGTCAAAGAAGACCTCACCCACGGGAGGAAATGCTTCCATGGGCACAGCCAAGAGGGCAGAATGAGCAGTGTAAGGCTAACTGTGTGCTCGGCAGGGGATGCATCCGGTGGCAGAGATGGACCCGGATGCTTTGCCCAAGCCTGTCCCCACACTATGAGCTACTGAATGCAGAGTACTCGGGACCAAAGAACACTACTTCCAGACTGTGCTCCCACATCCTGGAACCAACCAACCCAAGTAGCCCCAAGTCCACTTCTGGGGCTTTCCAGGTACTCTGTCCTGGATCCACCCTTCCAGAAGCATCATCATGGGTCCCTGACCAGTCATAGCAAGGGACAGCCGCTGGGTGGGAGTGTGTCTAGAGCATGGATGAGTATGTAGCAAGGCATCCACATGTTTATCCTCGTGTGGGATGGACCTGGTAGGACAGAACGGCTAGTCCATCTTGGAGTGCTCCAAGGTTCCAAACAACAAACCCGGGATTCTCAGTGGTAGGAAGTCAGATAAGTGTAGTAGTGGCGTTCTCTGGAGAAACAGAACCAATGGTGTGTGTGTGTGTGTGTGTGTGTGTAAATGTATTACGTTGGCTTATGTTAAAATAGAAACAAAAGCTGAATTGTGCTCCTGAAGGGATGAGAACCCAGTAGCTGTTCAGTCCCTGAGGCTGGTTTCCTCAGCAGTGGGAGTCATCCCAAAGTGGCTGTCTCTTACTGAAGAGACCAACAATCCCACAGTTGCTCAGCCAACAAGGCTGAGTGCTTCGGCAGTCCCAATCTTGTGCCAAAAACCTGGAAGTTTCCTGCAGAGACGCTGGCCCTTAGTCCACAATGGAAGCCTGGAAACGCTGGTTTCTGGGATCGGTGCTATCAGAGAAGGAGCAGCAAGAACAGGACAAGTCAACTGTTCGCGAGAGGGCCATCTGAGCTGACAAGAGGGAAGGTCAAAGGAGCTAAAGGTGAGCAATCTTCCGTCGGCCATGCTTTTTTTTTTTTTTTTTTTTAATCTGGGCTATGCTGTCCATGTCAATGAAGGCAGTCAAAATGGTCTTCAGGTGAGGATTCCTAACGGGCATACTTTGCTACTTTGTGGCAAGTCAGCGTCAAAACCAACTATATCAGCCCAGGGGAGGACTGGGGTATGCTTCATCCTCTGTGCTCCTTCAGCTTTCTGTGTGTTAACTCTTTAAATTCTGGGTACCTGGGCCACCGTTTGCACTCAGGCCCTATCAGTGCTGGGCGGGGGAGGGGGGACGTATTCAGCTCTTTCATCTCATTTCACAGATGAGGGAAGTGAAGCCCAGACTGACCCAAGGCCCCACAAAAGAAAACCAGTTCAGGAATCCTGTAGTTAGAGGAGGGGATGGAGCAGGCTTTGTTCCTGTGGGTGGTCTGGCCCCGCTCTGTTCTGTGGCCTGGCCTGTGGAAGACTTAGATGTTCTCAATGAGGTCGCTCTTCTCTAGAAGACAGCGCATACTCCTCCACCGTGGCCAGGCTACACAATCAGTCTGAGGAAGGAGCTGTCTCTCCACTCTGACCTCTCTCTCGCTTGACCAATGTCCTTTCTTGAACAGCCGAATGTACCTCAGTCCCCTTCCAGCACCTTGAGAGTCACCTCTGCCCTCAGCCCACTGTGCCTGGATTCCCCCTTACTCTGGAACCTGCTCTACTTTCTCATCCCTGAAAAGGTTTCCTGTAAGACAGATCAGAGAGTGGTCTCTCCCTGGGTCACTGGATAGATGTCTGGCAAAGTTCAGGTGCTTTAAAATCTTTTAAAAATTAGCATAAGTGATCATGGTGCTCCAACTCCCAAAGGCACAGTGCCAGCCAGGATTGGGCCAGTTTGTATGGGACTTTCTGTTCTCATGCAGTTTGGGCGAGCTTCTAGACAACCCTGAAATTATTCTGCCTTAGCCAGAATAGGAAGCGTTTCCCCAGGTGGCCATTCACAGGGATACTATGACAGGTGTAAAAGGGATAATGCTCTGATTGATGCCACCACCATTCCCTCCTTTGCATGAGGGGTTGTTTGTGATTGATCCAAACACCCCTATCTAGCTACACACACACACACAAAATGCTTGATTGAAAAAATGAGCTTGCTGAAGGGTGCCCCGCTGTGCTGATGTCTTTCCTAATATTACAACATTAATACCAACACAGGTTTCTCTGAAGTGATCTTTTCTTGGCTGCTTTTAGTATCATCATGGCATCTTAGAATTTCTATTGCTGTGATAAAACACCATAAGCAAAGCAACTTGGGTAGGAAAGAGGTTACTTAACTTACCCTTCCATAACAGTGTTCATCACTGAAAGAAGTCAGGACAGGAACTCAAACAGGGCAGGAACCTGGAGTCAGGAGCCGATGCAGAGGCCATGGAGGAGTGTGCTGCTTATTGGCTTGCTCTTATGACATCCTCAGCCTGCTTTCTTATAGAACCCTGTACCATCTGCCCAGGAGTGACTCCACCCACAATAAGCTGGACCCTCCCCATCAATCACTAATTTAGAAAACTCTCTACATCTACAGGCTTGCCGATAGCCTGATCTTACAGAGGCATTTTCTCAACTGAGGCTATCTCCTCCCTAGTGACTCTAGCTTGTGTCAAGTTGGCATAAGATTAGCCGGTACACATGGGTAGTTCCTGTAGCATGGGATAAGAAAAGAAAGAGGAAGAAGAAGAAGGAGGAGGAGGGGGAGGAGGAGGAAGAGGAGGAGGAGGAGGGGGAGGAGAAAGAAGAAGAAGAAGAAGAAGAAGAAGAAGAAGAAGAAGAAGAAGAAGAAGAAGAAGAAGAAGAAGAAGAAGAAGAGAACAGAGTGTCAACAATAGCTGATGAGAAAACAGAAGGGGCAAGGCCATGGCTGATTGACAGCTGAGGAGGCAAAGCTAAACCAGCAGCAGGCTGGGCTACAAAACAGCAGAACAGCAGGCTGCACTGACAGCAGAAAGACAAGTAGCACCACAAGACCCAGGCTGACAGTGGCACAGCCAGCAGCACCAGCTGCTCAAATGACAGCAACTGTGATGGTGGTCATAGCAATGGGAGATAGCTAAGCAATTCAAGAGAGCAACCAGGGCAAGAACAAGGGGGACAGCAGAAGTCGAGGGCAGAGCAGAGACGTGCAGCTGAAGGACAAAGGCTGTGTGTGACAGGCCAGAGAATAACCTGGAAGAGTTCTAGGGAGTTATCAAGTCTTTAGGGCCAAGGGTCTCAAACAGCTCAGGCCTGGGAAATCTAACACTGGCAACTGAAGAATCCCGCCTTAGGCCTATATAGTGGCGAAATGTCTTCACATCCCAGGTCTGCCCAGGAGTGCTCTAAAGCTAGACAAAGTCACCTGAGGGCCTGATACCTCCGTTTCCTGTGGCCAGGTGTCGAGGGATACAAAAGCTCTGAAGATCAACGTTGAACATTTTTTTCCTTGCAAAAGAACCCAAGTCAGGCCGGTTCGGATCCCAGCTCGTCTGTCTGTGTGTGTCTGTGTCTGTCTGTGTGTGCTTGTGACATCCGCGCATGCGTCATCATACATGGGGGGGGGCGGAAGAACCCAAGTCAGTTGACAACATCCAGCCGCCACAGCCTCTAGTTGTCAGGGATCAGCAACAATACAGTCCCGTGCTCTCTAGTCTTTTTCTTCCTTTCCTTCTTTTAATGCAATTAAATATCCTTATTGTACATTCCATCTCCTTACTGAGGTGAGGTTTGGTTTGGTTTGGTTTGCTTTTTGAGACAGAGTTTCTCTGTATCTTTGGAACCTGTCCTGGAACTAGCTCTTGTAGACCAGGCTGGCCTCAAACTCACAGAGATCCGCCTGTCTCTGCTTCCCGAGTGCGGGGATTAAAGGCGTGCGCCACGGCCCAGCACCTTGCTGGCTTCTTAGGTGAACTATATTGCAGATTTTCAGTCCTGTTATTTCTTCATGGTTCTGTTCAAAGGTTGATAAATCGCTCTTGAAATCCCCTTATTTGCCTGCTGTGTATTCATTTCTCTTATGGATTTCGTTGTTGTTGTTGTATTGAAATAATATCTCAGATTTCTCATCCATTCATTGTAGCTGTGTGGTTTATGGGTCTGTGGAGCAAACCAAACCATGACACGGAAACACATCATTAATTATGAATGCCCAGGCTTAGTGTAGGCTTATTTCTAGCTAGCTTTTGTTTCTTTAACTTAAAGTAACCATTTCTATTAATCTATGTGCTTCCCCGAGGCTCATTTACCTCATCTATGTACTGAATCCTGCTTTCCTGCTTCATCAGTGTCTGGCTGGCTGACTCCCCTTTCCTCTCTGCCCACAAGCCCCACCTATCCCTCCTCTGCCTAGCTATTGGCAGTTCAGCTTTTTATCAGAAAAACCAGGGACCTTAAGCAGGCAAGGTAAAACAGCAACATGTCTTTATATAGTTAAACAAATGCAGTATAAACAAAAGCAACACTTACATAGTAAAATGATTATTCTGCCACAGAAACAAATGCAACACATCCTTACATAGTCAGACAAATATTCTGTTCCACAACAGGTCAGGTTCCGAACGTTGTGAAGGTGGAATCCGGGGCCTCGTACCTGCTAGGCAAGCACTTTTCTACACCACATCTTGTTTCATGCTTGGTCTCATTTTCCCGCCTTCTCATTTCCACACTAATGCCCCCCGTCTAATGCAGTTGTCGAGAAGGCACAACAAAATGCCCAGCAATCTATTTTTCCCTTCCCTTTGCCTCCAAGAACAGCACCTTTGCCTTGAACCCCTGTTTTCAGAACGAGCATACCTAATAAGCCGCTGGGAACCCACATGGATCCTTGTTGGGTTACAGTCCAAGAACAGGAAGTTGTCGTGTATTAGTGCCCACTGGGCACCTACTCAGCTCAGCGTTCACATAAATTATATCAAGAATCCTCACAACATCCCAAGAAGCCCTAGATTGTTATCTCTGCTTCAGGCTCAGAGAGGGGACAAGGACATTTCCACAGCCATGCAGATACTGAAGCAGGATTCACACTTTCATCTTTGCTAAAAACTGCACCATACAGCTGAATGCATTCCCCTAAGGGGAATGAACTCCTGCCAATCAAAGCCATCTTCCTAGGAAATACTAAGGAAGAGACCTCTGTAGAGATGTTGCCTTTGAATCCTTCATTTATTGATCTGAAAGAAAGAAAAAAAAAGTCAAAGGCACACACAATTCACTGAAAACAGGTCAGAGATGGGCAGTATGCATCCAAACACTGGTCCAGGCCCCACAGGAAGCAGACCAACAGAGCCATCGTATTGGAGGTTGGCAAGGAAGTGGGCAGATGGCACTTCCACAAGCTGCGGCTCACACACCAGGGCAGCTGTTTGCCAAGAGACACCCGGCAAGGTCCATCAATGGACTCAGTGACAATACAGTCTTTGACTCAGCAGTTGCCCAGAGAGAGGCGGCACTGAGTGATGTTGGTCACGCTCTTGGAGCGCGCGCATCCGGAGCCCAGCGGGCACAGTGGAGCAAGTGACTCAGGTCTTTTGTTGCTCTAAGCGTCA
Source organism: Chionomys nivalis (assembly GCF_950005125.1). Taxonomy (NCBI): domain Eukaryota; kingdom Metazoa; phylum Chordata; class Mammalia; order Rodentia; family Cricetidae; genus Chionomys; species Chionomys nivalis. The sequence goes on along the minus strand of NC_080087.1, from coordinate 105,777,456 downwards.
CTAATGCTGACGGCAGCATTGCTCACCCTCATGCCCGTCTGCCAAAACGTGATTTATGAAAGCCTTTTGGAAGCTCAGTGCAGGGAGGCACGGGGAGGGAACGCGGGGCCGGGTGGGGGGGGGGTGCATGCAGAGTAGGAGCTCAGATCCAGTGGAGCTTCGGTCATCACCTGTGACCTGAGATGAAGGCACCGGTGACTGTCTGAGCCCTGAGTTACTGGGTGTCCTTTCGACGGCTCCTTGCATTTCACGGACATTCCCACACTGATCCACCAACAGACTCTGCAGTAGGCCTTCTCATACACCTGTGACTCTCCCAAACCTGGAGGGCCAATGGAGAGCCACACTCACCCCTGTGTAGTCAGGGCTTCTACGCCCATATCCACATGGAGGACAAATGTTGAGATGGAAACTGAGTCACTCAGGGCTCCTCCAGAAATGAGGCTCATAGCCAAGGTCATAGAATGCCAGGCAGCCTGGGGAAAGATCAGAATAAAGGAAAACCCATCTCCTGCAGAAAGCAGAGAAGTTGCGCTCCTCCCAACCCTATGTATGCATCTGCTAAAAGAGCTGCAGAAGACCCACAAACTGAGTTTCTTAAACAGCGAAACTATACAGTCTCATAGTCAGGAGGCCTGATGCCCAAGATCAAGGTGTCTGGAAGCTCTCAGGAGCAGCTGGTCCTCTCCCTGGAGACCGTTGGCAACCATTGGTGCCCTTGACTTGTCAAGGCAGCATCCCAACCTCAGCCTTTATCTTCCTAGGGCTTCTCTCTGATCTAGTATCTGTCACCAAACTTCCCCTTTTGTTAACTCCACCAGTCCTAATCAACTAGGGCCACCCTAGTGATTGCATCTTAACCCATTCGCTCTGGAAAGTCTCTATTTCTGGTCTAGTCACATTCTAAGGGACACAGGTTAGGAATTCAAAGAAGATCATCCTGGGAAGATGCAATTGCATCGATAAATATTCATGATGTGTCTTCAATATTCATGAGATGATGAGCCTGTGTGTGCATTGCCCAGGGGCCTGTCCTCTGAGGGTTTGGGAGCCAACAGGAAGGTTTTAGACTTGAAGAGCATATTCTGAGTTGAAAAATATTCCCCCAATCCATGTCTGTGTGGACCCTTGGGGAAAAAGACTATAAGTTCGAGGCCAGCATGGGCTTACCTAGGGATTTCTAAGCAAACCTGGGCTACTGTATGAAATGTTGCTTCAGGAAAGCAAACAAACAGATTGGGGCTAAAGAAATGACTTTGTGGCTAAGAGCACTCACTGCTCTCCCAAAGGTCCTGAGTTTAATTCCCAGCACCCACATGGCAGCTCACAACGGTCTGATGCCCTCTTCTGGTGTGCAGATGTACATGCAGACAAAGTATCTATATACATGAAAATAAATAAATGAATGAATAAATAAACCAGAGTTAAGAATGTTTGTTTATACTTGTAATCCCAGTGCTTGGGAGACTGAGGTCTCGGGGAGGAGCTACAGTGGATGGGCAGGACCCCAAGGAATACGATGATCTTTCAAACAAGCCAGATAGGAGAATAAAGACATATCAGTGCCCTGATAAGAAAGGGAATGCACTAGTGTGTGTGTGTGTGTGTGTGCAAGGTGTGCAAGAAGGATTGTTCACTTATCCACACACTCCTTCCTAGAGCTATTCAGGTCTCTGCCAGGTCATGCATGCTTTAGTAGGAATTCTGACTCTTGATTTGTTTCTCGTACAACCAATTGTTTGCCTAATCGCAAATTCAACAGCTGTTTTCCGGATGCCCTGAGAACAAGATAAAGGCTTCATAGACCCTCAGCTAAGTCAAGCTGAAGGAATGCTTCCTCCAACATTTGCGAGAACCATCTCCTTCTTCCCAGTGTGTCATCGGACTCACAGAAATCTTCCTGCCTCAGCCTCCTAAGTACGAGGATTATAGGTACAATCAACCATTCTTAGCTCTGCTTGTTTTTTCTTTTTCTTTATTAGTGTGTTTTTTTATGTATATAGATACTTTGTCTGCAAGTACATTTGAACACTAGAAGAGGGCATCAGACAGTTGTGAGCGCCCTATGGGTGCTGGGCATTGAACTCAGGACTTTTGGAAGAGCAGTAAGTGTTCTTAACCACTGAGCCAGCTCTCCAGCCCTGTTCTACTTGTCATCGTCCTCCTCCTCCTGAGGTAACGTTTCACACTGTAGCCCAAGTTCGCTTAGAACTCACTATGTAGTCCATGCTGGCCTCGAACTCAGAGCAAATGTCTTTTCTCAGCTGTCTGAGCCCTGGGAATTCAAGGGCACTACTGCACATGGATTTTCCCCAAATGGTTCACATGGGCATGGATTTGGGGGGATAGTCTTCATCTCAGAATATAGTGGAAGATTATTTGTGTTTTAATAAATAAAGCTTGCCTGAAGATCCTGGCCTGCTTTCTTGAAAAGACCAAGTCCTGATTAGAGACACAAGGGTTTAGGAATGTCACTTCAAGGAAAAGAAGTCAGGTACAAAGAACCCGGTAAACCTGAGGCTGCAGTGTACATCCCCCTGCCTCAGCATTTATTCAGCTCCCTTCTCAGCAAGCATTCTCAGTTCTCCACCTACATAATTCTACTTTAATACCTTGAGACACACCAAAGACAGGCATGTGCCCTGCTCATTCCAGACCCACACAGCAAGCTCCCTACTGTGTGTCTACAGTGGACTAGGCTCTGGATCATGGCAGACCCGACAGGAGTAGCTTCATTGGATCCTATGTCAATACAGCATTAAAGAATGCAGGGTCTTCCTCTTGGCATAGTTTAAACCAAGAGAGAACCCAGATGTGAAGACTCCACTTCTTTCCCTGTGCCTTCCATCTGTCTGTCATCTGTGGTCTGTGATCCGTGTCTTGTCTGTCCATTGCATGTGTTTGATGTCTGTCCATCCACTGTCCCTAATAAAGGGTTTTGCTCTGTATTTGCTGGCCAGCATGGAAGGCATGACATGGGCAAGGATGAATTCTCTTCTACAGAAATCCTTAAGTTTCACAAGGGAAGAACTCATTTTTCTGACCCCAACTGACACAGAATAGCACTCAAACTGCAAACAAATGTTACCAGCCTATAGCCACATGTTGTCTCCAGCCTTTATGGTGGATACCTGATTTCATTCAGGTTGCTTTCAACATATTAGCTAAAGTATTAACACACACACACACTATTCTGAGCTTGGGACATAGACGAGTACGTAATTCAAGGTTAAAGCTACATATTTAGCTTGATTGTAAAGGCTGGTTACAGAGGAAGTCCTGGGTATAGTAAGGTTGGCTACATTGTTTTCTTAAATGCAGGTTAAACAGACTGAGCACATGGTAGGAAAGCAGAATGCACAGTCTTAGGTGATTCTCAGGTGTATTATGAGTTTGATTGCAAGATCTGGCAAGCATTCCGTTTTTGAAGGCAGGAGATATTTTCAGATCAACCTACTCCCACAGGATCTCCTCAATGATTCTACCTTGTCTCTGATCATACTCCACTGTGGGAAAAAAAAAAGCCTTCTGCAGCAAAGAACCTCCATGACCTTCCCTCTACTCTGGGTCGATCTAAATTTGATAAATTGTAGCACATTTTATTAACCTTTCTTTGTCTAGAGACGGCCCTACAAAAAGTTCAATTTGAACATGGCCACACAAATAAGTGACAAGTTGTTTTTCTTCTACCAAAAGATTTATCTATTTTCATTTTTTGTGAATGGATATTTTGCCTGCATGAATGTAAATATGCGCACATGTTTGCAGTGTCCAGGGAAACCAAAAGAGGACATCAGATTCCATGAAACTGGAGATCCGAACAGTTGTGATCACCATCATGTGGATACTAGGGGCAGGAGCCTGGGTCTTTTGCAAGAGAGGCAGTGTTCTTAACTGCTGAGCCATCTCTGCAGCGCCGGGAGCTATTTTTTCCGTTATGCTCTTAAAATAGATTGGATGCTGGTGTGGAATGCTTCACCTCGGACCTTCCCCTAAGTTAGGCTGAGTGAAGCCAGGCAGAGCGAGGTTCTCAACATGGTTGCGTTGTCAGCACTATCTTAATGTGGGGAAATTTCCAGTGATTTTCTCACACAAAAAAAAAGTCCCCAGGGCATTATTCAGCGAACAAAAAACTTGATGAAATGTTTGCGCTATTTTAAAATGGCCAAATCAAGGACATGACGTGCTTTCAAAGTCACTGCCAAAAATATGAGAAGCATCTTCCAGACCCAGAAAAGAGAGTTGAAACATCTGTGCTCAGTTTCCATTGTGGAGGAAGAGGCCTGTGTGGCTGATAAGGGCGGTGCTTTATCGTATAAATACTAGGATGCTCTGGGCACAGTTTCCCTGATGACAGGTAGCCAGAAGCCTCAGAGGAATGGTGGGTTTGTATCCAGATGTGCAGATGTGTGTGTGAGGAGCTAACCCACAACAGGAATCCCTACATGTGTGGTACCCCCTGGGATTAGTAGCAAAACAGCCCTGCTGGAACCCATCATTGTTGCCTGCATTACTGTGTCGTTACTGAAGAGGACCAACTGTGTAGTCTGCATCACCCTCCTCTATTCACCTGTCAATGGGCACTGAGTTGTTCTCTAGTTCTGGCTGTGGAATCAAACTTCCGCAAACATTCTAGTGTGTGTCTTTGGAGACATAGTGTCATTGGTCTTAGGTAAATCCTTAGGAGTAGAATAGCTGCATCCTATGACACGATGTATGTGATAGGATGTCAACCTGAGAGGACCTAGAAGACAAACCACTGGATATGTCTGTAAGAGAGATTTAGATCAGGTTCATTTAGATGGGAAGACCCACCCTAAATATGGGTGGCTCTGTTCCAGAGACTGGAGCAACAGCAATCCTCTCTCTCTTGCTCTCTCTCTCTCTCTCTCTCTCTCTCTCTCTCTCTCTCTCTCTCTCTGCTGACTACAGATGTGCCATGACCAGCTGCCTCCCACCCCCGCTGCTGTGCCTTTCCCTGCTCTGATGGACTGCATCCCTAGAACTGTGAACCCAAATAAACCTTCCTCCCTTAAGTAGCTCATGGTAGATATATTGTCATGAGAGAAAAGTAATTAACAGATTATGTTTCTAAGTAACTGCCAGCAGCATTTTAAAGAGGTTGCCTGGTTTATACCCACCTTGGCTCAGCATCCTCACCGTTTGGGCTTATCAGTCTTTTTGATGTAGACATTCTAATGGGAGCCTGGTACTATCTTCTTATTTTCCAGCTCCCTAAAAACAATACTGCCTGTGGTGGTTTGAATGAAAATGGCCACCACAGGAAGCAGCACTATTAGGAAGTGTGGTCTTGTTGGAGCTGGTGTGGCTTTGTTGGAGGAAGTATGTCACTATGGAGGCAGGCTGTGAGGTCTCCTATGCTCAAGTCACACCTAGCATCTCAGATCACTTCTTGTTGCCTGAGGGATCATGAGGTAGGGTATCAGCTCCTTCTCCAGCACCATGTCTGCCTGCACGCTGCCATGTCCCAGATGAGGATAATGGGCTGAACTGAACTATACACCACCCAGCTAAATGTTTTCCTTTATGAGAGTTTCTGTGGTCATGGTGTCTCTTCACAGCAAATAGAAACACTCAAGGTGACAACTTCCACCCAGATGGATTCCCAGTGGCTCCAGCCCCTGTTCTTCATTGAATTCTCATGGCATCTCTGGTGAAAATGTATTGACCACTATGGGAGTTTGAATCCCTAGAACCCACTCTTGTTCATTTACATTTCTTAATGTGTCATTCTGTTTAGGTAAGTTTATTGATCATTCTTCAAATTTACTAGTTTTTTCTTATATATTGTCCATACTCTTAATAATACTATTCCAGATATTTCTGTTAAAATGTATTTTTCTGGGGCTGGGTGGTTAAGAGTGCTTGCTATTCTTTCAGAGGCCCCATATCAGGTGGTTCGCAACTGTATCTCCAGGGGACCCAGCACCCTTTCCTGCTCTCCATAGGCACCTACACTCACTTGGCATACACTCATACAAGCACAGATTTAAGTGTGTCTCCCACCTCAGCTCATGTGTGCCACCATGTCTTGGCATGTTCACATTTAGAATTCCCAAGTCTCTTCTACACTCCCTACCTTCATCCTTTATACCCACATCCCTCATTGTTATGTTTTTGCTACTTCTCTGCTAATCCCAACATCCATGTCACCTCTGAATTTTTCCCAATTGACTGTGACTCTTGACTGTGAATCTCTTTCTCATCTAGTAATTCCTTAGAACAGTGTATGATGCTGGCATCATTTTGCAGATTCTGGATTCTGTTGTCTTCTTGAGTATCTTCAGCAGTAAGTTAACTTTGCACGGCCCTGATTGTCACCTTGGTCCTATCAAGACTTGGCTCTAGGTTTTGTCACGGGATGTCTCTTTGAGTTTTCTTGTCATACTTTGTAGCCAAAAATGTGGCCTCCCCATTAAGAAGTGGTTGGAATTTTAGTGAGAGCTTAAGAGGTCTACTGGGTGCAACAGTCAACAGTCTTGTCACTATTGCAAAATACCCGAGAGAAGCCACTTGCTGGGAAGAAAGGTTTCTTTGGGCTCATGGTTTTAGAAGTTGCAAGTCATGATTGGCTCTCAGTTGTTTAAGGCCTGTGCCTAGGAAACACATCTTTCTGAGACAGGATTGCTCCCCTCATGGTAGTCAGAAGCAAAGAGACAAGAAGGGTCCAGAGTCCCACTATGCTCTTCAAGAATATAGACCAATAACATCCTCCCATCAGGTCCCAATTACTAAGGGTTCCTCAATCTCTGTTGTAGTTTGCTGTGATAAAACACTGACCAGAACAACTTAGAGGAGGAGAGTGTTTCTCTTATCTCACAGCCCCCAGGTCATAGTCCATCTCTGAGGGAAGTAGGGGCAGGAACGTGAAGGCAGAAACTGACACAGAAACCACGGAGGAATGCTTCTTACTGACTTGCTCTCTATGACTTGTTCATCCTGCTTTTTTATACCATCCAGGGCCACCTTCCCAGGGGTGGTGCCACCCACAGTGGGCTGAGTCCTCCCACATCAACAACTAATCAAGAAAATACCCCAACAGACATGCCCACAGGTCAATCTGATAGAGGGAAGTCCTCAACTGAGGTTCCTTCTTCCCAGATGACAAAGTTGACAAAAACTAACCAGAGCAACCTCCTCAGTGGTGTCAGTGGCTGTTGGGTGAGTGTTCAAAACAGCTTTGGGAGGCAGTTCCAAATCACACCCCCAGGCCCTGGTAGCTCTTCTGGACCCAAGCTGGTGTCTTTATCTCCCTAATACTAAGCAGTTGCTAACAACTGCTGCTCAGCTCTTTCAGGGTTCTAGCTGTCGCATTCTTCTAGTTTTCTTGGGGAGTCAACCACACATGTACAGTTTGGGTCTCTGGACATTTAACATCTCACAACTTGTTTCTTCATGATTCCCATTTCTTTGATTTTTCCCATTGATTTTGTAAGCCCAGACTCTGACATGTAACTCTTTGATCCACCATCTTGAAACTTGTTCCTTTTTTTAAAAAAAAAAAAGATTTACTTTATTTTCTGTCTATGAGTGTTGTGCCTGCATGTATATATGCACATGCATCATGTTCATTCCTGATACCCAAGGAGGTCAAAAGAGAGCATTGGATCCCCTGGAACCGGAGTTGTAAATGGTTATGAGACTCCATGTGGGTGCTGGGAACTGAATCCAGGTCCTCCGCAACATTTTCCAAACGCCCATGGACCCACAACCCTGAGCAAAACTCTTGGGGGAATAAAGAGGCAAGCTTGGTCCTAGGCCTCAGGAAGCCACCTGAGAGAGCCACACACGAAAGCTCTAAGGATGATAGGCAGCATGCTTACCAGGTACAGAGTCCTGCCTTTAATCAGAGCCCAGGAGGAGGAAGAAGAAGAAGAGGAAGAGGAGGAGGAGGAAGAGGAGGAGGAGGAGGAGGCGGAGGAAGAGGAAGAAGAAGAAGAAGAAGAAGAAGAAGAAGAAGAAGAAGAAGAAGAAGAAGAAGAAGAAGAAGAAGAAGAAGAAGAAGAAGAAAAGAGGGAGAGAAGAGAAGAGGAGGAGGGTGGAAGGGAAGAAAGATGATGTTCTGAGGCACCAGCTCTGTGCAGAACTGCCACCTCACAGTTCTCCCAGACACACACGTGGCACAGCCAAGCATCACACCCTCCCACTCAGTCTCTGTGTTTCTAGAAAATTCCCGAACTAGGTAGCACTTGGGAGTGTGAGATTCCACGGGAATAACACTTTAAATAGCGTTGAGAACTTCAGCATTCTAACGAGTCACAAGTTAGCAACACAGTTACACCTCCAGGACCCCTTCAGAGCTGCTGTGACATCTGCAGAGATGTCGTTCTGAAGATCCTGAGTCGGCAGCTTGACAGAAGAGGGATTTTAGGAGAGAATGGATGGCATCAGTCTCAGTGACATTAAGATGGCCACTGCGGGGCCTCACAATATAACCCACTTAAGGGCACATGCTCCTTTCCTGCCCTGTAAGAGGAACCCAGCAGCTTGCACCAGATTCTTGTTTCTGAGGCACGGCATCCTTACGCAGTCCATTCTGGCTCTTAATAGGAGTTCTAGTGTTTTTGTCCTGAACCCCCTGTAGTTGTTTTGTGTAATCCACTCAGGAAACCATCCACACCAGCGATCTAGAGAGGAGAATTCTAACTGAGCTGGGGTTGATCATGATGGGATGCAAAAGGGTAGGGAAACTGATCAGAGGTGAAGGGGAAAAAAACGAGTTTGGGCATCTGGTGGGGTTGGGGAGGAGAGAGAAAGAGCCCAAAAATACTTCTAAGTATTTCCTCCAGCAAAGCTGCTGGAAATGGGTGTCCACAGGCATCTAGGATAGCAGCGTCAGGGTGGGCTAAACCACTTTACTCTTTTGGAAATATTAGTGTGAGCCATTGAAAGAAGCAAATGAAAGTGGGTGGCGGGTCAAACCCACACCTCCCCCCCACCGCGGGACAGAGTTAGAACCTGCTGTCAGTCCCACGGGTGGCCATAAATTTGACCCATGTTCTACCACAAGAGGCTTTGCTCCATTATGCCAGCCATCACTGGAAGGAGATGTAGCTCCCCTGGACTCTTTCCACTACAGTCCAAGAGAGATCTTTCTAGCCTTTGCTGGTGGAGGACAGTAGAGGAGGCAGGGATAGGACCACATGATGACTCAGTGAACCCAGCTTAATCCCTCTGACCACTCATGCTAACCTCTCCCTCAGAAGCCCTGAGTCCTCACACAGAATGGACCAGACCCCTTGTAACTTCCAAGGCCCCTGCAGGGGTTACCCAGTGAACAAAGAGACCCAGAGTGAGAAACTCGATAGGCTTCAGCTATTCATTGGCCTTTATAAGAGCTGCCCTGGTCCCCTTTCCTGGATCCTTTCTAAGGTGGCATTTGTGTTTAAGGAGGACATCAGAGGGGGTCTTGAAGATGAACATTGTAGCCCCGGATGTCCTTAGATCTTTGAGGTGTCTTCTCTCACTACTCTGAATCAATCTGCTGATGCTATTGTGTGGGACAGGAGAGCGCTGCTGGGAGAAGGTTGCTCTCAGAATAAAAGGGCCAGACTCCTGGGGTGCCAGGTGGGCCGGGCTGAGGATCTAAGGTAGAGGGAATGGTGTTAGGTATCAGGCAGGCTTAACCCAGAAGGAAGATGCTGAAATTTGGAACTGGCTTTGGGTAATGAGCACCCCACATTTCCTTCGCCTTGAGAGGGTAGCACCAGGTTTGTGTCCTTTATGGCTGTGCCTAAGAACCTGGCCAAGCAGCTGACAGACTGCAGGTGCAGAGCAGGTGTACGTGAAGGAGCAGGTTTGGGGGATACATCCTTCGCCGACATGGGGTCACCTCAATGCACCTCTGCTAGAGAGATGATGAGCTGCCCCCAGCTGGCCTGGGCAAAGAAAGATAATGCCCTTGACTTCTAGCAGGATTACATCACTAAGGTGTATGGGGCCCCACATGGTACAAAGACGGCATAGGTGACTCGGCCAACAGGTCTCTCCCCTGTGCCTACAGTGTGCCAAGCAGTGCACCAGCTGGGTCTATTCACTCCCTGAGCAAAGTGACCAGAATCCCTCACTCCTCACAAATCACTCCGTTCCTCGCCTTTTCCCTGGCAAATGCTTCCAAACCCTCCCTGTCACTGAGGGGTCTGCTTCTTGTCCCCTTCAGTTTCCACGTGGTGTTTCTAATGCTCACACCCTGTGGTCATACAGCTCGGGCTGGAAACACATTAGAAAGTTAACCATGTTGATCCCAGTGAGGACAAGGCTGCCACCAGGGACTTCTGAAGGTTAGTCCTTTTTTTCTAGGCCATCCTCCCTGCGGTCCTCCCCCCAAGTCCAACCACCTTGAATTTAACCCAAACTTCGGAGATCCCAATGCCTTTCCCAGCCTGAACTTTTACAGGTGCCCTGTCTAGTAAAAAACAGTCCATGGAGCACCAACGGAGACAAGGCAGGGCAGGACTTGGTTCACTTTGCCTAGCCCCCCTCCCCCCCAGCAGCCTTCTGTTCTCCCTAGTGGTGCCCATAGACAGGTTCAGAGCGAAAGTTTGCACTGGAAGTGGGGAAGATGCCTGGACCTTTCTCAGAAGCTGGAGACGCACTAGTCAAGTGGCCAGTTGGGGGCAGACAGCAGGCGATGTAAGCAGAAAGACAGACAGAAGAGAGCCCTATACTACTGCGTACTCCCACAGGACGGATCCGAGAGCCCAGAGTGCTGGGAGGACACTAGTACCTGGGCTGCCATCTGAAGGCACCTGGACCTGATCCCCGAGCAAGACTCTCACTCCCTGGGATAGACTTTTATCTCAACTGGCTGAGATAAGGTTGCCATAATCTGGTCCCATTCCTCAGTGCCAACTCTTCCAGGCCATCCAATCCTCTGAAAGTTTTTGTATGATCCCAGCAGAGGTTACCACTCAGCTCCCCACTGTTCCAAGCCATTTGCTTTCTACAGCTCACCCCTGAGCAAAACCAACAGCCCCTGGTCTCACAGTATCTCTCATGCCCAGATCTGTGTTCTGGTATTCCAATAAATACATCGCCTCCACAATTTGCTACTTCTAGGTCCTTGCCGGCCCCTATGTGGGAGGTTCATTTGTGAGTCTCTGCTACTTTTAATATTCTCTGCCTCTGCCTTAGCCCCGAGTGCCCCCTGCCCTGTCACCCGCGCGTCTCTGTCTCCCCAGCTTTCTCGTCGCCTCCGCTTCAGCATCTCCATCACCACCCTGCGTTTCTGTGTCCCAACTCGCAGTCTCCAGGGTACCCGCATAGCCCAGTGGTCCTGGACCCGGCCTCCCGCGTCCCCCCGCGTCCCCAGCCCCGCGCCGCTGACGCCATGACGCCGCGGCGGAGCGAGGGGCGGAGCAGGCGGGAGGGCGAGCGCGGCTCAGAGACCGGTCCCGCAGCAGCTGTGCACCGCGGCTGATGGACATGGGTACGCAGGGATCGGGGCGCAAGCGGCTCCCCAACCGGGAGCGGCTGACGGCAGAGGACGACGCTCTGAACCAGATCGCGCGCGAGGTGAGCGAGGCGCGGTCACAGCTGTCAGTGTCCCTCGTGGTCCCCAGCCGTCCTTAGCGGTCCCCAGTGGCCTCGCTCTGGGCCCGGCCCCATGGGGCAGAAGCGCTGGGCCCCGGCTCCCATCTAAGGCCTGCGGACTACTCGGCGCCCGCCACAGGCCAGTGGCGCTGCTGCCCTCAACCCAAGTCCTTGGTCCTTGTGGGCCGCTAGTCCCAGGGACTGGCTGAACCGGGCCACCAGGAGATCAAGGTAGCAGGGTCCCAGTCCAATGGGGACCCAGTGCCCCTCATTGTACCGGGAAAGAAGTTAGACCGACCCTGCTGACCAGTGGCGGCTCCAGAAGCCACATGGCCTTGCTGAAATGGCCCCAATTGGTTGGTGACCATTGCCACCATAGGGGGTAACTTCGGGGTCCCGTGTCTAGACCATCCTGAAAGCAAACCAGGGAATGATTGGAGGCTTGGTAAAGTTTCCTGGACAGTTTATTACAACGGCAAACCCGTTTTTTAATGAACTTCTCATGTGGCAAAGGAGGGCACATGGGTGTGCGTGTCTGCACAAACGCCCCGTTTTCTCCCATAAAGATGCAACCTTCAGGCTGCAACAGCATGCGTGACACGTGGAAAGACTAGAACAAACTGGTGATAGCCTCTCTGGGGGAGGGGCCGACTGGTTAAGAGGAAGGTGGACAAAGGAATCGGAGACATTTCTATGGCTTTTCTGTTCCTTTTGGGTTGAGAGTCCTATGCACATACTGACTTAAAAGAAAAAAAAAGTCGGTGCAGGTGAAATCCGGGCTCCTCCTATCTCTTCTGCTCAGGTTATGAAGGAGAGTTAGCCTACATATTATTTCCACGTGGAAAAGCATCCCAACAATTTAGGCTGCGGTTATATTGGACTGGTAGTGGCTGGGATCTGCCCAGGACTGGCTCTTCCGCTTGGTAGTCTGGAATACCTGACTTCACGTTTGCTGGTATGTGGATCCGTGTTTGCAGATCACTGAGCTGAGAAACGGTTTTCTCTGTACAAGATAGAAGAGGGCTTTTCAACAAACTCCTATCCATCCCCTGAAGCCCACTGTACAAACTCTGTCCTCTGTGAGACTTTTTGACACTTAGCTCTCCCATGTCACCCTAGGCATAGGTCCCCGCTGTACCTGGTGCAGTTGGCAGAATGTGCTGAGGTTACCTGCAGTTGGTTACCTGTAAGAGGTGTTATCCAGGCAATCAGTATCTTACACCAAGGGCTCATTAGACAGGTGGACAGTAGGTGATTAATGGTGTTGGTTACAGTACCTTTTTTGGCTGTAGTTAGATTCTTGGTTATAACAGTCTCTTACATGGGTATGTGACCACACAGCAAACAAGTGTCCCTGGGAGGGCCAGAGTGCCCCACAAATCTCTGTGATTGCAGGACAAAGGAATGAGAAGATTGGGAGTCCCATAAGCCAGTCTCTTATCGGCTAGTTGTTATAAAAATAGATTGGAAGCAGGGGCCAGGGAATGGTTCTGCCTTGCATCCAGGGCGCTGCAGTCAGCAGTTATAAAGACAGGCAGGAGTCAGACCTGAACTTCCAGACAGAACGGACCACTCTGTACAAACTGTGCTGGTCTAGAAAAGCTGTGCTCCCCAGCCCCCTCTCAACCCTGTTTTCATCTCTGAAGGAGGGACCGCAAAGGAACAGCGGGCAAAGTATATCCAACCAACTTGGGAAATGAGTGCAGCCCCCGCGGACCCCAAACCTCCAGTGAAAGTCAGCCACAGATGTGGCCCTTCCCAAACCTAGTGGCAGTCATTGAAGAGATTGCAGGGAGCAGGTGATGCTGTCTGCTCTGCAATTGAATTCTGTTGCCCAACTGTGAAATTAAATTGGTATTCAGAAGGCAATTATCTATTCCCTCAGTTTTTAAGCATTCTTATGAACAGTAGCCAAATCGTCTCAGGTTTGGAACTTTACTGTTCACTCTTTAATCCATGACATGTTAACCAACCGCCTGTCCTAAACACCAGAGTGAGGAGAGAAACTGGCAAGGATTTGGATCAAAAATGAGTCTGGCAAGATGAGTAGAATTCTCCTGTGATCCTATCACCAAGGAGTCTAAGCTGGGAGGATCCAGAATTGGAGGCCAGTGTGGGCTACACAGTGAGACTCTATCTACAGGTTGGGATCTGTAGATCCACAGTGCCCGGAGAAGACATGATCTGATCGGAAGGGCGTGGAAGGGCCGGAGAGTTCAGAGTGAGAGGGATTCCAGTTAGCAGATGGGATCAGAAGCTGCTTCCTAGAGGAAATGGCATTTTGAGTTCCTGAAGGATGTGTCTACCAGCCAGATGGTTTGGCTGCCAGGACAAAAACCCTGACACTTGACCTAGACAAGGGACGCATACCCATAATGCACAGAAACCTCAGGGGAGGCAGTATTCCCCTCCTGCCGCCGCTGGTGTCTCAACACTGCAGGCTCCTGTATGCTGGACCCATCCACAGACAGAAGTGCTGTGCGGGAGTTCACTGGCCTCAGGCTCAACAAAAGGGATCATCCCAGGTTGTCCCCCTAAACTGTGCTGTCTCCTCTGCCTGCCTCTCTCCACATAGCTAGAAGCAGAGGTTCTCTGAAGAACCTCCACAGGTCTCTCTGTCTCTCCTCCTCCAAATTCCAAGACCACAGATTGCTGTCTTCCTGTGAAGTCCCTGTGGCAAAAGGAGACAGGACTACCCGTGCCTGACCTGGAGCTGGGGAGGGCCAGCTTGCCTTGAATTCTTTGGGACGTTGTACAGGACTAAATGGTGGTGGGGTAGTTATGAAATTGGCAGGGGGCAGGTTGTCTTCAGGAAGACCCTTGGAGATTCTGGGCCAAGGTCATCAGGAGGCCTGAGCCATAGGGACAGGGGACCCACCCAGTGGAGTGAAATAGGAGTTCAGTTCTCTTGGGGGTTTGAAGTTTTCTGCAAAAAGAGGAGAGCCTTTGAATGCCCCGTTCACAGCCTGCCTTGTCTCTCCGTGTCCACAGGTCCTATCTGGCTCTAACCCAGCAAGTAGACAGGTTCATTTAATATGCCTCTGGCACATCAGCATTGATTGGATCATCATTGGGAGGTAGAATTCTAACATTATGCTGGGGAAAGGGGGCTGCCAGCACTCCTCAGACATCAAGACATGGCCTGCTTTCTGGCAGAAACATGGGAAGGCTGGGAGTGCCAGGTTTCAGATCTGGGCAAAGGTGCTTCTGAAGTTCTCAGATGATAAATCTCAAGGCCGAGTCTCCCCTCCTCCCACGTGGGACCTTCTGCCAGGGACTTTGGGAGTGCCTGGATTTCCCCTTCAGCACGCTGCCCCAGGCTGTTTGGTGTCCTTTTCAGGCCTTTCCTGCCACAGCCACAGCAGCTGACTTCATCTGGGTTGTCTATCATGAGCTGAGGGAGGCATCTTCTTGGGTGGTGAGTTGGTCCCTCCCTCTGTGGCCCACAAGGGATGCCTTTCCTCATTCAACAGGGCAGGGCAGGAAGGGGGGGACAGTCCATAATTGCCCCTGAAGCCTCTTGTCCAAGGAATCCACTCTAAGTGAATCCTCCTGGCATATGGTCCAGGAGCACTGGATGTTAAAAGCTCAGAGCCAGTCCCTAACTTCACCTTCACTGGAGCAAAGCTCCTGGCGTGTGGCAGGAAAGGACCCCCAGTCCCAGCAGGGCTCCTGGGAGAGGCAGCCTGCAGCCATTATTAGTTCACACACGTGAGAACAGAGAATGTCACTCTCCCATTCTGGTGACTTGCTACTGTGGGCTCACAGCAAGATCAGGCTGGCCGTATGTGTGTATGTACACCCTGATGAGCCCATGCGCCATCTTGCTTACCTCTAGAGCTCTTGCAGGAAACCATAAGCAGCCACATGCCTGACGTAAGCTCTTCTTCTGGGGATCCTGTTGTGAACACCACATCTGTACCGGGCAATCCTATGAAGATAGTCCTTCCACATGCTCTCGCCTTATCATCCTCCCCAGTAGACCTTGGAACTCAGCCCTGAAGTGAGCCTGCCTCTGCGCCTTCTCAAACCTCGAGGCCGTTGAGATTGTGTTGGGTGTGCTCATGGGGTTAGCCCATTTGAGACCCTTTCCCTCTACTGCCTTTAGCATCAAGCTGGCCTGGTTTTCTTGGGTTGACGGGTCTGGGAGGGATTCAGCTACCATGACATACTCCTGGCCTCTGTCATAGTCCTCAGGCCCCATCTCCCACTGTGGCAGCACCATGAAGCCAGCTACTGCCTGAATGTGACAAAAAAGAAGAGGTCCTTTGTGCTATTCAGCCCCTTCCCTAGAGCCATCAACTTTGTGCCTTCATTTTCCAAGACTGGTCAGCTGATAAAAACCTAATGGACACTGGCTGGCTGTGCCATCCATGGTGGCTAGTCTTTCGCTGTCAGGGAGTGATGGTACCTCACCTTCCCTAGGGTGGGGAAACATGATGGCTGTTCATTATTCAATGTGGAGAACTTCCCCGCCTCAAATACTAATGAAGCCACCCTGGGTGGCCTTCCTAAGAGAGACATTGCTCTGGGGGATGGGTGTTGTCTGTGAGGTGTTATGAATGGCAGAACAGGAGTTCCTGGGCCTGTGAGCTTTCACTGTTGTGATTGCCAAGAGATGGAGGAGGCTAGAGAGGATTCAGAGCCTTGGCTGGACAGCCCTGCTGTCTCTAGTGGCCTCTGGGCCCCACCCACAGCTATTTCTATCAGAGCCAGCTGTCTCTTCCTCCATCTGTGGGGAGTCTGGGTGATTCCTGGCTCCAGGCTCAGGGTGGGGATTTTTCTATGAAAGGATGAAGAGACTAGGGTGGATGATGGAGACCACGGCTCTGGACTGTAGATCCCATCAGAGTGTGGGGCACAAAAGGAAGAAGAGGGAACACAATGAGCCAGGCATTCTCAGGAGTTTGATCCCACAAGTGTGCCGAGTCCCATCAGAAAAGTAGAACATTTGACACCCATCCAATATTTCATTGCAGAAGACATCCTACAGTCTGGACAGCTTCACCTGTGTCTGGAACAGCTGTCCCCAGCTGACCTGTGAGCTCTCAGTGTAGGCTTTCATGAGGCAGATACTGCCTTCCTATGTTCCAGGCCTTCTTTGCTCAATCTTTTTTTTTTGTTTGTTTGTTTTTCTTTTTGTTTTTTTTTTTTTTGTTTTTTTTTGTTTTTCGAGACAGGGTTTCTCTGTGGCTTTGGAGCCTGTCCTGGAACTAGCTTTGTAGACCAGGCTGGTCTCGAACTCACAGAGATCCGCCTGCCTCTGCCTCTTCTTTGCTCAATCTTAACAGCTGTAAAAATTTCATTTTTATTCTAGCAAACTAATGTGTGATTTTACCTTAGCCATGTTCTCAGGTCATGATCCACATAGTTCTTTTAATCATTTTTAAAATATAAGGTTTTTTTTAAAAGATTTTATTTATTATGTATACAGTGTTTTGTCTGCATGTACACCTGCAGGTCAGAAGAGGGTACCAGATCTCATAGATGGTTGTGAGCCACCATGTGGTTGCTGGGTCTTGAACTCAGGACCTCTGGAAGAACAGACACTCCTCTTAACCTCTGAGCCATCTCTCCAGCCCTAAAGTATAAGGTTTTTTTTAAAAAAATGTATATATTTGTGTGTACCTGTGTGAGTTTATGTGCCTCATATGCATATAGGAGGCCAGAAAGCATTAGATCCCCTGGAACTGGAATTCCGGGCAGTTGTGAACCACCATAAAGGGTGCTGGGAACCAAACCCAGGTCCTTTGCAAAAGGCTGAGCTATCTCTCTGTTTCTAGAGCTGTCCTTTTAATACTTGGCAGACCCTGACCCTTTCCTGGTGGGAGCTCTCCCGTGGCTTTCTTACCTCACAGTGAGTGTTGATTTGAAAGCATGAATAATCAACTCAAGAGTCACCAGTGCTGCCTCGGTGTCACAGTGGGGACAGAAATCAAAGTACTGCCCCTTGGCATCATTCAACCACGAGCCAGTCCAGGTTTCTGTTCTCCAGTCCAGGTTTCTGTTCT
Organism: Chionomys nivalis; assembly: GCF_950005125.1. Lineage (NCBI taxonomy): Eukaryota > Metazoa > Chordata > Mammalia > Rodentia > Cricetidae > Chionomys > Chionomys nivalis. The sequence continues at coordinate 105,759,892 of NC_080087.1, read as the reverse complement.
CTTCTTTGCTCCCTCTGTGTCTTCTGTTCTCCCTGACTGCCTGTTGTAAGAGTCTGAATCTGTGTCTGTGTCTAGGTGACTCACAGAGGGCCCTGCTCTGTCTTTTATTGAACAGCACAGAAAGCATCCCATAGGGGAGGAGTGAGGGGCACGTCACAGAAGTCTCTAGCTGAATTTACCAGGAATTGAGCCACAGACTCCAGCTGACCCCAACTAACAGACAGTATCACCAACAGAATTATTTATCAAACAATACATATATAAATGTGTGCTACATTAATGGTGGATATTCAGCTTATAAGATTCTTTTCAACCTATATTTGCTGGTTTTTAGCAAGGGTTATCATAGTGCACACATTGCTCTCTGGGTCAGGGGCATGGAAGAATACATAATTTAAGATTACAGGTATGCAGTCATTGGCTTTGGTTGTGACAGCTGGTGATGACATGGGAAACCCAAGGCAAGTAAGGTTGCTCATTACATTGTTTCCTAAAAGGTAGGTTAAAGGGACAAGCTAAGCAGACAGTAGAATAGCAATCTTGAGTCTTACTTGACCTCAAGATATGTGTACTGAGTGGTTTTGTGTGTCAACTTGACACAAGCTAGAGTCATCAGAGGAAGGAACCTTAGCTGAGAAATGCCTCCTTGCGATCCAGCTGTAAGGCAATTTCTCATTTAGCGATCAATGGAGGACAGCTCAGACCATGGTGGGCGGCGCCATCTCTGGGCTGCTGGTCCTGGGTTCTATAACAGGCTGAACAAGTAAGTCTTGTGGGAGAGCAAGCCAGTAAGCAGCACCCCTCTGTGGTCTCTGCATCAGCTCCTGCCTCAGGGAAGCTACCCTGGTTGAGTTCCTGTCCTGACTTCCTTCAGCAATGAATAGCAATGCTAAAGTGTAAGCCATATAAACCTGTTCCTCCCCTGCTGGCCCCAAACTGGCCGAGATCTGCCTGCCTCTGTCTCCCAAGTGCCACCACCAGCCAGCTCAAGGTATACTATTAATTGGCTGTGAGGTCCAGCAGAAGTTCCAGTTTCTGGAATATAGGAGATATTTTCATAAATACTGCATTGCCACAGCCCTGTAAAAGACAATATTTTAAAGGATCCGTAAGTCCCTGAATGCTCTGGTGAGTATCATCATTTTCCCAAATATTATGCGTGTAAATAGATAGTCTATTATGGGTGGTGGTGGCGCACGCCTTTAATCTCAGCACTTGGGAGGCAGAGGCAGGCAGATTTCTGTGAGTTCAAGGTCAGCCTGGTCTACAGAGTGAGTTCTAAGGCATCTAGAGCTACTTACACACAGAGAAACCTCGTCTCATATATATATATATATATATATATATATATATATATATATATATATATATACTCTGTTGATTTGTTGATTTATCAAGTTTAGATGTTGTCTGTTGGCTTTCTGGGTTGAAGAATCAGAGTGAGTATCTACAGACCCAAATCGGGCCTCTCTGTATCCCCCATATCCTCATCCTGTATTTCCATGTTATGGGTTAAATAACATGCTCACTGGAGCAATGACAGGTGGTTAAGGGTGTGGACACGAGAGTCAGGTTTCATGGGTTCAAATCTGTCCGCTAGTCATGGTCAAAGCAAATTACATAAGCCCCTGGGCCTCCTCATACATACAGTAGGGAGATGATAATAGTCCACTTCCCATGAGGTGGTTGTGAGGGCAGATAAAAGATGTCATGTAAAGATCTCAGAACAACGGTCAAGTGCACACAGTTGGCGTTCAGGCAAGGCCAGTGGAGGTGACTGTGCTGCCTCCTACAAATCACTGTGGCGGGGGAAGCCAACTCATACAGAGTTGCTCACCTGTTCACGTATCTGATCTGTAATTCTTCAGTCTTAACTCTTTATGCTCCATTTTGTAATATAATTAGAAAGTCAGATCATCATGCAATTCCATTTATTACCCACAACCCATCCAGTCAGGTCTGGGAGCCCCAGCCTTTGCCCACCCCAGTACCCACTCCCCTTTTACAGCTCTGAAGGATCCTTTTGCCCTTTCCGGTGGAGGGGTTGAGTCCCTGTTTCCTGGATTGTACATTATCTTTCTTGGATCAAAACTTGACTTGTTGGAACACATGCATTTCAATTGCTTTCTGAACAAGAATACCTTTTCCAAATATTTACACACCTAAAAAAGTCTTCTACCCTCCCACTTGATTGATAGTTTGGTTATATAGAGAGATCTGGGTTAAAAATAAGTTTCTAAAGAATGTCAAAGATTTCTCTGTGTCCTTTGAAGCGGTGCCCAATTGATATTGTTGGTCGAAAAGAGCCCTGCGCAGGAGAAGGTGGCCCCCCGTCTTCTGTGGGGGGAAGGCTGCAGTTTGCTGACAGAGTCCCAGCAGAGGGGTGTGGGAATTAGTGTTGGCAGGTCTGCCAAGGATTTGCCTGTGTTCCCTGATAAGTCAGCAAATCAATGTGGAAAAGGAAAATTAAAAGCGAACTTCTACCGTCCTCTCAACATTTCTTCCTGGTTTATTCTAGCATTTGGGGGTTGTTCTGAGAAGGTTAGTGCTGTTCATAGTTTCGGTGCTATAACCTGCTTTTATTCTCTGGGTCCAAAGGCAGTCACTTTATTCTTAGTATCCTGGGCTTTTCTCATATGTATTGAACACGACAGGCTTCATTCAATCTGGAAAGGGTGGCTCTCCAGTTCTGAGGTTTCTGGTGTTCCCACTACCAGCTCTCTCTTCTAGGCATGCCTATTGTTACACAGATCTTTCTCCCCCCCCCCCCCCCGCCCTACTTCTGTCTTTGTTAGATTGTCTGGGAGAGTATTCAACTGAATCCACTCCTACTAAATATGCCTAAACTACATTGAATTTTAATTTCTGGAAGCATCCCCCCTGCTCCTCATCCCCTTTCTTTGTGATTCTTCATTTTGAAACGTGTTTTATTGTGTATTTATTTTTATTTATCCATTTATTTGGAGACAAGGTCCCATTATGTAGCTCTAACTGGCCTGTGACTTGCTGTGTGGATCTGCTTTGAACTCACAGAAAACGGCTTGCCTCTACCTCCCAAGTGAGGGGATTAAAAGTCTGTGCCACTATGCTTGAATCACGTTTATTTTATACGTGTGTGCATATGTGTGCAGGCGTGTACATCCATGGTACATAGATGGAGGTCAAAGGATAACTGGTCGGAGTCACTTCTCTCCTTCCACCACGTGAGTTCCAGGGGTGACCCTCGGGTTGTCAGTCTTGGAACAAGTATCTTTACCCACTGAGCCATCTAGCCAGCCCTCTTTTTTTTTTTAATCTCTCTGTCTGTCTGTCTATCTGTCTCCCCCACACACACATGCTCAGCGCTTTACTATGTCGTCTAGGCTGGTCTTGAACTCACTATCCTCCTGCAACACAGATAAACTGCTAATTAGTTTGTCTTTGCCAATAGAAAAATAAAATGCCAAATTGGGTGAGAGATGAGAATTTTACGAAAACCTAAGATTTTTTGAGTTGGATGATGGGGACACATACAACCCTTGAAAAGTAGATGCAGGAGAATTGCTACAAGTTCAAGGCCATTTTGGGTTACATAGCAAGTAATGGGATGACCATGGCTATCTATCAAGACCTTGTCAAAAGAAGAAAGAAAAAAAGAAAGAAAAAAAGAAAGAAGGAAGGAAGGAAGGAAGGAAGGAAGGAAGGAAGGAAGGAAGGAAGGAAGGAAGGAAGAGAAAATTAAAGAAAGGAAGAAAAGGGACAGGAAGGAGAGGAGAGGAGAGGAGAGGAGAGGAGAGGAGAGGAGAGGAGAGGAGAGGAGAGAGAAAAAGGAAAACCCAACAAAACAAAAATAGATTTTTCTGACTTCGGGCATCAAGAACCTTTCACTCATTCATTGGTTTGTCAAGTTCCCTAGGACCTGAGATACACCTTGTATAAAACAAACACCCGGGGAATTGGGTAGGCAGAATGTGATCTGGTCTTGGCCGTGGATAAACTCTCAGGTCAGCAGCATGTGAGAGCCAAGAACAGTCAGCATCGTTCTGGGCTCTGTCAGGATTTCCGCTTCATTCTCGGGGTGATTCACATAGCAGCGCTGACCCTGCTAATATAAACAACACCAGGGGCTCACACATTCTGCCTTTCATCCCTGTTCATGCCACACTGCCACCCTCGTCCTGGATTTCTTTTATTCTTTTTTGGTTTTGGTTTTCAAGACAGGGCTTCTCTGTATAGCCTTGGCTCTCCTGGAACTCAATCTGTAGACCAGGCTGTCCTCAAACTCACAGAGATCCTCCTGCCTCTGCCTCTGCCTCCCGAGTGCTGGGACTAAAGATGTGCACCGCCACCGCCCGGTGATTTCTTTTATTGCTACTTTCCACCTTCTTCTATGGCATCCCTCAGGCATATGGAAAGAAATAGCAGTATTTAGACTGATAGTCCTGGAAGTAGGGTTCCCGTGTAGACTGAGTAGGGAACATGGCCATCCCATGGACCCCGAGATGCTTCTCACTACCTGTGGAACATGAGCTGGCTGTCAGTGCACCCTGGCCTGTGGGGCATCCTGTTGTGGTGGAATTGTCTGTGACTCTGCAAGGTATTATAAGAGCCACCATCCTCGAGGTCACTGTTGAGCAATTGTAGTGTGGCCGTGCAGCTGAGGACCTTCATTCTCAATTGTTTTAAAACTAACTGAAGTAGTTACACAGGTAGCAGCCACTGTGTTGGTATAGGCCAAGCTCTGGAGCAGTGGTTTATCCTTTATGGCGCTATATTACAATAGGCACATGCCATAATTTGAAATACCGATTGAGTTTTCTCAAACCATGCATCACTCATGGTCTGGCACTGAAGTGGAGAGGAATGGTGATGCAGGTGAAGGGGTAGCCTGCGGTGGGACTGTGCCTGAAGCACGCCTGGGGGAAGGGCACAGCAGTCTTCATCCCTTCCCTTTGTCTGTGAAAGAGAGATGGTACTGCCAGGTAGTGGTGGTCTATGTGACGTATGTGTGGGATATGTGATAGAGGATGTTTTGTGGCCTTTAGCAGGTACTACTGAAAGAGCTGTGGACAGTTCCTGCCGCAAGTGGCTCAGGGAGAGCATCAGGAGGCCTTGGTGCTTTGAGTCCAGTTGAGATGTAGCCAGGGATCCAGGGTCAGGGCTGACAAGCTTCCTCCTAGGTGAAGGGATAGGGTGGTGTGAGAGAGAGAGGACAGAGAGGAAGGATGGGAAAGAAATTACAAGGAAGATAACCACCGATCAGGAAGAGACTTGCAGGTGGCATAAAGGACTGGTTAAATGAACTCGCGGTGAAGATGCTAATGGCTGTGGCGTTGCTTGTTTGTGATGGAGTATCACTACATCACCCAGGATGCAAGATGACCTTGAACTCAAGATCTTCTTCCTTCAGAATGCTGGGATTACAGGCATGCACCACTGCTTCTGGCTTCGTGGCTGTGGTTTAACTGCATAGATAGATAGATAGATAGATAGATAGATAGATAGATAGATAGATAGATAGATAGATAGATAGACAGACACACAAGTTTGTATATGCAGATACACACACACAGTTAGTGTCCACACACCTATGGACTTCCCTGGCTCAGAGTATCGGAGCTGGGGACTGCTATGAGTTGCATATGAAAATGGGGCTGATATTTTGAAGGGTTGGTCCTTGGCTGATGGGGTATTTTGAACGGTTCTAGAAACTTTAGGATATGGTGCCTAGCTGAAGGAATAGACCAATGGGGTGTGTCTCCAGAGACTGTACTTTGTCTGAGGGCCTTCCTCTGTCTTTTAGTCTCTGTTGGTGGCCTGATATGAGGTAGGATGCCTTGGCCACACGGTCCCACCACCATAGTCTTCGACCTCACCATGACCCAGGATCAACAGCTCCAAGGTCCATGGACTGAGTCCCTTAGGTTGTGTGTGTCAGGTGTCTAGTCTTAGTGACAAAAGATGAGATATTGTTCTTTGCACAAAGGACCCCTGTGTTTAGCATCACTTTGGTCTCTTGGTTCTCAATTCAAGTCAGCAGAAGGATGCACACAGGCTTTCCTAGTGCTCCATCCTTTCATAACCTAGGAGAGTGCCTGTCTTGGGTGACTTCCTGAAGACCTGGCCCCTGCAGGCTGGACTGTTCACAGCTGTTTATCTTTGGGCTTATCTGACCTCCGAGAAGCTACTAAATTACCTCCCTATTTTTAACCCATGCCTCTATCCAGCTGGAGTGGTTGCCACATGGGTTGAAATTAGGTAATGGCCTTCCATGCTGTTTCAGTTTTCCGTATCTTCTTTCATACTTTCGTTTTAGGTTGGGGGTTCCTCAGCCTGGACGCTATTGGCTCTGGGGACCTGATGATACCGTGGAAGGCTCAACAACATCCCTAGTTTCTGATCAGCAGATGCCAATAACTCCCACCTCCTTGGTGGGGAGGAGGGAACATGTTTCCAGACATTGTCAGATGGCTCCTGGGGAGGAGAACACTGATTTAGGCATTGCACCACCCTTCCTCCCCCCCACCCCCGCCTCTGCTGAGTCTGTGCCTTGAGCACAGAACCACTGGCCTCCGCTATGGAAGCCTAGACATTCCACTCGGACTCCGTCAGGGTGAGCTGCTGTTCTCTGGGGCAGGCACAAAGCCTAGCCTATTTTTGGTATTTCCTCCATTGGACCTCCTGGAAAGCCGTAGAGAGGGGACCATTGCCTCCAAGGTGGAGAGGAGGTTGGGCAGTTCGAGAAGATAGCTGCCGATTCTGGAAGTAGAGGTCTCCATGGCAAATTTGATGGCACTTGCCTGTGTTCCCGAAATGCGGTAGCATTGTCTGTGGGGGCTGCTGTAACAATACATCACAGGCTGAGTTGTAGTAGCACAGATGCTGGCTGCTCACAGACCCGGATGCCACAGGTTCAAGATCAAGGCACAGTCAGGCACAACCTTGGTCTGCTTTGTCAGCTGCCCACCTGAAATCCAGCTATGACATCAAAGGGAAAATGGGACACATCCCAACTCAGTGTGACATGTGAGGGGTGGCTGGGGGCCACTAATACTCCGGCCAGATTAACAGGGCAAAGATATTGGGCAACAAATGATCAATGGCATCCATCTTTCCATGGGATTAAAATTATCCCCATACCTCCTACAAAGCCACATAGCTAAGCTTCTTAAAATAGATGCTGGGTCACTGTTTGGCTCAGGGTCCCCTCCCCATCACCCTTGGGTCCTTGCAGCTCCTATTGTGGCACCTTCCTGACATCTCCATTATTCCCAGAATGCACTGTGCAGCCTCCATCCGCTTTTTCTGTTGGCTAAGAGGCATTCATTTCCAAGGGAGGTTACAAGCCTCTGTCCAAGTCCGTGCATCGGTGGATGGCGTAGCTTTGCTGGATAGCCCATTCTTAATCCTCTCAGCTCCCCAGCTCTCAGCACGCTCAGAAAGTGCAGTCTCTCTGCCCCGTAGCCTTCTCAGAGTTCACCAGCAAAGTTCACCCCAGAGACCACAGCTGTCCCTGTGGCCAAGACCTTGGGCTGTTTCCACTGTGAGAACTTTTCATCATAACTCCCCAGCCCAGAAGCATCTTCTGAGAGGTTCCCTGAGTCATTCCGAGTCTTTCTTGGAAGGTGCAGCCTTGACTGTCAACATTGGGCTCTGTGGTTCCCACACTCCAGTTTTGCCATCCCTGGTGAGGCCACAGGGTCCCTGAGCCCCACTGTGCTCACCCGAGGGATAGAAGCTGTGATAACATCATGGCACATGTGAGCTGATGTGAATGTCAGACCTGGGATGAGCCTGCTGTCAGTGCACACATGCTCTGTGGGGGAGGTCTCCTTACACACCCTCTGAAACTACATAGGACATCATGCCAGGCACAAACATATGTGTGCAATGGTCACCTGTGCTTAAAGAGGTAGAGGCCTGACTCCTGCCCCCCAGTTCATAATGCTTCTCAAGACTGACCCCAAGGGGCTGGAGAAATGGCTCAGGGATTAAGAGCACTGACTGCTCTTCCAGAGGACCTGGGTTCAATTCCCAACACCCACATGGCAGCTCACAACTGTCTGAAAATCCAGTTCCAGAGGATCTGACACCTTCACACCAATGCACATAAAATAAAGATAAATAAATCATAAAAAAATTTAAAAAATACTATTTTCAAAAAAGACTGACTCCAAGCTCCTAGTTCCCCTTGAGACTCCAGGCTCTAGCATCCAGGTTCTCCCTCGGGCTCCAGGCTAAAGGTTCTATCTAGGACCCAGGCCCCACTACTTCAGCTTCCAAGCACCAGGTTCTGCTCTAGACTCCTTCAAGACTCCAAGCTTTAGGTTTCAGGTTCTCCTTTAGTGTTAGCTCCAGGCTCCAGGCTGTTTGACTGGGTTGCTGGAAGGCATCATTGAGGTGGGCTACCAGCCACCTATTTGCCTCCCAGAATTCACATGGATGCAGAAGGAAATATATTTAGGCTGACACACATTGGGTCCTAAAAGGCCCCCAAAGGTTTCAGGCTCAACTATGACTGTTGCTGAGTATGAGGATATGGCGCAGCATGCTCATTGGCTCGGGAGGCTACACTGATTTTGTTTTTGTTTTGCTTTGTTTTTGACATAGGGTCTCTCTACATATCCCTAGCTGTCTTGGAACTCATTATGCAGATCAGTCTGGCCGTGAACTCACAGAGATTCCCCTGCCTCAGCCTCCCAAGTGCTGGGACTACAGGCACGCACCACCCCTACCCAGCTCGCATTGCTCCCTATAAAGCACATTCTCTAGGCCTCTTTGACAATGCTGTCGTTTTCCCCTATGGCTGAAGACCCAGCACAGGATGGCCCTCAGAAGAGGAGGGACTAGTTGGAAGTGTGGTCGGAAGCACCAAAGCCATGTACAGATTGTTTGTGTATGGCCTTCTCTAGCTTTAGAAGCCCTGGTCCATTCAGGTCCATATGGAGACAGGGAAGAAATGGATTGGGGTTACCATTTTCATGGCAACCACAGATGCCCAGGAACATTGGGATTATACCAGGTTGTCAGGGAAGGGCCTCGGTTAGGCTGGAGGGACTGTCCCCAGCCTACTCAGACCTCCAAGGAATGTCTCCAGTCTTCAGTGTTACCCTGTAGGACCCTTTCTCCTATGTGGGTGCCCAGTCTTTACATGAGGAAGAAGAAAGCATGAGCCATGTGTTACATATGAGAGCCACAGGGTCCCTGCCGCCCACAAACCAGAGCCTAACACACAGGGGCTTGTTCTCTCTCTCTCTCTCTCTCTCTCTCTCTCTCTCTCTCTCTCTCTCTTCCACCCTCCTTCTCTTTCCCCTTCGCTCCCTTCTCTCCCTTCTCTCTTGTATGATACAGATGTAAATCGCATATCAAAACCATATGTTCCTCATGGGATGGAGTTGCGAGCGTGTCTGTTAGCTCGCCCCACCCCTCAGGTGTGGCTGCCACAGGACCTCTCTGAAGCAGTGACTGGAAAGTTGCTTAGCCCCTCTCTGAAAGCAAAACCTGTTGCAATGGAGCCTGGAGACATGACTTCCACTTCTGACCCAGTGATCCTCAAACTGTGGCCTCCAGACACAGGGTCTCCCTCAGCTGGAAGCAGCTAGAAATGCTGGGTGGGGCGGTGCCTATGCTAGTACACCTGTTGGGTGTGGGGAGCCTGCCTATCAGGGCTCTCTGCTTGGGGTGATGGAAGACCGGCGTCATCCTGTCTTTCCACTGAACAGTGCAGCCTCTTGCTCAGCGATGCATTCAATTGTGATTCTTGCTTTGACCGTACATAAATCCAAGGCTACCAAAAGCTTCCTATTGAGGAGCTGCCCATCACAGCACCTTTCCATGGTGGACTCAGATGGAGGCCCCGGATGCTGAGTTCCTTGGTGGGCAGTGAGAGAATAAATACCTGAATGAACGAGTGGTCGTAGCTTTACTTCAAAGTAACATTTGAAGGATTGACTTCTTTTCTTCTTTCCTTTTTTTTCCTCTCTCTTCAAAAGTCTTTTTGAGACAGAGTTTCTCTGTGTTACATATAGCCCTGGCTGTTCTGAAACTCACTCTGTAGACCAGGCTAGCCTCAAACTCATAGAGATCCCCCAGCCTCTGCCTCCTGAGTTCATGGATTAAAAGCGAGAAGTCTACTTCTTAAGAACCAGCAGTGTGCCGGGCAACAGTGGTGCGCACCTTCAGTGCCAGCACTTGCGAGGCAGAGGCAGGTAGATCTCTGTGAGTCTAAGGCCAGTAGCCTTGTCTACAGAGCAAATTCCAGGACAGCCAAGGAAATCCTGTCTCAAAAAAATAGCAAAAATAAAAACAAAACCAAAAAGAACCAACTGTGTATCATTTGTATGTATGTAGCTGAAAATTCCTCAAGTGCCCAAGGGTAGCAGGAATCCAGCTGTGTTGGTTCTGAGCTTTGGTTCACTGCACTTTGGCTTGTGATTTGTGACCTCATCCATTTCCATGTGACTAGACAGAGGGGACAATTACAGCAAGACACGAAACCCTTTTCCTGTCCACTCCTACAGTTCTTCCCCTCTCTGGTGCCCCATTTCCACAGCTTCCTCCCTGGCATTGGCCCAATGGCTTCCTTGTAATGTTGCCCAGGGGGGAAAATCTTTCCAACAATCCAGGGGAGGGGCCTGTGACCTCACTGGGGGCTGCGTGGGCGATCGGGTTGCCTTGCACACTGCCAGTGTACTGAGATCCCACACCCTAAAAGGGCATTCATTGTGTCCAGGAAGGCTCTGCCTCCGATGGTGGCGCTCACCCAGGGGCTGAAGTCATTTGGATCCTGTGTTGAACATTCTCCTGTGTGGCTGCCCTGCTGGGGCGAAGCCCTTGAATTGCAAGAATTTCAACGTATTAATAGGCCCTGCCAGGTGCAATAAATAGCTGCTTGTGCCCGACCTTCACCTCAAACAGTGCTGCATTTCTGAGAAGCCCTGTGCAGCCCTGGAGTTACAGAACACAAAGGGAGAGTTTTCCTGAGCTAGAGGCAGGCGGCAGTGGGCTGGGACCCTCAGCTAAAACCGAAAAATGAGTAAGATGTTGAAGATGTGTCTCAGGAAAGCAGAAAATCACTTAGGCTAATCTCTTCCATTCCCACATAGTGCTGGAGATGGAACCCTGGGCCTCTTGGCACAAGAGACAAGGTTTTGTCCTCAAGTCTTAGCCTTAACCCTCAGCCTGGTCTTCGATGCAAAGCGTAAGCTATTTTTGACAAGATGGATTTTCTTCTTCTTCTTCTTCTTCTTCTTCTTCTTCTTCTTCTTCTTCTTCTTCTTCTTCTTCTTCTCCTTCTTTAAAAAAAAAAAGCTGTTCTAGTCCCCTTTTTATCTGAGGTAGAACACTGATTAAAAAAGAGAAAAGGTTTCTGCTGGCTCACAGTCTTCAGGGTCTCAGTCTCTAGTCCTCTGGTCCCGTGGATTCTCAGCCTGTTTCAAGGGAGACAGCATAACAGACAGGCACGGCGGAGAGGCTCTGCCTCACTCATAAGAGTCAGGGAGCATGGGCTGGGAGAGAAAGGCACTAGGGATAAGACGAACCCCTTCCTGAGACCTACTTCTTCCAAGTAGGCTCCACCTCCTAGTGCTCGTCACTTCCCAATAATGCATCAAGTTGCGAATCCATGGCTGGGGAGATGACTCGGTCCGTAAAATTCCATGTGAGTGCCAGGCTCCCCCACTGTAAAATGAGTGTCCCTCTCCCAACCCTGTTTCTTGGAAGCAGGTTACCCAGCCAGTGTCAGTTCTGGAAAGAAAAGATAGGCTCACATCTTAGTAGTGTGTTTAGGATGCTTAAAGGGAAATCCTAGAGGCTGTGCCAAGGGCCTGTGCCACCCTAAAGCATTTGCCAGTGAATCTGTGGTAGCAATTTATTCACTTTCCTCAGTGTTGGGAATTGAACTCACTTGTGCATAGGAGGAAAGCGCTCTGCCACTGAGCTATATTCCCAGCTCTCACTTACTTATTTTTGAGACAAGATCTGGCTGCTATGTAGCCCAGGCTTCCCTCCAACTTGCAGCCATCCTCCTGTCTCCGCCTCCCAAGGGCTGAGATGTGACATGCACCAGAGCACCGCTATGTTCAGCTGCATGTAATTCTGTGTTGCTTTTGTTTCTTTAGTGTCAGTGGCAAACGTGGGTTATCTGGTATCACCAAAGAGTTTGAGGGGGAGTTGTGGGAAGCCCTGGAAGGCCACTTCTGGACTTGGCTCTCAGCCCTGACCGCTTATCCTCATTCCTCCTAGCTGGGCTGTGAATGAGACTCTGGGTCTCACCAACTCCTTGGAGGCCTCTGCTCACCACTGAGATCTTGGATTCCCAGACTCCTTCCTGCCCACGCTGTTTCTTGCTCATCACCCTGACCCCCAGCCAGCAGCAGGGAAGGGAGAACTCCCAGCAGCTCCATTCTTTAGCTTCTGCTTCTGCCTCTGCAATAACAGGGAACTGTGCTTCCCAACACTCAGGGCAAGAGTGTTGCCTTGGCAGGTCGTTTTTGTTGACTTCATCTTCTTCAAGGGGCGTGGCGGGTCACTGTTTGAATGAAGGTCATCTCTAATGATCGGAAACACTGACAGCTGCCTTGACCTTCCCTCATTGTCACTTAGTAATCTCCTCATTTACTCGCTCAGCCTGAGATGATGGAACTTTCAGGTTCCAAAAGCACAAGTGTGCCATTGAAGGGATGCTGCTGGCTTTCCTGTTGACCGTGCTGGGGATGGAACTCAGGCCAGGCAAGTGTTCACCTCAGATACGCACACACTCCCGTATGCAAGCATTTCTTGGTAGGTCACATTCAAAAAGAGCTGTGCCTGGTGGTGGTGGCACGGGCCTTTAATCCCAGCACTTAGGAGGCAGACTTGGGAGGATCTCTGTGAGTTCAAGGCCAGCCTGGTCTACAGAGCAAGTTCTGGGACAGCCAAGGCTACACAAAGAAACCCTGTCTAGAAAAACAAAAACAAAAGAAAAGGAAGAAAAAGAGCCCTAAAGGCAGAGAATGAATACCTTTGTGAGCCACAGCTCATTATTCGGTGTACACTCTTAAAAAATATTGTTTCTTGCTTCTTGCTGTTAAAATGAGTGAAGACAGCAGCATAGTATGGTGGCTCGTGCTTATAATCACAGCAGGAGGATTACTGCTGAATTTGGGGCCAACCTAGGCTTTCTAGAAAGTTCCTTGTGGGTGTGGGTTACAGACTGAGATCCTGCCTACAAAACAAAACAAAACCAGAGACAAAGGAATGACTCAGTAGGTAAAGAAAGGCACCTGCCACCTGCCGCTCAACCTGGTCATTTGAATTTGATCCCCCGGATTCATGTGATGGAAGAAGGGAGTAGACTCCTACAAGTTGACCTCCAACCTCCAAATGCCCCCTTACAAGTAAATAGACACATACATACATACATGATTAAATAAATAAATTAATTAATTAATAATAAACAAATGTGATTTTGTAAGGGACTGGCAAGATGGCTCAGTGGGTAAAGGCACTTGCTGCCAAACCTGACTCCCTGGGTTCAAGTCCCAGGACCCACATGGCAAAGGAAGAGGACCAGCTCCGAGTTATCCTCTGGCTTCCGCAGGCAGGCTATGGTATCTGCACGCTCTCATGTGCAATCTCCCGTGGGCATGCACATGCACACACTCGGAAAAATGCTGAAAAAAGTTCAAAACTCAGACAGGGAATAAAGAAGACTGCAAGGGAAAGTTGTGTGGGAAGGAGGAACAATGGAGCTTTTCCTAAATAGTGGTGAGCAGTGGATGAGAGAGCCCAGAAAGTGCAGAGAGGCCTCAGAGAGCACACACTGGGTGGCAGAGACTGCACTGTCTCCCTGTAAAATGTGCCTGGGGCCTTCCAGGTACCAGGCATGCTCAACATGGAGCCCCTCGTGCCAGCCCTGGGCCTCACTCATTGGAGCCGCTTTCCTTTATCTTAGCTCTGTTTCCCCCGGAAAGAGTCCCAGGAGATAGGATAGCAGACAGAAGAGAAAGTGATTCTATCTACTGAGAGGGGGTGCTTATCTGCTGAGTGGGGGTTGTGTGCTTATCTACTGAGTGGGGGGGGCATGTGCTTATCTACTGAGTGGGGGGGTATGTGCTTATCTACTGAATATGGGGTGTGCGTTTATCTACTTGGGGGTGTACTTATCTACTGAGTGGGGGGATGTGTGCCTATCTATTGAGTATGGGGGACGTGTGCTTATCTATTGAGTGGTTATGCGCTTATCTACTCAGTAGGGGACTTGTTCTTATCTACTGAGTGGGGCGGGAGATGTGTGCTTATCTACTGAGGGGGGGACACGTGTCTATATACTGAGTGGGGAGGCATGTGTTTATCCACTGAGTGGGGGGGGATGTGTGCTTATCTACTGAGGGGGGACATGTGTCTATATACTGAGTGGGGAGGCATGTGTTTATATACTCAGTGGGGAGGCATGTGTTTATCCACTGAGTGGGGGGGGGATGTGTGCTTATCTATTGAGGGGGGGACACGTGTCTATATACTGAGTGGGGAGGCATGTGTTTCTCTACTGAGTGGGGGACACATGTTTATATACTGAGTGGAAGATGTGTGGTATGTGCTCCTGACCCTGGACCCTCCCATTAAATCTGTACATTGGAGGCAGGAACAGTGTGATGGTGGGAAATGTTGTGCCCCTCTCCAAACATCCCTGTTACATCCCTTATTGCCCTGTGGCCTCATTTGGAAGGGGCCTAAGGAGTGTCAAGCGTAGGCACAGGTGCCCCCAAGTGCACCCATCCTACTTCCAGATTTTGTTGTGGTTTTCTAAAATAAAAGCTGGCTTTCTTATAGCTGACTGTGGCAGGCTGCACAGGACACGCACAGATTTATTCTTGGACCTTGGGTCCTCTCTCCCTACCATAGTGCAGAACATCCCAAGAGGCGGACATTACGCTGGTCTCAGCATCCCTCGCCTGTACCCCTCAGAACAAGCATCCCTTTTCTTTATTTACCTGTTTGTTCACTTACTCGTTCTTTCTCTCATTCCACAAGGACATTTGTTTTTGCTAGACTCCTTCACACCAACATGATGGAGCCATAGAAAGACAATAAGAGTGTGGCTCAGTGGTTAAGAGCACTGGCTGCTCTTCCAGAGGATCCATGTTCAATTCCCAGCACCCATATGGCAGCTCACAACTATCTATAACTCCAAGACCTGACACAGTTACACAGACATACGTACAGGCAAAACACCAATGCACATAAAATAAAGGTAAATAATATATGCATATATACATATAGAGATGTATGTGTGTGTGTATATATATATATATATATATATATATATATAGAGAGAGAGAGAGAGAGAGAGAGAGAGAGAGAGAGACCTAGTCAATGACTGAGCCACACATTTACAGCCCCAGCACATGGGAGGCAAAGGCATGAGGTTCAAGCCAGGCTGCCTTGAACAAGCAAGTCTGAGTCCAGCATGGATGGACTACAAAGGGAGATCTGCCTCAGAAAACAAAACCAAAATAGCAAAAAGGAGAGTTCTTGAAGCCCAAAGACCCGTCTGTCCACTGTGAAGATGGCACTTGCCCAGGCTGAGGGTGTGAAGAAGAGACGGGCATGGTCAGTGCTGAAGCAGCAGACCAGGCTGATGGAGTGGACCTGGAAGAGGACACTGTCCCTGGGTGGGACTGGAGCAGGAGAGTTGGCAAGTGGCATCCTCTGCAGATTCCACCAGTACAGCCCATGTGGCTTGCGGGGACTGACGTGGAATGGAGGAGAAAGAGGTGTCACATGAACCAGGGGTCAGCCCTCAAATGCGTGTGCGTGTTGAACCTTTACCGGAAGGAGGAGGGAGACTCAGTGTCATGCAGTTCACATGAGAATTTGCCTGAGCAAGTTCAGGACGAGAAGAAATTTCCCTCAAAACCTTGAAACTAGAATCACCTTACTACTCTCTCACAATCCCACTTCTGGAAATGATGTTGTGAGGAGATATTTATTCAGCAATGTTCACTTTGTTGTCTGGGGAACAAATTAAGACAAAATCTCATTTATGATAGTTACCCAAAGTTTTAAACTGCCCAGGAATGAGTGTAAGGCAAGGAAAGAGCTGTATATTAAAAACTATAAAACATCGAGGAAAGAATTTCAAAAAGACACTAATGGTTGGAAAGGCTTTCAGTGCTCATAGAGTAAAATAATAATTCATATTGGGGCTGGAGAGAAGGCTCGGCAGTTAAGAGCATTTGCTGGGATTATTTGTCATAACCAGAACCTGGAAATAACCTAAATGCCCCTTGTCCCAAAAATGGATAAAGAAGATATGGTACATTTACACAATGAAGTACTACACAGTGGGAAGGAAATAATGACATCTTGAAATTTACAGGAAAATACATGGATCTAGAAAAACACCATATCTGTGAGGTAACCCAGACCCAGAAAGACAAATATAATACGTACTCACCCATAAATGGCTTTTAGACATAAAGCAAAGAAAAACCAGCCTACAATTCACAATCCCAGAGACCCTAGACAACAAAGAGGACCCTAAGAGAGACATACATGGTTCTAATCTACATGGGAACTAGAAAAAGACACGATCTCCTGAGTAAATTGGGAGCATGAAGATCATAGGAGATGGTAGAAGAGGAAGGGAGAAGGGAGGGGAGAAGACGGGAAGGGAGTGGAGAAAAATATATAGCTCAATTAAGAAAATTTTAAAAAGAAAAAAGAGCATTTGCTGCTCTCAAAAAGGACCTAAGCTCAGTTCCCAGCATCTATATAGTATAACCCCAGTTTCAGGAGATCCAGTGCCCTCTTCTGGGCTTCGTGGGCACTGCAGTCACAGGCCCCAACAATCCCATGTGTTATATATATCCAAAGACTGAAGTCAGTGGGTCAGAGAGATATACACTCCCGTTTACTGTGCCATTAGTCACAGTAGACAAGTTATATCGGCAGATGACGGGTGGAGAAAACAAAGCAGGCTGAGTGACAGTGGGACACCATTTCAACCTGGAGAAGGAAATCCTGTCCCTTGCAGTGAATATGGAGAACGCTGAAGACAGAAATGAGCCCAGCACAAAAGACTGACCGATCCCACATAACTCAGGATCTACAGAGGTGAACTGGCAAAGACAGAAAATTCACCTTGGTGACCAGGGCCTGGCAGGTAAGGCTTTGGGATGATAGGTGGTCTCAGGATAATGTTTAGGGGAGCATAGAGAAGTGAGACATTCGGGAGACAGAGCGTGGCATCTTTCTTGTGGTGCCACTGAGTGAAGAAAGCAACACCCTGGCTGCTTCCTGACCCCACTGGGAAGCTGTAGGAACAACCCGGGGAACTTTTAGGCAGAGAGTGAAAGAACTCCTGGGGGTGATTCGGCTGTAGAGATTGCTCAGGGTGGACCATAAAACTATGGTCTTAGGGGATGATGACAGTGTCCTTAGTTAGAGCATCTGGAGGTGGCGCTGCTTATGAATTTACTAAAAGTTCTTGAATTGTACTCTTGAAGTGGACGGATTGTTCCTGGTCAGAGTGTTGCTCCTCCGTGCGTAGTGGACAGGGCCAGGCAGCATGCCCACTCCCCAGCGGGGGCCTTGAATTACACTCCAGAAGTGGACGGATTGTTCCTGGTCAGAGTGTTGCTCCTCTGTGTGTAGTGGACAGGGCCAGGCAGCATGCCCACTCCCCAGCTGGGGCCTCTGCAAAGGAAAAACCTCAAGATGTGGCTCTCTAGAAATAGCTCTGAGTCGGCCGTAGACTTTAGAACCATTTGTCACCTCAGCCCTCATTCCTTTGGGTTTTGTCACTTAGCCTGGCCTGCCACCAGGGTGTGTTGGGTGGTGCACTGCTTGGGACTTACCAGAAGTTCTTGGATTGCAGTCTGCAAATGGGTGTTCCGGTTAGCAGATCTACTTCTGAAAGCGGTTCACCCTCACTATGCAGTTCCTTTCCTTCTGTGTTTGCCCCCTCCCCAATTTGGGTCATGTTTGGTTTACCATGAAAATGGGGAGAGGAGCGGTCAGTCCTGCATTTGTAGTCATTGGGGGTGTGTCCTGCTGCATACCCATCAACGCACAGTTTTACAACATAGAAGCCTTTTAGTGTAGCTCTGGTGACCACAATAGCGATGACTCCCTGAGTGGCCCTGCTCCACTCATGGCTTCCCAGTAGTCGGGGCCATTGACAGCACTTCAGCAGGAGACCTTGCTCCCGACCCTGTCACCTGTGCTTACTGTCAGATCAGCAGCCCTAGAGGAGACCTGGAGGCAAGCCTGTCTTTCTGGCCCAATCTGTCACTCAGGGCTAGCCTAGGCTCACATTTCCTAGGCCAAGTCACCAGGAATAGGACCAGGCAGTGTATTGGCTCCCCCACTGGGGCCTCATCAGAAGAACAATCTCAAGAAGTGTCTCTCTAGAAATAGCTCCGAGTTGGCCTTGAAGTTTAAAGCCATTTGTAACTTCAGTCTCATTTCTTTGGATTTTGTCACTCAGCTTGGCTTGCCACTGGGGTGTGTTGGAAGGTAGCAGTTTTTAGCGGCTGCTCTCTCCAAGGGTGTAGCTGAGGCTATCCTAGGTGAAGTGGGCAGAGGAATATGCTGGGTGCTGAATAGAGGCTAACTGTTAGCCACTGACTGACTCCAGCAAAGACAGTCTATAAAAAGGCATTCCATGAGGACTGGGGAGGTGGATCATCAGTTAAGAGCACATACTACTCTTACAGAAGACACCAGCTCAGTTCCTGGCACCCGTGTGAGGCCTCACAACTGCCTGTAACTCCAGTTCCAGGGGGATCTGTGCATGCACACACACGGGGGAGGGGGGGAGAGAAAGAAAGAGAGAGAGAATTTTTAAAAGAAAGAAACTAAAAGCATTCCAGGCTAGGAATGTGGTCAATTAGTAGAGAGCTTGCCCCTCATGCACAAGGTTCGGGGTTTGATCCCTACTATAGGAAAAGGGAAAATATGTCACGGGCTACCTGCTCATATCACAATGGGACCTTCTGCTACATACATGCCAGATTTAAGTGAAACAAACCTTGTAAGTCAGAACTGGAAAGAATCTTAAAGCATTTTTATCTCCATCCCATTTCCTGTTGAATGAAATTCAAGAGGCCTATGAGCTGCATGAGCTCCTACGGCCACTCATGTCCACCCAGTGAACAGCGGACCTCCATGCTGGACCTCCATGCGGGGCCTCCATGTGGGACCCATGCATCGCATCAGGTCTTCCCGGCTCTGCCTTTGATCCTCTAGTCTGAGGCGCTGTCACTCTTTAACTCCAAGGCCAGTCTGTTCACAGAGGAAATGACTCACACACTCGTGACAAAACAACTCAGTCATCCGGGAACTCAGGGAAGTAATGGCTGGCACAGTAGAAGTCAGAGCTTAACCCGGGGGTATTGGCTTGAGACAAAACCTTGGCCACAGATAGCAGAGCAATGTGTTTGTCCACGATTTCCATGTTTTTAGATGTCTTTGTATGTGTGTGTGTTCATGAGTAACTTTTCTTAAACGTTGAAGGTATTTGGCATTTTAAAGCCTTGGCCATTATTTTTATTGTGTGAGTCACTATTTTGGGATGTGGCCCTTGATGCCTTTGAGACCCACCCTCCCCAGAGTCGCTCTCCCAGGATCTCAGAGGCTCACGGACTCCTCATTTAGCCCTCTGCATTCGGGCAAGGTGTGGTCAGCTCGGTGAGCAGTGAATATGTTTTTCGTGCATGGATTTATTCAAGGATGACCACTCGAGGACACCAGGCAGAAGTATTCTTTTCATCTTGTCTGATTGGCTGAGCTACACAAGAGACTGGACCCTGCACAATGCCCATATTAGACAAGCATTCCACCGCTGAATCGCATGCCAACCTGCTTAGCTACTTTGTGTTGCTATGGTGAAACATTGTGTCTGAAAGTCACTTCTAAAAGAATGAGTTTGTCTTGGCTTATGGTTACAGAGAGATAAGAGTCAATCATGGGCCAGGCAGTGGTGGCACACGCCTTTAATCCCCGCACTTGGGAGGCAGAGGCAGGCGGATCTCTGAGAGTTTGAGGCCAGCCTGGTCTACAGAGCGAGTTCCAGGACAAGCTCCAAAGTAACAGAGAAACCCTGTCTTGAAAAACCTTGGGGGGGGGGGGAGTCCTGTTGTGGCAGGGAAGCGTGACAAGAAGTAGCGGGTGTGGTGGCCCCTACAGATACTACAGCTTACGGTTTTCAAATTGCAAGAACAAAGAAAAGAGAGGGAACAGAGGGAGATAACAAACACTTAAATCCCACCCCCAGTGTGGCTCATAGTTGGAGGGTAGAGCCCATCATGATGGGTAAGGCTTGGCATCAAGTGTGTGAGGTACTGGTCACATTGTTTCTGTAGTCAGCAAGTAGAGATGAATGGTACTCAGCTGGCTTCTTTTCTCCTTTATAGTCAATACGGGACCTCAGCCCATGGGGCGGTCCCACCACAGTTACAGTAGCTCTCTCCTCAGTTAAGACTCTCTGGATAGATATGCCCTGAAGTATGTTTCCCAAAGGGTTCCAAACTTAGTTAATTTAATGCTAAAGATAAACTATTGCACAGGGTCTTGCTATGTTTCCAAAGAAGACCTTAAATGTGACAATCTTCATGCCTCAGACTCCCACGTAGGTGGGATCACAGGCTTATACCTGGATAGAAGTCATCGTTTTTCAGTTTCAATCACATCTCAAAGAAGTACAGTTACTTTAGTTTGCTTTTTGTTAAGGAAACCCTCAAGTTCTTCTAACAGAGAGTGTTTATTGGCACCTACAGGTTGTCTAAATCACAAATGACTCCAAAACCGTTAGCTACGTCTGATTAATTGCCAGGTGACCAGCATGTCTGCCACTCACAAATGAGTGGGAAGCACACAGGACAGACTGACATCTACTAAATCAACTACAGCACATGCACTCACTTGCTTTGTAACTCTGTGAAATGGCGCAGCTACAGTTGGCTCGTGCCTGTAGTCCCAGCTCCTTGATGAAATGAGCTCAGGGTTTGGAGACAAACCTGGGCAACTTAGTGAGATCCTGTCTTAAAATATATAGATAGAGGTCAGTACCGGGTGGGGTGCTTGCTTGGCAAGTATGGGACCTGAATTTGGATCCCCTGATCCCACATAAGAAGCCAGACATAGTGGCGTGTGTCTGTAATTCTAGCACTGGGAAAGCAGAGCAAGGAGAACCCCTGAGGTTCCATGACTGCCTAATCTGCTAAATTAGTGAGTTCTAGATTCAGTGAGAGACCCTATCTCAAATAAATAAATAAATAGGAACTATGGAAATGGTTCAGCAACTAAGCATGTACTCCTCTTACAGAGGACCCAAGTTTGTTTCCTAGCACCCATGTTGGGTGCCTCTCAACCTACAGCTCTAGCTTCAGGGAATCCGGCATCCTCTTCTGGACCCCAGGGACATTGTACTCAGGTGCAAATAGCTGTCACACACATACATGCAATTAAATAATTATTAATAATAACATTTAAAAATGTAAACTGTAGAGAGCAACAGAGGAAGAACCAGACATCCATGTCTGATCTCACAAACATGTATGTACACACACACACACACACACACCCTAAAGTGGTTCTGTTTATTCACTGTGGAAAGCACCACAATAGGCTGAGTTTGTTTAAAACCAATTATGTAAACAAAAGGGGAAAATGCTTTATAAAAAAAAACTAACCCTCCAGTGAATTAAGAGACAAACACAAAAGAAGCATTGCATTTTGCTCACTAGGTTTCTAAGGATTAAGGCCAGCAACGCCACAAAATTCCACGTATCTCCTTTCCATTTCATTTTTTCAAATGTGAACACGTGGCTTCCAGTGTGAAATTCATTCACGCATTAAGACGTTGGTTTTGTTACCGTAAAGGTTTTGCTTTTTTTTTTTTTTTTTTTTTCCGAGACAGTGTTTCTCTGTAGTTTTGGAGCCTGTCCTGGAACTAGCTCTTGTAGACCAGGCTGGCCTCGAACTCACAAAGATCTGCATGCTCTCCCGAGTGCTGGGATTAAAGGCGTGCGCCGCCACCACCTCCTGGCTGTTTTGCTTTGTTATTGTAAAGGTTTTGCTTTGTTATCATAAATGTTTTGCTTTGTTTTGAGCCTCAGTTCCCTGAACCTGTAGTTTGTAACCAAGGGTACACAGGGGCGAGAGGTGAGGTAGTAGAAAGTAGGGTGATCTTTCTCTGAGTATCACATATATCTGGCCTAAAGGTGTTTTTTAAGGGTTGCATTTTGGTACTGATGTGAATTGTGTACTTTAAATGACCTAAGTAGTCCAAAACAAGCCAAGGTCTATAAGCAAACCGATGTTACCTATATAACACCTTCCGGGTTATAGTGAGAAGATTTTCAAGTCAAGAGTGATTTTACCAGGAGAAATGAAGTACAAACTTTAAGACACTTGAACATTTTAGCTTTGCTGATAGTACATGGACACCTTTGTTTCTGGCACATTGATGAGACATATGATTTATTAAATCTATTAAAATATCAGGGCTAGAGAGATGGCTCAGTGATTAAGAGCACTGGCTGCTCTTCCAGAGGACCTGGGTTTGATTCTGAGCAACCGTATAGCAGCTCTCTGTAGACTCAAGTCTAGCTACTGGACAGTTTTTTCCCCTCTTGGGAAATGATGACGAATGACATAATGTCACAAACTGACCTGAAATGTTTTGTTCCACAGAAAACTCCATTAATACTACCTGTAACTGGGACAGGCTGCCACACCGCTCTTGACCTGGCTATTTATAGTGAAACCCATTTTCTCCGAATTAAAACAAATTGGTTAACATTAAAAACTAGAACCCATTTAACTAAGATGATTAGCATTTTTGGCATTTTAGCAAATGCTTGCTGAAGAATGTGACCAGTCTGTGGGATAGAGAGGGAAAGGGTCACTACAGTCTGAATGTGTGTGTGTCCTTCAAAGTCCATATTGAAGCGCTAACCTGAGGGGTGACAGTGTGGAGAGATGGGTATAAGGATGGGGCCCCATGTAAGTGGACCGGTGCCCTTATAAAGGAGGTCCAGGGGAGGGCTTTTGACCACACTCATGACATGAGAAAACAGGGGAATCTCTGTCTGGGGAAGCACAAAGCAGCCCTTCCTAGACACTGACCATCTACATCTTGGTCTTGTTCTGCCAGCCTACAAATGCCTGCTATGGTTAACAAGGCACCAAAATACTGTGTGTGTGTGTGCATAGTTGTGTGTGTACAACTGCTTGTGGCGATCAGAGAGCAGCAATGGATGTTAACCCTCGAGAAAAGTCCAATTTAGTTTTTGGGTTTTTTTTGGGGGGATGGTCTCTCATTGACCAGCAACTTGTCAATTCAGTTGGACTGACTGGACTGCCAGGGATCCGTCTGTCTCCAGTGTTAGGGTTACAAGTAACACACGGCCTCTCCTGGCTGCTATCATCATCATCATCACCATTGCTATACAGGTGGTTTCTGGAGATTGAACTCCGGTCCTCATGCTTACATAGCAAGCGCTTTCCTGACAGATATTTCTCCCGGCCACATCTGTGCTACTTTATTCTAGTGGCCTGACAGGCACACAGAATGGCTTTCAAGCTTCCCATGAGGGTACCTGGAGAGAATGATATGATGATATAATTGGTTCATAGACTAGAGACCTTCAGGGCCATTGGGGTGCCTGTGAGGAGTTCAGATCGACTCTGGAGGTAATGTGTATGAGGTAGCAGAGGGCTGCCCAAGTGGAAAGCTCTAGTAAATAGTCAGACCTGTTGTGCTGGTTTGAATGAGAATGACCCCCATAGGCTCACAGTGGGTGGCACTCTCAGGAGGTGTGGCCTTGTTGGAATAGGTGTGGTCTTGTTGGAAGAGGTATGTCACCAGGGGTGAGCTTTTTTTTTTTTTTTTTTTGGTTTTTCGAGACAGGATTTCTCTGTGGTTTTGGAGACTGTCCTGGAACTAGCTCTTGTAGACCAGGCTGGTCTCGAACTCACAGAGATCCGCCTGCCTCTGCCTCCCAAGTGCTGGGATTAAAGGCGTGCGCCACCACCGCCCAACCCAGGGGTGAGCTTTGAAGTTTCAGATGCTCAAGCCAGGCCTAGTGTCACTCTCTCCTCCTACTGCCTGCCATTCCAGATGTAGAGCTCCCAGCTCCTTCTCCAGCACCATGTCTGCCTGCCATGATGACAATGGACTAAACCTCTAAACTGTAAGCCAGCCCCAATTAATGTTTTCCTTTATAAGAGTTGCCATGGTCACAGTGCTTCTTCACAGCACTAGAAATCCTAAGACACCTATAGACCTGAATCGGAGAGAGCAAGAAGTCACCCACCACAAGGGACAGAACATCCACATGGGGCTGTGACCTCTTTTAAAGGTTTAGGAAAACATTGAGGATGGACAGAGGAATGGCTTCCTGAGGAGGAAGAATGTGTGGGAATGGGCAAATGGAATCCTCAGGAAGGACCCAGAAAAGAACTTCATTTGTGTGTTACGGGAAGGAGGTCCCAGGGTCCTCATGCAGAGGAATCTCAGTGCTGTGCACGGACACAGTAGAGCCGTGGACCACTGACTCACAGCTGGGATTTCAGTGGGACTGTGCGAGGAGGGGAGAGGCCTCATCACTAGAGCTAGAGTCTTGGCACAAGCTGATTCCGTTCCCAGCAGTGTCTGTTGACACATATGCCTGTGGCAGCCGCCCAGAACTTCTGCCAGAGGCCGCTGTTAGGTTCTCCATGGAACCACTGATTGGACTGCAGTCGGTCAGCAAACATCAGGGTCCAGACATGGGCAGGGTGTCCAAGGCTGGAACAGTGCCACCTCTGGAAGAAGCCAGAGATGGTCTGTGTGTTCCAGGGAGAACTTTCTAGAAAGGAACTCCGCTCAGTGGCTTGCTTGGGCTAAACTTTGAAGGCAAGTTGCCTGGTCTTTGGGAGTCCGCTTTGCTGCTTTCTTAAGACCTTTCTGCTTGAATCTTTACATTTTGATTGTATCTTTTGTAATCTTTCTAAATGTACTTCTTCTACCAAATGGCTTTTCAGTCTTCTATCTTTCTGTCTGTGTGTCCCACAGGGTTATTTCGTTATTTTTTTATTATATTTTTTAATTGAAGCTAATGGTTTCTCCTCTCCGTGTCTTTTTCATGCACATTCCCAGGTGTTGCCCAGGGGTTTGGATGCAGGGTTCACATGAGTTAGACAACTGGAGCCTGCTGATTGGGATTTTTAAAGAAGGAAAAATAATATATGCTTGGGGATGGTTTGTAAATTGGCTTTTTTTTTTCCACCGAGGAAAAACCCTGAAATGTCCAGAGTGAAACTGTCTGGTGTGTGTATACCACAGCTGGCGGGACACTGGCAGCATCACGGAGATGGTGGGCTGTTGGCACCTGCAGCCTCGGTGCTTGCCTGACAAGCCGTGTGCCCTCAGACAAGTCACCTGTCGAGACTGGAGATAATGGCCCTGGCCTACTTAGGATGTGCCTCTGCCAGCCAGATCACCTTTGGCAGCTTCTTGTCCTTTGCAGTTTTAAACGAGAGGAAATGTGTCAAGCAGGTCAGGAAACAACATTGCACGGGTCCCGGCAGAGCCGAGGTGAAGGCCCAGATGCCCAACTTGTCCCCACGTCAACTTTAATGCACAACTCACCCGGCGCCTGTTTTACACAGTGGTATGGGGGACATCACATCTCCAGTTCTCAGGACTGTTGAGCCTGACGTGAGCAAGCAGCCACCAGGGTGCTAGTGCTCGGGTACCCGGAGGACGTCTGAAGAGTGACCCTCATTCGTGTCCCTCAGCTGGTACAGCCTGTATGCCCAGGAGAATTCAGCTACGCTGCCTACCAGCTGTGGGGCCTCCACACGCTGTCCCATAAGCCTGCTGTCCTCACCTCAGGTTGCAGATTGTGAGCGTCCTCCCCACCAGGCGGCTGTGAGGAGTAAACACCGTGTCAGACATTTCGGTGATGTCTGCCCAGAGGGCTGGGTGCTGTCATTATCTGCTCCTGCTCTCCCTCTTCCTCCTCTTTGTCCTCTCCATCCCTCTTACCCCCTTAGAAATAGCTCCCTGAGATTCCAGCAAGGCACTGGGTGGTGCCGGCGGCCATGCTAAGCAGCCTGAAGCTTCTGCCTTTGAAGGCTCCATTCCCCAACTTTGTCTCATTCCTGAAAAAAAGGATTGAACTATGGTGTCTTAGTTAGGGTTCCTAACTAACATGACCATGACAACCCTTAATACGGAAAACATTTAACTGGGGCTGGCTCTCAGTTCAGAGGTTTAATCTATCACTGTCATGGCAGAAAGCATGGTGGCGTGCAGGCAGACAGTGCAGGAGATGGAGCCCAGAGTTCTACATCTGGGTTGGCAGACAGCAGGGAGAGAATGACACTGGACCTGGCTTGAGCATTTGAAACCTCAAAGCCCACGCCCCTAGTGACACACTTCCTCCAACAAGATCATCCCTACTCCAACAAGGCCACCCCTCCTAATAATGCTGCTCCCTGTGAGCCTGTGGGGGCCATTTTCATTCAAATCACCGAATATGGTGTGTTGTTTTTTTTGGGGGGGTTGGTTTTTTTTTTTTTTTTTTTTGGTTTTTCGAGACAGGGTTTCTTTGTGGTTTTGGAGCCTGTCCGGGAACTAGCACTTGTAGACCAGGCTGATCTCGAACTCACAGAGATCCACCTGTCTCTGCCTCTCGAGTGCTGGGATTAAAGGCGTGCACCACCACCGCCCGGCAATATGGTGTGTTCTTAAAGGCTTATTTTATTTTTAATTAGGTGTATATAGGAGCAGGGGCAGGGTGTGTGCACCCCAGTGCAGGCACCTGCACAGTCCAGAAGAGGACATCAGATCCCCTGGAGCAGGAGTTCCCTGACTTGGGTGCTGGGAAATGAACTCGGGTCCTCTGCAAGAACAGTATGTGTTCTTAGTCACTGAGTCATTGCCAGCCCCTGTTGCTATTTTTGAGATAAGGTCTCAGTATGTAGCCCTGACTGGTCTCGGACTTCTAACAATCCTCCTGCCTCTGCTTCCTGGGTTCTGAAATTGTAGGTATGCGCAACCGTGCCCAGCCTTTGAACTGTATTTTAAGTGTGCTTTTCTTCCAATGGCTGTGAGAAGTTGCATATTTTCTCCTATGTTGAAATCGATCCTACAGATACCTAAAGCCTGTTTTTAAATATCCCCCCTCTTAGATTAGACTCTAATGATAACCTTTCGATCATCTATTTTGTTCTTTAAAGTTTTGCCTCAAAAATGTGGAGATTCAGTGTCTTTGAAAAACAGCTTCAGGTTTTAAATTCCCCATTAAACAAGATGAAATTCCTCCACAATAAAAGGGAAGTGTTCCAGAGACTGAGGCAGCATGCGCAGGCTGCACACATCTCTGGGGTCCTAGAGCTAAAGGAGAAGTGGATCCATGTCCCCCCATCCTCACTCAGACGCAATCTCCAATGGATAGTCACTTGCAAATGAAAATTTAATTTCCTCCCCAAGAGTCTGTCTGGGGAAACAAACTGCTTTTAGGTAGCTCCGTGCCCTGCAGTAGATACCAAGAGAAAATGAAGTCAGTGGCACCGTGAGAAGTTCTTCACCTCATAATTTGTGTCAGAGACCTTCCTTTTATTTTAAATTTTACATTATTATCCTTATTTTTGTTTTTGTTTTATTTTGTTGATTTCTTCTTTCTTTTTACCCTACAGATCCTTTGTGTATATTTTGCTTCCAGTTTAGTGGGGTTTTGGGGGATTCCTGAGAGTTCAAATGGATGGGTTTCTGTTTCTTATGACTTCTCTTGTGTTCTTTTCCTTCTGTTTATTTCTTTTACCCAAATCCAACATGTTAATTTTTGTTTTCTCTTGGTATATTATAATTTCTTTTATTATTATCATATAGAAGCCTGTTTGTTTTCTGAGAGACAGAAAGGGGGTGAATCCAGGTAGGAGGGGATATGGGGAGAAGCTGGGAGGAATAGAGGAAGGATAAATCATCACCAGAATATATTATGTGAGAAAAAGGTCCGTTTTCAGTAAAAGGGAGAAAAGGGGAAGTGTTCATATGTTTGGATGACAGGCAAACTGATTGCCACACTGTGGTTACTCTCTACATGGAACAGCGAGGGTGGGATCCTGTCTCTGCAGGAAATGTCAGACACGAAGGCTTTAGTCTGCCACCAAGTTACCCAGCTATGGGTGAGTCTTCTGTCATACAAATGTGACTGAATTTCTATGTGATTGTGGAAAAAGGAAACCTACAAGCTCATTCTCCATGAAGTCACCATTACCAGTCATGGTAGATTTTTTTCTGGCCGGGTCTGAGGATCCCCAGGATGATGATGGGTGACCCAGGCAGAGCTCAGCACAGCAGGCAAACTCTGCAGGGACGAGAGCCCAATTCTCCAGGCCAAGACCGTCAAAGGCTCTGCACAGAGCCCCTCTCTACCGCCCACTCCCCAGCACTACCTAGGGTCCACCAGGGAGGGAAATACTTCTGTCTCAGGTCACGGTGCATTTCCTCACTGTCAGTTACTCTTGCCTTCTCAAAGGAAGGAGAAAGAGAGATGAAGCATGGGCCTGTTTCTGGGGATTGAACTCAGGCCATCAGACTTGGTGGCAGGAACCCTTATGGGCTGCACCATTTCTCTGGCCCCAAAGAAAGTCTTATGAATATTTATGAGACAGGTGGCATATTCATGCAGTAAGGCAACCCTTTCCCCTCCTGAATCATGGTAGAGCAGGTCTTCCATAGAGGGTATTTCTTCCCATAATCCTCTTGAAAAGCCCACAGAGAAGGTCAAAACTACAAAGCAAATTATATTATCCACCATTCGAGGACACCTGCCCTTTCTTGGAGCAGGCATGTGTCAAATGGGAAGGCATCCAGAGACTGAGTTTCTGATAGAGAGGGAACAGCCTAACTGCAGATTCAAGGATGCTTAGCTATGGCAGGGCATCCTGATTGACAGGAGATATCATTTCCTTGGCTCCTTCACACCCGACTTCCTACATAACCAGGGTACCAGACATGCAGCAGCTCTCCTTGGTTTCTTCCTGTCTAATTCCTTGCCCACCTAGCCTCAGTGTCATTGCTGTCCCCACCATGGACATGCAGTGTGGTAGGTGGCAGTATTGTCCATATTTGATTACCGGGTAATTGAACAGGTTGGCTGCAGTGTGGGAACGCTCTAGTCATTCTGAGCAGACGGCACTGAGACCTGACATGAGACCCTGGCTGTGGGAAACAGCAGAACGGTCGTGGGGAACCTGCTCTGATGATCACCTGAAAGGAAAGGGTGCAGAAGACACCCCGAGGTGAGAGCAGTGTCCCTATCTGCTGGTTGTGGCCATGACTGTTGGGTGGGCTCTAAGTTGTACCACCCACAAATGTCCCCACACTCCTGAGAACAGCCAACCCTCTGCAGTTGCCACTACACAGCCTCTCCCTTGTGTTGAGGGGAGGCATAGAGTAGCTATACAAAGCCTTCTGAGTGGTGCTGGATGGTATCAACCCCTTCCCCCAAGAGAAGAAAGGCATGAGGAAGAGGGGGGAGGGGGAAGCTTTGCTCTGAACCTGTGCGGCCTTCGAGATGCCTTTGGGACTCTTAGGCCAGGCCCAGGTGGCCAGCTGGCAGCTGCTGAAGCTCAGAGAATTTGAAATCAGGAAAGCAGATCTGGTGCTCAGTACCATCTAGGCCACATTAGAAAGCACCAGGGCTGTGAAAGCCCAGGGAGCAAGAGTGATATAGGAAACCACTCTGCGGAGCCCCAAGAATGCTGAGGTGCTCACCACAGAGTGGCCTGGGATGTAAGCTCACCTCTGTGTTATCAGAAACAGGCCTGCTGCAAAGAATGTACAAAACTGCTCCAAGCTGTTCCCATCGGTATGTCAAATAAGAGCTGAGCAGAAAGACTGTTTTGCAGTCATTGCTTATTATTGTTCTTATTTTGTTTTTGTTTTGTTTTTTTGAGACTGGATATCATACTTGATATCTCAGGTGTTTTGGCATAGGATACACTCTGTAGTCCAGACTGGCTATGAACTTGTTGCATGGCCATCCTCCTACCCCCACTTTTAGCTCTGGGGCTACAAGCATCAGTTAGCAGCAACACACTGCCTGCTTGTGTGATTTCAAACCAAAGTTTAATCTCTGTGAGTTTGAGGCCAGCCTGGTCTACAGAGCTAGTTCCAGGACAGCTAGGGCCGTTACACACAGAAATCCTGTCTCTAACCACATTGAAAGACCTTACAAGATTCTTAACCTTGGGTCTGAAAATCCTCCGAGGACCTTCGGATGGCATCTCAGAGTTCTGAAACAGAGTGGATTAGACTTACCTTCAGTGGTGAATGCAGGCCAGAAGGTCCAGTCCATTAGAAGTGCCTATGACCTGGTCATTGCAGGTTTACTGGTGGAGATAGCTGACCTGTGTCAGGGGTTGGTATTGTTGAAGTCAGCACTGGGGACTTTAGCACATCAATAAGGAAGCAGTCCCGCTCCCAGCCCTCCCTCCCCTGAGCTCTGCATGGCCTGTGGGGTTTCTGTGAACCTGTCGCTAGAGGGCAGAAAAGAATTGCCCAGCATACCTTCCTGAAGGCTTCCTGTTTCTCACAGCATTGCCCTAGCAACAGGAGAGTGGCAGCTGGTCGGCTTTCTAGTGTTGTCCGTCTCTGCATTAACAGCTTCAAGAGTCTTTTTGGAGTTCTTACTCAGAGGCCTGGGTCCTCTCCAAGCCCCTAGCGCCCTGTCACCAAGGCCTTGTCTCCAGTCTTAGCTATTTCCAAAATACTGCCTCTGTGTTCTTTGAGGCCCTTTGCCTTGGGCAGCGGAGCTACAGCACCTGCTCACTTTGTTAAAAATAACCCCGGGCCTTCCTTTGTGCTGACTAGACAGTGACTGATACACTGTGTCAGGGTTGAAAAGATACACTTAGCAAGTATCACACTTCGCAAGTATGTTTGCCAAGAGTCTGATTCTGGTGTAGCACCGTTTTGTTTTGTAACTTAGAATATTATTTTAAAGGGCTCATGCCTCCCTAGCATGTCAGAAGGATCCCAGCATCCATTATTCACAAATAAACAGGCAAGTACCAAGAAGAAAGAAAGAAAGAAAGAAAGAAAGAAAGAAAGAAAGAAAGAAAGAAAGAAAGAAAGAAAGAAAGAAAGGAAAGAAAGAAAAGAAATCACACAAAACAGTTACCAGACTAATTAATTAATTGCAGTTTCCTAGGCTGTTCATTTTTCTTTTAGAGAAGGTTTGAAAACCTCTAGAAACACAAAACAAGGATTTATTTTTCCTTCTATTCTTTTTTTTTTTTTTTTTTTTTTT
Organism: Chionomys nivalis; assembly: GCF_950005125.1. Classification (NCBI taxonomy): domain Eukaryota; kingdom Metazoa; phylum Chordata; class Mammalia; order Rodentia; family Cricetidae; genus Chionomys; species Chionomys nivalis. Next base: position 105,728,618 of record NC_080087.1, on the reverse strand, counting down.
TTTTTTGGTTTTTCGAGACAAGGTTTCTCTGTGGCTTTGGAGCCTGTCCTGGAACTAGCTCTTGTAGACCAGGCTGGTCTCGAACTCACAGAGATCCGCCTGCCTCTGCCTCCCGAGTGCTGGGATTAAAGGCGTGCGCCACCATCGCCCGGCTCTTCTATTCTTTTTTAATTCTTTCTTTTCAAAGGAGAAGACAGAGGAAAATGAACCTTGTATTATGTGCCTTTTTAAAAAACAAACAAAAATCAGTGCACACTCATGGAAACCATCAGAAAGAAAAAGCAATAAAATGACTCCTTCCATCTTCCTCAGACCCTTCCTGGCAGGGAACTCTGAAGGAGGAGATTGGGAGGGGGAGGGGGACACCAAGGAAGCGGTGTCTTCTGGTCACAACAGGACTGACACACATATGACCTCACAGAGACTGTGGCAGCATGCACAGGGCCTGCGCAAGTTGAAGCCAGACAGGGTCCCAGTGCTGAAGGGCTCCCATCCTTAACCGAGGAGCTATGCTATCTCCAACTGACATCTGCTTGCAGTGAAGTCTCACTGGATATACAGATGACAGTTACAAGAGGCCCTGTGCCCAGCAATGAATGTCCAACTCACAGTGAACTTAATGGCAATTTTGGAGATATTTTTGTCTCATATTGCTTTGTTTGTTTTTTTCCCCTTTTGCTTGTGTAGTATGGTTTCCAGTTTTGTGTTTTTATAGGTTTGTTTTTGTGTGTCTATGTGTATGTGTGTGGGGGGGTATTTCTTGTGCTTTTTCTTTTTTCCTGGTCTTTTTTTTTTTCTAAAGAGAAAAAGAAGGCATGGAGTTGGATGGGTGTATGGGGTGAATCAAGGAGGAAAACCATGATCAGAATATAGTGTATTAAAAAAGTTATTTCCAAGAAAAAAAATGCCCTCCTTAAAAAGGAAGGAAGAAATGGAAAAAAAGAAAAGAATTAAAGGAAGGAAAGAAGGGAAGAAAGAAAGAAAGAAAGAAAGAAAGAAAGAAAGAAAGAAAGAAAGAAAGAAAGAGTTCCTTGTATCCTCATAAAGATGGCATGGCTCATTTTTCCCGATTTTTTTATGTTTTTCATAAATATAATGGTGTGTACTTTCTTAAGAACTTTACACACTGTCATAATAGGCTTATCACCAATACCATTGCCCCCCCCGTGTGTGTATGTGTGTGTGTGCGTGCACGCTCACGCATGTGTGCATACATGCATGCATGTCTTGCTCTATCTCTGGCATATTCCTCTGAGACAGGGTCTCTCACCAGACCAGGAGCTAGGTTGGTGACCAGAGAGGTCCAACAGTCCTCCTGTCCCCTCCTTGCCTTAACTCAAGGGTTACAGGCACCCACAACCTTGCCAGGCTTTTTATGGTCATTCTGGGGATTTGAACTTAAGTCATTGTGCTTGCATAGTGAGTACTCCTGCCCCAAGAGCCATCTTCCCTCCCCATCATTGCTGAATGAAGACAGCATTTATAGACTCTTCCCTGGCTGGAGGAGATATAAGTCAGTGTCTTGCACTCTGTAAGGGAGGGGGTCTTCCATCCTCAGCCCCTACTTTTCAAGTTAAATTGGTAGTTATCAACATGCCACACCGGCTGACTGTGTCTCCTTGTCTCCCTGGTGTCTCCCTGGTGGCAGCCTGAATATGCACGTGGAGTCACCAATGATATTCCACTTTGGGGGATTTCAGATGTCCAGAGCTGAGGGTGGGGGTGATTTTAAAACAGAGAGGATGGCTGTCTACACTCTCTGAGAACATCTCCCCAGACAGGTTTCCTGTATTTGTTTTGTGTGTGTGTGTGTGTGTGTGTGTGTGTGTGTGTGTGTGGCAGATTTTATCTGGTGTCACTAGGAACTCTCACTGTCCTTCTTCTGGTTCCCAGGGGAAACCTTGCCTGGCTTGCTTCTTCCTCTCTTCGTGATGTAACATAAACAGAAGGGTACAGTTGCCTTTTAAAAATAGAATTACTTCAATTGTGGTAAAATATGCACAACAAAAATTTACCGTGTTAACAATATACATTTCCTTCTTGCCCCCCCCATTTCTTCCTCCCCCAGCCTCTGCCACCCACGGTACCACCTTCTGTCCCTGCGACTCTGACCGCCACTGGGACCCAGGCTGTGGTGTTGCACACTGACTTGTGCTGAGCAGAAGAGAGAGCCTGGGTTTCATTCTCAACATCCCAAAACCAAATTTAAAAACCACTCAGGAGCTCATACAGCTGCAGGCACGTGACACTCAGGGTTTACAGGCAGACTTCAATGTCTTCACAGTTTGACCTTTGACCTTGTGCTAGACTCCCCTTCCTTTCTGAGGCTGAAGTCCCCACTGTATGGATCAGCTATGCTTCAGCTATCACTTCCATCTACAATGAGCATCTGAGTTAATGACGTCTTTGACTTTTTTTTTTTTTTTTTTTTGGTTTTTCGAGACAGGGTTTCTCTGTGGTTTTGGAGCCTGTCCTGGAACTAGCTCTTGTAGACCAGGCTGGTCTCGAACTCACAGAGATCCACCTGCCTCTGCCTCCCGAGTGCTGGGATTAAAGGCGTGCACCACCACCGCCCGGCCGTCTTTGACGTTTTAATCTGGGTTTCTTGCCATTGTTTTACCCGATATTGTTGAACCTGAGGCACATGTCTCCTTACTACCTCCTGTTCCTTTGTTTCTGTTTCCTCTCTGCCATACCTTTTTGATTTCTCATAGAGATGCATATGCTAAAGTTATAAATTAACGAAAAGCAATATTAAGGAGTTGGGCATTGAGATGGCTCAGTGGCTTGCCTTGCAAACCTGGTGACCTGAGTTCAATTCCCAAAACCCACAACGAAAGGAGGGAACTGACTCTACAGCTGTCTGTGACTTCCACACACATGCTATGGCATGTGCATCCTTGCACATACATGTACACACAACAATAATAACAAATATGTTCTAAGTTAGCCATGGATCTAGGATAGTCAAAAATGTGTGACATTGTGTTTTAATAATCATAGGCCATTAGAATTGAAGAGTTGAATGTTGTCATTTTTTTCATAGTCTGAAATGATTGTGTCTCTGTATAACCACCACCCCCTTGAAAACCTCTACCAGGCAGGGGAAATGGTTCCGTAGATAAAATATTTGCCCAGCGGGCATCAAGACTAGATTTTAGATATCTAGTGCTCGTGTAAAAGTCAGGTGGGTGTGGCGACCCACCTGTGATCTCTGTGCTCTGGAGATGGAGGTGAGATCCCAGGGAAAGTTGATTAGCTAGACTAGCTGCATCTTCCTTCTCTGGGTTCATGGAGAGACCCTGCATAACTTGGTAAGATGGAGGGAGACACCAGATGTCAGCTTTGGCCCACCATGCACACACATGCACCGACATACGTGGGACACACACATGTACACACGCGCATACAAATAAGCATCTCAGCTGTGGGAGGGTCTCTTCACCCAAAGGGGGAAGTTATGATCTTCTGTTACCCAGCCCCATTCTTTAGAAACAAGTCATAACTCCTATCTGACTGGTGAAGCCTAAAAGAGTCTTGAGATTGCATCGCGGCAAGGAAGTGAGGTGCCTCACTGAAGTAACCAGCACAAAGTTCAGGCCTCTTCCTCTAGAAAAGCAATGTGGTTAGTCAAGCTGGAGCCTTGACTCAACTGACGCTCATGGTACTGCGGGTACCAGGGCTCCTCCAGTCTGGGGGTCATGAGCTCAGGGCCAGATAAGAGCCTCGCTGAGTGGGACAGGAATGAGGTGCAGGTTTATCTGGGACACAGGTTGCTACCCCATTCTTTGTAAGTTAAGGCTGGTACAATGAAAGCAGGTTGAATTTTCCTTCAGTTGTTTTGTGCTGGAATGACACAGATTAGCTGGCCTACACTCAACATTGTTGTTGTAACTACAGCTCATCTAGCCCTTGTAAACCCTGTGAGCTGGGTACCATTATTGCTCCCATTTTACAGACAAGGGCCACGCAGACAGGTCACCGTGCCCAGAGCTGGAGATTTCCATCACGTCATGGTAGTCGCAGGATCTACGCACTTTGTAACAGTCCACAGTGCCCTTCTGCAGAGCACAGTGGCACCCTAACTTCAACTGTAGCAGCGACTCGCTGACTTCAGGAGGGCTCTGTCTCCAACTTGCTCCATCTGTTTATCTTTGGCTGTTTACAATTAGATCTTCTCTTCTCGGCAAGAGTGTCTTGTTTGTTTCCCTTTGGAGCCTGACTATTATGCTATTCTCTACCTGCCTGGCCTGCAATTTTAGAATCTATTTTAGGTCTCTCAACACAGATTCTTGCCCTGCCTTATTACAATGTAGGACCTAGCTCTCAGAGCCACTCTGTCTCCTTGTCCGTAGAGTGTCAAGGTTGGGATCCCAGTAGTTTTGAAACTGTGGCACTAGAATTCTGATCTTTAGACCCCTGGGAAGATAAGCAACCTAACTACTCAAAGGAAGAAATGAAAATTTAATTTTAAAAATATTTTATTTTAAATCATGTGTGTATACCTGCATGCAGGTGTCTGAAGAGGCCAGAAGACAACACGAAATCCCCAGGAGCTAGAGTTACAGGCGATTGTGAGTGTTCCAATGTGGGTATTGGGAACCAAACTTTGGTCCTCTTCAAGAACAGCCTATGCCGGGCTAGAGAGATGGCTCAGTGATTAAGAGCACTGACGGTCCTTCTGGAAGATCCGGTTTCAATTCTCAGCACCCATATGGCAGCTCACAACTGTCTGTAATTCCTCTTCCAGAGGACCTGACACCTATGGCAAAACACCAATGCACATAAAATTAAAATAAATAAGTTTTAAAAAGAAAAGCCAGTGCACTTAAGTGCTGAGCTATCTCTCCAGCCCTTAGGTAAAAAATGTTAAGGACTCAAGATTATGCTTATGTCTCAACTAAAAAGTCCTTCTATGCCTGAGAGTTTATAGTGACATAAACAAAAGGCCCACATTTCCCTGTGACCTACCATAAGGATTTTTTTTAAATAGTAGGGGAAATGTAAGATCTGATCCAAAGTCACACATAGGAATTAAGAACTATGCCAGGGATTGGGTGAGGAAGAAGGGTGACCCAGTGGATAAATACGCCATGAAGCCTCAGGTCCCAAGTTCGATCGCTGGGGTCCGCATGGTGGAAAGAGAGAACTGACTCCCAGAAGTCCAGAAGTTGTCCCCTGACTTCCACGTGTACAGTGGCATATAAACACCCCAAAACATATACACACTAAATGGATCTAATAAAAATTTAAAAATAAATAAAATATGAAAAGCCTGAAGTAACTTCCTGGAGGACAGACCACACTGAATGGTACAAAGAAGAAAATTCCTCTTCAGTGAGAAAAACCCATGTGAAACTATTAATTTTTAATAGTTATTATTAATCATTAGTTATTATTAATCCCATCCCTGAATAATTTATAAATATAACAAACTTCAAATAAAATACTTGCTTAGAGGGAGGGTTGGTTTAAAGTTTAGCAAACAGGCTCTCGACTTAATCTGGAAGAACTCAGCCAAGACATTTCTGCAAAAGGATAGGGAAGGTGGTTTTCAATTGTATTGTAGCCCCTGGGCTCTGCTCAAACAAGTCTTTCCCGCCTCTATTCAGACATTCTCAGTGGGCCTTCATGGCTTCCAGGATAAAGTTCAGGTTTCAGAGCACAAGGAACTGTAAAAAGAGCCTCCTGACATTATCTAAGGGAAGCAGCCTAGCGCTCGCGCTTCAGCCTGTACCTGGGGCCGCCTGATGTTTTTCCACATTTCCCTCCAGCTGCTGTATGCAGACATTGTCAGTCATAACACATTTGTCTAGAAACCGAGACAGCAGAAGCCGGGCTTTGGACGTAGCCCAAGGCAAAGGCAGAATTCTGGGCTTAAAGAATGGCAGCTGCCTGAAAAGGGGGCCAGAGCTCCCCGAGAGCCCTCAAAAGCCAACAGAAGCTTTCAACCCGATCCAAAGCTCATCGAATGACATTGGACTTGGTGCAGGACCTCTCTAACCTGCGTTCAATCTGTGACTTCAGAGATGCTCTCTGGAAGGAGAAAAGGGTGTGTGTGTCAAACAGAGTGAACTGGGAGTCAGGCAGCATCTGTGTGTGCTGGTCCCTGTTCTGTGTGGCCCTCCTGGCAGTCCCCTGTGGGTAGTAGCGACTCTCCACAATGAAGTGCAGAACAGGATTTCCAAACTGCCAGGGAGTTTGACACCCCATATTCTCTGTTAGGGTGCAGGACTGCACACTCAGCCTCTATTCTCTGGTCAGGACTGGTGTGAGGTGCCAGGACACTAAGCCCAATGTTTGCCCTCCTCGCTTTGATGCTGTCTCTACCAGCCCACCTGTAGGATCACACCGTTAACTTCCACATGGCCACATGGCTTCCGAAATCTCAGTTCTCAGCTCCCTATCCCAGGCTGCCCCTTGCTGGGTTCCCAGTGCTGGCTCTCAGGCTCTTCCTGGTAACAGCTTTGCTTTGGAGTTCGTACTCTATGTATCCTAGAACAGCAGTCAATGATGCGTTCTTGCCTTTCACCGTCTTCAATGTGGCTGTGTCTGGCCACGGTCTGTGAGACCCTGGCCCCTTGGCAGCCATCAGAAAGTCAGTGTCCTCCCCCACTGGGGGTGTTTGGGGGCAAATATGGTTCTCCTCTGTGTCAGGGATTCTCAACTGAAGCCACCTGACAATGTCTAGAGACAGTCCGGGTTGCTGCCCTGGGGTGGAGGGTATGGCTGGCATTTGCTGAGTGAGAGCCAGGGTACTTCTCTAGACAGCCTCCCAAAACAAATCATTTGACCACCAAATGTCAGTACGGTTGACCTTGAGAAAGCCAGCTCTGTACTTAAGCTGGCCTCCCCCAGAGTCCAACACCTTTGCAACACTAATGTGCTGCTTCTACAGCAGAAACAAGGGGAGGGGCACCTCATACTCGAAATAGCTGCAGTTAGACAAGATGGTCAGAGGAGATCCTTTGTTTGGAAACCCTCCTGTGGGCTCAGGGCCACGCCCTTCCATTATGCAAAGGCAGCTAGCTGCCCTAGTGAGCCGGGCGGGCATAAAGGTGACGTGGTCAGGAGTGGCTATTTGATCTCCAGTTTTTCCAGAATTTCCACTCCTGTGCCAAGCATGCTACTCCAGATGCTGTTCCCTGTCCAAGAGCTCAGGAGGCTCACCTAAAGCCATCCTCTTCCGATGGTGAGGTGTTTCCCCTCTGCGCTAAGTCTTCTCGACACGCATCCAGTTCGCAGGAGCCAGAAAGGTACAAGGCGATCGAGACCCGGCAGTTTTCTGTACTCTGGTAGTTTTGACTCGTCTGAACTTTTATTTCAGGGCTGGCGTGCAGGAGGAACCTTTATATATTTGAGTGTGGGCCTGCATTCTTAGGAGTCTGTTGAAGTGGGTTTAGTCTTTGTTTTCCTTTGAGGGAGTCACTTGGGTAGATTTTAGGGATACTATTTGAGGGATGAGGACCTTCAGCTAGAAGGTTACTCACTTACATTTTTTGTAAACCTTTGACTTCATCTTCAGGACCCTTCAGTCTCCTTGGTTACTATGACTACCCTGTAATGTCAGATTATAAATGAGGCCTTCTATCCCCTGTGCTTCCTCTCTTGTCTCATATGTGTAGCCTAGTTGACTTTTAATGTCTCAGGTAGTAAAGATTTACGCTGAGATCTGATTTTTAAGGATCGTCTACATATTTTCTAGAACATTAAACTCACAGGCAGGATCACTAAGGCACTCTAAATAGTACTTGGAAAAGCATTATTACTTTAAAAAAAAAACGGTGTTTTCTATTTCATCTACGTTGAAGTCTTTGAATTACTTCTTGCCCTTGGGTATTCTGTTATCCAGTGACTGCAACCCCGAGCAGAAAAATTTGTCTTCCCATGCCACTGTTTATTGTCAGAAACCCCTTGAATGGATTATTCTTTCAGCAAAAATAGCTACTTTTTCCTTCACTATCAAGTTGATCTAGTGGGCTTTCTCTTTTTCTTTTTTTTTTTTTTTTCCCAGTTTGTGCCTATATGGCAGAGGAATACATGAGAGTTTAGTAGTGTTGTTTGCAACACTTTTAGGAAAGTATTGGGTGGGATTTGCGGTACATTGTATCCATGAGCAACAGACTTGGTTTCCCTTGGGAGTGTTTATTGGTTGTTTGGGCCCTACAATAAAAGGGAGACATTTCTGTGATGGTTTTGTCATGGCTTCAGGGGTCACCAGTTCTGAGGGATGGCTTGGAAAAATACATCTGGATTCCTGCACACTTTGGGGGTAGGGGTAGATGCCGAGTGACATGAATTGGAAATTATCTCCAAAGGATCCTCAGTCACCCCATGCAACTTGATGGGCTTGATGAGGCTCCCCAGAAAGGATTCTGCCTCCCAGTACTGGCAATGGCATGACCCCACCCCACCCTGTGCTGTCTCAGTACTAGCAATGGTGTGAGCCCCCACTGTTCTCAGTACTGGCAATGGTGTGACCCCCCCCACACACACACCCACTGTTCCCAGTACTGCTGTGACCCTCACTGGTCAGTTCAGATCCCTGACAACTCCCCTGTTTCTGACCTCCTGCCCCAACCTTGCCTAAACCTGTCTTCAACCAAGAGCAGAGCTTCTCATCGCCTCCCCCACCCCAACCACTCAGGATTGAGTCTCTTACCTTCACCACAACCCCATGTGAGCAGGCCTTTTTTCAGACTTGGTAGCTCCTGGTCCTCCTGTCTCTTCCCTCTTCCCGTTCCTCCCTGTGCAGTCTTTCTCTGAGCTGCTTCCCAACATCCCCAGCTCCATCTTTTCTCACTCTCAGCTTTCAGACAGACTCAAATCTCGTCCATCCTTAAAACCCTCTGGACCAGAGGTTTGAGAGATGCTCAGCACTTAGGAGCTGGCTGCTCTTGCAGAGGACATAGGTTTGATCCCTAGCACCTACTTGGTGGCTCACAGTCATCCTTAACTCCAGTTCCAGGAAACCTGACACCCTCTTCTGGCTTCTGCGAGCAACAGGGACACAGACGTACATGTAGCCAAAACACTCATACACATAAAATAACTTTTAAAAATTTAGAAACCCTGTGGACCAATAAACAAATCTCTCACACCCCGACTAGCCCTGCCTTTCTCCCAGGCTTAGGTCCCGGGCTCTAACAACAGAATGCAGTAATCACTGTCTTTCTACTTGTAGATTAAAGGCTTTCTCGACTTTGTTCTCTTTGCTTCCAGGAGACACCTCTGTTTTCTGTTTAACTAGCCCTTCTCTGCCTTAGCTTGTTCCTGAGCCATTAAATGTGGGAGTTCCAAATTACTTCTCCCAGCCTTGTTCTCATTTCACCACACAGCCAGTTCCTGACATCACCCTTGACTGGCCAGTGCTCTAGGCTAACTTTTGAAGGTTTCTGTTCCCACTTGCCACAAAAATACAAAATACTTAAAGATCGATTAGCTGAATGGCCATGATGTCTCATGTCTCTAACCCCAGCACTGGGATGCCTAAGGCAGGATGATTTTCACAAGTTCAAAATCAGACTAGGCCACAGAGTTCCAGACCAGCTCCCTAGGCTACAGAGTGGTATCATATCTGAAAAAAGGGGGGTGGGTGGGAATTGGCCAGGCGGTGGTGGTGCACGCCTTTAATCCCAGCACTCAGTAGGCAGAGGCCAGTGGATCTTTGTGAGTTCAACACCAGCTTGGTCTACAAAGTGAGTTCCAGGCTAGCTTGTTACACAGAGAAACCTTGTCTCTAAAACACAAAGAAGAAAAAAAAAGGGAAAATCAGAGAGTTCATGATAACCTATGAAAAGTCTCCATTTTATTAGGAGAACCATCCTTTTGTCTCTCTGTCCACCCACCTACCATATATGAAGTGGCCATCTGTCCCAAACAATGAGAACATGAAGTCATTACTGAACTCTCCATTGCAGCCTGATAGGGGAGGGACTGAGCACAGGGCAGCTTGAGAATGAGGGGACTCTGGCATGAAGCCCAGCCCAGGAGCAGGTTGGCCCAGGAGCTGTTTGGCACAGTAGCAACCAGCTTGCTGTTGCTTTCCCCGCTCTCAGGTTCCACGATCATCTCTCTGCTGGAGGTGTCCAGGACTGTAGCTTGTGCTGGGTGCTGGCTTGGGGTACCACTCTTCCCAGACAATGAGTAGGATGATCCACTCTCCCGTTCAGTGGTACTACAAGTAATGCCTCTGATATTCATGGGAGATTTAGCTTCCATCCTTGACTTCGGTATCTTCACCGCCATGCCAATGGCCTTAGATGGGTAGTAGGGTTATGTTGGTGGACCTCATCTCCCGCAAGCCTCACAACTGGTGGCGGGGGGGTGGGGTGGGGGGGACGACACACATCCATGAGAGGTGAAGAAGGCACTGAGTGAGACTGACCTTGTGACTTACTTTTGTTATGCATTTAAACATAGTAGAACTTGTGACCTGTGAACTTTACTATAAGAAGGGATTCTATTGGCTGATAAACAGAACTCAGGGCTAAAGCCTAGAGAGGGAAGGTCTGTGATAAGCATAAGGGTGGGATTCTATTGGTGAACGATGCAAAGAACCTAGGACTTTTTTCTGAGGAATGTGTTCTATTCACTGAAGGATCGGGGCCTCAGTAATGCTCAGGATATTGGGGGGATTCAGGTGGAGGCTGAGAATCACCAAGTTGATTGATTTTTTTTCTCACGCTGGCACTCCAGGTGACCAGGCAGCATTCATTTCCTTCACTGGAAGAAAACATGATTGACAATCCTGGTTTCTCCAGGGCTTTTTTTAAAGCTGTGCTTCCTCCAGGGCTACTCGTCCAGGTTAAGCCCAGGGAGACAGTCAAGGACTCACTGAGTCTCGTGACTGCCTACTCCCAAGTGAGGTCCTATGGGTGTCTGGCAGGGGGCACCTCTGTGTCACACAGCCTGCTGGACATGTAGGTGTTCAGGGGCTTACAGTAGAGACCTGGCCTTGAAACCTGGCTCCCCTCCTCCAACATGTCTGTGGACCAGTCAAACACCTGTGGGCCTTAGTGTGCGTGTCAAGTGTTTTGTAAACAGAAGGTGCCATACAAAGCCTGGGTGATGTCCTGAACCACAGTTTCCATAACATATGATCACAGCTATGGTTTTTAGGCAATTGTCTAAGGATTCAAATGAAGTAAGCGCATACATGTGAGCACACTGTGTGTGCAAGCCATTAGAGGTGTTTACCCTGTGGTCCATCATCCACGGGGCTGCCGATTCATGTCTGAAAAACAAGCGTTAGGGTGTGATGGAGAGAAATGATTTCATATTGGCTACCTGATTAATGGGGAGACTCTGCCTTCCCTCTGCCTCTGCTTTCTGTGGTCACCCTACAGCCAAAACCACAGAGGAAGGCAAGCTAGTGAGCCTAGCAACAGATGCCAGGGAGACAGAGTCAACTGGGCTTGGGTGGAGCCCCAGTCTGGCTCACTCTTTGGCTGAGCTGGTTAGCTGTGCTGTGATTCTTATGGTCCTTAACAATGCAGGCCATTGTATTTACCTTTTGTTCCTTTCTCAGGAGTCCCTTTTAAAATCGGGCTCCTGGGCATGATCTTGTACACCTGAGAACTGATGTTGAGCCTCTGGACTTTCCTTTCCTTTAAGAGAGCACAGAGGACATGCCCACCACACACACACACCAACCCCCTCGCATACACTACATACACACAACACACACACCACAACACACATACACTAGACACGTATACACACCACACATATCAGACACACATACACACACCAAATACACACACACCACACACTACATACACATACCACACACACTAGACGCATACACACACTACACACACACATACACACCACACAGACACCACACACACTCCATACACACACACACACGCACACACACACCATAAGCTGGTAGAGACAGATCTTTCCCAAAGCCACTGTGGGCTCTCAGAAAGAGATCCAGTGTTTAAATAATGTCAACAGATCTGTGAGCTCACGGGTCAGTGCCTGGCCGTATGGAAAGGGCTACAACTGCAAAGCCAGCTTATTAGGAATGGCTGGTCATGGATCATGTTTTCCAAAAGGAGAAAACTGAATTGCATCACACACCTCCCAGCTCTTTATATAAAACCCTGGGCCCTACAGGGCATGGAGGCACATCCCTGTAACCCCAGCACTCTGGAGGTGAGAATAGGAGAATCCAGGGTTTGAGGACAACCTCAGTTACATGAGAGAGACTATCTTAGAAAAGAAAAGAAAAAGACCTTTGATACCACCAGCTTGGCAGCCCAGTGGATGAGGCTCCTCTCAGACTTTCAAAGGTGTCCGGGGGCTTCTTGTCGGATGTGTTCATGCATTTAGGTGACTTGAGTTTCTTCAAGACAAAAGCTTTTCTATTGTTCTGCTAAGACACTTCTGCTGGGGTGAAAATTTTGTGTTGAGGTACATCGCATTCTACTGAGTGTCACTTTCGTTCACCCCCCCACACCATCCAGGAGTTAGGAGATTCCTTTCACATTCATTACCCTCACTGTGACCTTGCAAGATAGAGGGGCTAATGGAATTAATGGGAGACAGCTCTGCGCTCTATTAGAACATAGGTTGATTTATTTACTATTTTTTTGGAGACAGAATCAAACTCTGCAGCTATGACTGTCTTGAAACTTGCTGTATAGACCAGGGTGGCCTAGAACTCAGAGATCTGCCTGCCTCTGTGGCACTAGTACTGGGTGGGATTCTCTTTTTGTTTTGTTTTGTTTTTTTTTATTTGACATTTCAGTTTACCAAGGCCAGCTTCAAACTTGATATAAAAAACCAAGGAAGGCTTTCAACTCTCAGTCCTCCTGCCTTTACCTCCCAAGTAGATTACAAGCATGTACAGCCAGGCTAGGCCCTAGAATTTAGATTTAAATGCCACCACCAAAGGTAGGCACTAAACATGCCACTCGCCATATGGACTTCCACGCTTTGGGAGCTGGGAACTGCTTACAGCCACCAATCAAGGCAGGATGGGCTCACCTAAATCAAAATATGGCACCCTCCTATCTAAGAGAGCAGGGTGTTGGGGTGGCAGCTGCCATAACATGCCGCCACCCACTCTGTGGAACCACGTGTCTCATGTGTTATTCTGCGGCTGGTGATGTTCCTTGAGCCTAGGAGTCTCACCACCTGACTCCCTCTCATAGCTTTGGGGAGGGGGCCAAGGGCGGGGCTTGCAGATTTTCCCTTTCTTAGGTCTGCTTCACCTCTCTGGCTCAGTTCAATTCTCAGCCATCTTAACTTATGGTCCAGCTTCCTTCCTGCAGTGGAAGAGGCAGCAATGGATGGGTGGGGTTCTTGCCGGAGGATTCGGAGGGCAGCAAGGACAGTGTTCTGTGTTTCTTTGCTGGACTCCTGGACAAAGGAGTTTGTTTATGAGCTTGTTAGAAGCCAAGGGATACCTTGGGGGCTGGGGAAATGCTCCAGACGTCAGCAACCAATATCTTCAGGTATTGTCTGCAGACAGGCAAAACAAACAACGCTGCCCCTGGGCTACAACAGTGTGGGTGTCCCAGCTTAGAATCTATCTGCCTATCTGGATCAGAATACACTAGCAGAACTCTGTTATTAACTGGCCCCCACTCTCACCTGTAAAGTTAGTTCTAGTAGAATTACGTGTATCCCACATAAATGCCACCAACCTTTGCCGTTACAATGCTATCTAAAACTATTCTCTCCAATTATTTGAACTTTGTAGAATCAAGAACTTTAAACCAGCCTTTGTAAAATGTTACATTGAAGCCAGTCCTCTCTTTCGCAGGGAGTTTTCCTCATCTGAGATGCTTCATCTGTTTGGTGCGCTTTCAACTTGCACTTATTCTCAAAGCCACAACCCTCCATCCATAAGCCACGCCCCTTTGTAGATAAGCCACGCCTCTTCATCCCTTAACCTAGCTCTCTGCACTCTTGTCATCCTTTCTGGCCAGGTTCTTCTGCTTTCAGAACCCATCTTCTCTGGGCCCACTAGAAGCACTGCCCAGAGACGTGGTGTCAGGATGCTGATCCACACGCATAGGCCAGTGCAGATGTGTTCATTGTTATCAAGAAGTTTGTCAGTCAAGTTGAGAGTAGGGAACCTTAAAGCTCAGATGTGACCCTGACTTCTCCAGAATCTTTCTGGTGACTCCAGAAAAGAAAACCAGGCCAAGGGTTCCTGTTGCTTTTCCCTTTGAGCCTAAAAAAAGGCCTTCTATGGTGGAGAAAACACTTCACCCAGGTCTGCTGCGTGGGCCGTGGGGAGATACGCAGCCAGGATCGGTTTAGGGTGAAATCCGTGCAGTTTCCTTTGGGTTGCTTCAGTCCACAGGGCACAAAATTGGAATCTGCGTGATGTTAATTTTAAGTCAGCGGCACTCCCGCCCAGTGGACGTGGAAGACATGTGCTAGGAGTCGGGTCACTGTCCTGCGTGGAGACCAGTTTCTCGCAGCAGCCCGTCAGAGCAGCACCAAAGCCTGAATAGCACAGATGCAGGGCTCCACACACTGAATCTTCCGGATAGCGACTGTCACCTGGGCCTGATGCTCTCTTCTGTCCTGATTGTCAGGGACGGCAGCTCTGTGGTTCCCAAGATTGAACCGGCTCGAAAGACCGCTGCAGCGGGGGCAGCTACGCTTGGGCAGAGGCTCGTGCGCTGTGGTCCTAGCTCAAGCCACGCGTGTCCTAAGGGAAGGCGCGCTTCCCAAGGCCTGGGCTAGTCTCCCAAGCTGACTCAGCCGAGGGACAGCCAGGGCGTGGTTGCGGGTGGGGTCCCTAGGGTCATTCCCCTCCGCCTTTCTCTTGTCAGCCGCAGGGACTGGGTGGTAATTGATGGCACCGCAGCCGGCTCGTCAGGAGCAGTCTGAGTGAGGAAGGCGGATCCGGAGGTTCTGAGGCAGAGCAAAGGGAGGAGCATGGGCGGGACCACGGAAGAGGAGCGTGGGGGGGGGTCCTTGGTGGGCGGATTCGGGTGGACCTCGTGGAAGGAGCGATTGGGTTGGGAGTGCCATCGTGGATAGTGGGTGAAGCGAACGGCTGAAGGGGGAGCATGGGGCCGCGTGGAAGGAGCGTGGAAGGCAGACGGACCCCCGGGTGGGTGGGTCTGGGGAGAAAGGGGCAAACCTCCTGGAAAGAGCGCGGGAAAGGGGCTGGGAAGGAAGGAGTGGCGGGCACAGGGTGGGTGGGGCGTGGGGGCGGGGTTAGGCGGGGAACGGGCGGAGTGTGCCCGGGGCTCCTCTCTTGCCACCCCCACCCCGGGCCCGGGGCCACCTGCGCCCCGCCCTACCGGCCGCACCCCAGCTAGGGAACCAAGAAGCCGGCTGTCCGGGTTTCGTGTGCGCCGCGGGGATCATAGCGAGTTTTGCTTCTGCCTGGACGGCTGTCCTGGATCCGGAAATGTGGCCTCTCTGAGAGCCCTCCGACTGAGCGGGTCTGCGGCGCGAACTCACGGGTGGGAAGTTGGTCTGTACTCCGGCAAGATGACCAGCCCGGCGGGCACACAAAACCAGGAAATTGACTGTCTGAGCCCAGAAGCGCAAAGACTGGTAAGAGGAACACGCGGTTCAGTCCTGTGTCTGTCAGTGCCCCCCTCCCCCCGCAGAGCTGTGTCCCCTGAAGGCTCTACGGTCAAGGGCAGTGGCCCCCTCAGCGGCTGCGATCCTGCTGGAACAGAGGCGGGTGGGCTCTGCCAGAGTCTCTAGAAAATCCTGAGGACAGGTGGTTGGCTGAGAACAAGATATCTGCAGGTGGCGCTCTGAAAAGTTTTGCGTCCCTACACCTCTCTCAAGGACGAAAAGGAGCGTGGTCTCACCCTTCGCCCCTGGTGATGGTCTCTAGGCAGGCTCTGCTCAGCTGACTGGCTCTGGCCTGGATCCAGCCGAGATCTGAGATCTTAGTGAAGTGTAGCGTTTCACACGGAACTGCTGGTTTGATATTTTACAAAGTACAGCATCCAGGAACTGGGCCCTCATCCGGAGGCACCACCTTCCCTGGAGTGACTTGGAGGGTTTGCAGGCTCTTGACCTTACGAACACCTCCCTCAAGGATCCAGGAACCTAAATCCACTTTGGCGGGCGTCAATCTATGGTGTTTCCCTTACCGAACCTAACTTCTGGAGGCATGGTGGGAAAGGAGTAGTTTGGCCTTAAAATTGGGCACCAGGTGGTTGGGAATCTTAGGTTCCCGCCTGTAGCTTATGGTTTTGACTTGGGGGCTGGGAGTCGAGACAGGAGCAGAATACCTAACCCAGACTAGCTTTAAACTCCAGATTCTCCCTTCTCAACCTCTCCACTGCTGGGTTTTCACCCACCTTCCCACCTTGCTGTGGTTGCTTATGAATGGGAATATTTAAAAGCTAAAGGTACTCTTTGAAACGATGTATTTTAATGGAGTTAACTAGAGAAATAAGGAGATTCAAGGTTCCCCCTTTGTCAGGATTTTGTGAGTCCCAGTAACTCATTCACCAGGTAGGAACTAATCCTGCATTGCTGTCTGTGGGATAGTCACAATGAGGCTGCTTTGTTTGACTTTGGGAAGGTGTAAATTTTGATACCAATGATAGACCGGAAAAGTTAGGTCCTTGCTGAGAACTATCCTGTGTGTCTTAGTGTCCCTCCCCTCTCCCCCCATCCCTTCCACCCTCCACCCCCCCTCACCCCTCCACTCCACACTTAAGTTTTGGCAGTAATTTGGGTTTTTGGAGCTATTCTGTCAACTGTGGGCCTAGGGAGGGAACCCGCAGGGCCACTTTGGAACCCACTTCAGGCCAGTCTTGAGATCAGGGAGGAGGGAAAGCTTCTGAGACAGTGGTTTCAGAAAAGAGGCCCAGGCCACACCATAGAAGGCAAGAATGGGGAGGAAGTTGGCCCTGGGCTTGTGCTAATGTACAGGAACCAAGTGCCAGAGTCCTGGGCAAAGGGAAGACTAAACAGCTAAACACCGAGAACAGCAATGTAAGGAAGGCAGGGAAAGGCCCAAGAGGTGGGGACTCCCCCACCAACTCCCAGACACCAGGCACAAGTCCCACTACTCAATACTTGGAGCCTGTTGTGCACCCAGGCAAGATACTGCCCAGCAGGAGGGGGCTAGAATCAGGTCCTCTTCCAAGTGCTCATTGGTCTGATCGAGGCCCACCCTCCCTTCCAGAATCCAGGAAACTCAGAGCACTAGAGAGTGAGTGAATGTTTATATGTAAGATTACAGCAGAATTCATCTAGCAATGAGCCCTGCCCTGTCCTAGGCGACGCTATTTTTAGTCTCTCTTTCTCTCCTTGATGTAATGTAACCTTCATGCATTGCTCTAAAGCCCCTTCCAGGCATTTGATGAAGGACTGCTACCTAATAAAATATGGTCAATGCCTCCTCTTACCCTCCTAAAATCTAACAGTGCTGAATTCTGGAACATATTTGGTCCTAGAATATTCTAGAAGGAAATTCGGACTCTTTAAGAGGTTTACAAAACAGTAGCAGATACTTTGTACAGGAGAACACAGAAAAAGAAACAAAATGTGGCCCCTGTTTATGAGGCTAATGGCCCGTTGGGCAGGAAGTGTGCAGGGGCATGACAATGGCTGGTGTGTTAGAAGGGGGGCCACCCAGCTGCCTCGGACCCTGGGTTGAGCATGTAACTGGAGACCAGCAGTGACCATTACAGAATGGTTTTTGTGTTCTATAGTTAGTGTTCCTGGCTCATAGGAGCAGAGCTCTTCCAGTGGGCAAGGGCTGGATTAAATGGTTGTAAGAGGACAAAACGAACAAAAGGAAGCAGAGAGAGGGTGAGACCACCTCAGTCAAGAGAGAGCTGTGACAAATGACAAGATTGGAGCCTAGTGTGCCTGCAATGCTGGCACTCAGAGGCTGGGTCAGAAAGAACTCCAGTTCTAGGCCAGTCTGGGCATAGGCAGACTCTGTTTCTAAACAGAAAACTCTTAAAGTTTTCTTTATGGCTGCATGGATACCTGCCTCCAGAAGAGGGCTTCAGATCCCCCGAACCGAGTTATAGATAGATGCAAGCCACCATGCAGATGCTGGAAATCGAACTCCAGGTACTTAGGAAGGGCAGCCATTGCTCTCAACAACCAAGCCATCTCTCCAGCCCCAAACTGACGTTCTTTAAACTTCCGTAACTTCTGTGTGCTGCTGAGGTTATGTCATCTCTGGCCTCTTTCCACACAGAGATGAGCACTGACCCTGAAAGGAGCCAGTCCGTACCTTTTGATAGAGGGGTAGAAGTTGGCCCTATCAGGCATGGTCCACAGGCAGGCTGTCTATGAATGTAGCCCTCCACAAAAAGCATAAACTTACTTAAAACACTAGGAGTTTTTTTTGTTTTGTTTTGTGACTCAGTCACAGGGTTCTCGAACGTGAACTGTGTATGTGACATTGTGTCAAATAGAGCCCCTCTCACAGGAAACCTGAATCTTAGCCCCCAGGTTTGGGAACTGGGGGTATCGACTGATATTTTAAATGTGTTGTTTCCCCGAGTAGTTAAGATAAATAAATAAACAAACAAAACAATAGACCTAAAAAAATAGTAAGTTCTTTTCTTTTGAGTTGTAGCTCTAAGCCATTTGTTTCATTTTGTAGCCTGACTCGTGTGTGTGTGTGTGTGTGTGTATGTGTTCCCCTTGTGTGTCCCAAGCATGCTTTCGAGCTCTCGCTCGCTCGCTCTCTCTTCCTCCCTCCCTCCCTGCCTCGAAAGGCCCCTCTCAGCCACCACTGCAGGCAGATGTAGGTTGGCTCTGAAACACTGAATTCATCTGCTCCCTGACTTGGGAAGCATAGGGACCTTGAAAGCCCTGCAGCAGCTCTGGCTCACCTGCTTCCATCCTACTTGCTGACCAGGGCACAGGTCAGCTGCTCCCCTGTCTCTGCTGGAGCCAGGCTCATCCCTGTCAGAGGCTATGGCCACTAAGCCATTCCAATATCAGCTCCTGAGCCCAAACTTTCCCAGCACAGGAGACCCCAAAATGCAATAGTAAAGGTCAGGAACTATAATGGAAACAAATCTCTTTACTTGTAGTATCCTGGGTGACGGTGGAGACTAAATTTCCCTTTTTCTCTAGGTTAGTTTCTGTTTAGCATAACAGCACTCATAACGGAAGCCTCCTTTGCAAACTGCAGAAGGCTTAGGGTTCAGTCACCGCCTACTCCCAAGGAGAGCAGGAAACTGGGTTACTTGTGGTGGCCAAGTCTCAGCACAGTTGACTGACTGGCAAGTAACCTGCTTAGAGTGAGATTCCTCGTCGGTTAGTCGGGCAGAACCGGGCCAGGCCTTGGTACCACGTATTCGCTCTTCAAAAGGCAATGAACCGCAGGGACAGCTTGTGACTCAGACCTGAGGAGCTGTTTGTGGACTGGTTACTCAGATGCCAGAGTTCCCAAAATTCCATTCAATTTAAAGGATTAACCGTAGAGCCCAGAGGCCTTTCTTTGCAGTTTCGGGAAGGTGGTAGGGGGTAGGAGTGCGAGGGAGGGTGTGTGTGGTGGTGGTGGTCAGGGAGTGCCTTTAGTACCTGACTGCTTTTACTGGAGGCCTCCAGTTCCAGTTTGTGTTTTAAAGGAGGCTTTCTTTCTTAAGATAAACTTATGGTATTAGGACAGTAGATATAGTTACGTGAATCAACTTCCTTCTCCCAAATTAGGTCAAACATTAGTGTGAATACACCCTAGAATTAATTCAGAATTGCCAAGTGATTGCTAACCATTGCCACAGTTACTTGCCTCAGGGGCAAATTCCAGAACCACCAATAAAGGTAGAGACAATACCAAAAACCAACTAAGCCACGCCCAGCCATGCTACTGTGCTTTCCACCTTAAGACAGGTTGGTTCCCCTTGGATCTAAAGTATGGCCACTTTATAATAAATAACTCACCTTAAGTTACTGGAAGGAGAGTTTCTTTTTAATGCCGTCACTTGTTTAATGGAGATATATTTTCTCAAAGTAGCAGTTTTTAAAAAAAAAAAAAGATGTATTTTGACTTTTTATACATGTATGGGTGCATTGCACACATGAGTGATGGATGTCAGAAGAGGAGCTCAGATCCCTTGGAGCTGTAGTTACAACGATTGTGAGGGTCTCCTCACCCTGCCAGCCTAATGTGGATGCTGGGATCTGAACTCTATTCCTCAAGGTTTAGCAACAAGTGCCCATAACCGCTGAGCCATCTCTCTCCCCAGCTCTGTGCGTGTGTGTGTGTGTGTGTGTGTGTGTGTGTGTGTGTGATTTTTATTATTATTTTATCGGAGGGGAATGGGTTGTGTGCCACAGCAGATGTGTAGAAGCCAGAGGACAACTCTGTAACGTTAGTCTTGGCTTCCGCCTTCCAGGGACTGAACTTGTGTCTCCGGGCTTTCATGCCAGGTGTCTCTTCGCACTGAGCCGTCTTGCTGACCCACCATTTGTATTCTGTTTTACTGTTTTGGGCACGGGTTTTTAATGTGTGGGCCAGACTTTCCTGCACAGTTGCGATTCTCCTGTTTCACCTTCTGAGCGCTGGGGTTGCACTGCAGGTAAAGACCACCGTATTTGGCCCAGAGTGTTGGTCCTAATCCACATGTGTGGCCAGGCAGTGTGTGTGTTCGGGGGGGGGGGGGGGGTTAAGAGGAAGCAGGGTTAGGAGTGGGTGTGAGGTGTGGGCAGGAGTTCACCCTCCCTCAGTGTAACCTCTCTTGGGCCAGGGTGTTTGTCTTGCACTGCTGAACTTGGTGTGAACTGGGTTCATCCCCCTCCCTGCCCCCCCCCCATCAGTAGCTGTCACAGAAGACACTTCCTAAGTAGTCAAGGTAGCTAAATTTATCAGGCCCCTGCTGAATCAGCTTGGCGAGGTTTATGTAGATGATGTTAGCCATTACCTCATAGGACTAGACAGTTATCTCTGATTTACAGATAAAGAGCAAACGGGGCCCTGAAAGTCTTGCTGAGCCCCCACGGACACGTGGGGAAACATTCAGACCCCAGGTTAGCTTACTTGGAACTGCTGACTATGGCGCCATTGTATACTGCTTCAGGCTCTCCTGGCACGGATCAGTTATACAGCTGGCTGCCTCCGTTGCAGTTCCTCTCACTTCAGCCATAAATGTTTCTTGACAGCCCTGGGGTGTCATCACTCCGGTACCCCACACCCCACACACTCTGTTTTGACACAGGTTTCAGGCAGCTGACATTGGTCTGGTTTCCTGACCCTCCCACTTCTGGCCCCGAAATGCTGGGATTACGGGCATGTGATACCACACCCAATTTACTACCCTTTTCTGTGTCTGGTAATTTTCACACGAGAGAATGTTGAGCAGACTTAATTTTTCTAAATAAGACAGAGAAGAGTGGAAATGGAAGATTGGTAGAAACCTCTGCTTTTCGCTTCTTCGAGGCATGCCGACATTTTCGATGTTACTCGTGAGTCTTATTGGGGCTTGAACTCAGGGCCTCGGCTCACGCCCACAAGCACTGCTGACTTACACTCCAAGCCTATGCCTGTCACGCACCACCGTGATTCAAACCTTTAGCTTGTAGCTTGTAAGGCACCATCTCCACCTCCTCCCAGATTGACAGGGCCATTGAATTAGAAAAATGTGACTTCTTCCAGGGTTGTTTCCAGGAATGTTGATTGAATCTGAGAAGGGTTGTGTTGTGAGAATTCCCTGCCTAAGGAGGTGTTAACAACCTTCCATCCAAGGTCCAAGGTCCCATCCACAAATCAAAGTACCAATCTCACTGATGTTCAACCTTAAAACCAAAGAATTTATTTGGTTTACTTGTAGAGATGAAGGAATTTGGCTGACTCCGAAGCAGCTACCTTGGAAAATCTTTTTACCTACCCAGCATGAACGATGGCTTCTCCAACACCATGTAGGTGGAGCCCCTTTAGATTAACCTTCTCTGGCCTGTGTTGTCTAGTACCTCCTGAGACCATCCTCCCAAACCCCACCCCCGCCGCCACCCCAACCATGTGCAATTAAGACAAAACTGCACACACGCGCCCAGAAGGAGAGATAGGGAATCTCCAGTGACTCTCCTACCCCCTCCCCATTAAGGAATGTCAACTCTCAGCTGGATCTCACAGACAGGCACAGATAACTTGACTAAGACCGCAGCTGTTCTGCCTGGTGGGCAGAATTCTGCCACGAGTCGTTACTAGCTGTTCTGTGTCTGGGGTCTGCAGTTTTCAGACTTGTTCTTCGAAAGAACAGTGTCAACAACTGCAGAAACCTTAGGAGTGGATTTCAGGGAACAGTCTAGATGGGAACAGACAGAGGTTAGGGGACGGAGCCCAGACGAGGTTCCTGAAGAGAAGTGGTCCTCATCTGCCAGCCCTGCAAGTCCTCCTCAGTTTTGACTTTGGGGTTGCCAGTGTGGTATGAATTGTCCTCAGCTCCCTTTGGTACCAGATATGACCTAGGATGATGCGCGCGTTAGGCAAGCATCCTGGTCCTGAAGAAGCCTGTTTCTCTGAGAGACGGTGTTCTTATTCTGAGGTGGAGAAGATGGTTGTGACTCAGTTACCAAGCTGTGTCCCAGAACTGTGGCAGATCTCACACTCAGGTCAGATCTGCAGCCTCCCTTCCCACCTCCCCCTGGGAACTCTGCTCCCAGGAGAATTCTCAACTCAGCCTTGAACATCCCTGCGACTACTCTTTGTCCCTCAAGCACAGAACAGTGTAGCACCTCCTTGGAGCCTGTGGGTCTAGCTAGGAGCAATAAAGTAACTGATTCTTCGTTGACAGATCATTTTAGATAATCATCTTAGTTAATTTTGATAGTGTTTTTTTTAAAGAAATTATACAAAAGAAGTTGAACATCAGCCTTTCACTCTATGCCCTACATCCCTTCCAGGGCGCTGGGGAACCTAGTCCCATTGATCTTGTGGCCTGAGCTCTGAGACCCACCAGAGTAGGTATGGCCACTGTGGCTGAATGTCATCAAACTGTGCGCAGGGACACAGTAAAGTGCTTATACCCCAAGCACAAGGGCCTGAGTTTGGAGTCCCTATATCCAAGTAAAATTTTGGCATGGCACACTTGAAATACCAATGCTGGGAAGGGTCCCCGGAGCTTGCCGGCAGCTTGTCTGGTCAAACTGGTGAGCTCCAGGCTCAGTAAGAGACCCTGTATTAAAACATAGTGACTGAGAAAGACACTGAAGGTTACCTCTGGTTTACACACACACACACACACACACACACACACACAGTAAGTAAACTTAGTTTGTAGCACTGTGTGTTTGATAGAGAAATACCCACCTCAGGATGTTAGATGTTTCCGTAGATCTGGGGCTGACCTCATCTCTGTAGATGCAGACTGACTTGGGTGTGTCATACTGAGACCCCTAACGCCGTACTTGATCTTGCTGTCTGTGGTCAGCCATTCTGAGGCAACCTCTGGCCCTTGAGGAAGTACTGAGCAGAGCCTGGGACTTCTCTTCTCAAACTTCCATTCTGCTCTTGTTTTCTTGTTTTGTGGGATGAAGTCGCACCTAGCCCAGACGGGCCTTGAACTCTTGATCCATTTGTCTCTGTTAGGGGTCTGTTAGGGGCGCGTGTCACCACGCCTGGAGCATTTCCCTCACTCTCCACACTGACATCATTCACAGGGTAGTGATGTAGTTTGAACTGCGTACTGTGTGTGTGTTTGGTCTCTATAAATTCCACCTTGCTCTTGCAACCTGCCTGAGTAGCCAATGACAAGCTCTTCCCAATGTGGTCCTGTCAGAAAGCAAGATGACAGACTGGTCAGCCTGGCCTCACCCTGAAGGCCGTGATTCCTCAGCATCCCCAGTGCCCCCTTGCACTGACTGCAGTAGCCCCACTGTGTCCTGACTCACAGTTACAGCCATAAAGAACCCCCTGCTCCTGGGGGCCTCGTGGGACAGACAGCGCGAAAGGGTTTTGGAAAGATAACACTTCTTTAAAGCATGGGATGAGATGCAGGTAGTAACCAAGAGACATGGGCAGTGGGTCCATGGAGCAGAGGCCAGCCGTGGACACTGTTGCAGAGGTGCCCAGCCAGTGCCTGCCCTTTCCTGTTCCACCGTGCATTCCCTCGGCTGCACTCAATAGCAGACTGTTTTTAGAATCTGCCGAATATAAGCTGTGGGGGTTTCCGTAGAAACAAAAGTTGGTAGCTGTTGCTACTTCCTGTAACCAAGGCAACTCAGGAAAGGGATTCTGTCCCTCTGCAACCTCCACCCCAGTCTGGAAACCACCATGTGTGTGTCAGCCATGCTAACATGGGTGTGGGTGGGCACACCAGGATTTCCAAGCTCCTGCATCAGATTTTTGTTCCTTCTCTCAGGAACGGATCACACCAGGACAGAGGCCTCTGCTTCTGTCTAAACCAAGGCAGCTTATTTTGGTGCTGCTTTTGGCTTTGGCAGCATGGTACTCAGGTTGCACTCACATGAGGGACTTTGCATCCTTAAATGTTTTCTGAAATGGCTTAGATTATTGATGTCATGATGATGAAATATGCCCTGATGTAAATGCCACCGATTCTGCTCAGTTCTAAAGCCTCAAAGCTTCGGTAAATGCATAATTAGCACGGACACTCCCTCCCATTCGCGGTATCTGTACATCTAAGCAGCCCATGGAGCATCATTTCCAGGTGGCATCTGAGGAGGCAGACCAGGGAGGTAGTGGTTCCCTGGGGCTCCTCATCTGTCTCTCTGCAACCCAGAGGTCTCTCTATTGGCCCTCTTGGAGTTCTGGAAAGTTAGAGAATGTTGCATCCCGCATTCCAGGCGCATTGCAGGACTGAGCTGCATATGGACCCTGTCCAATGAGTCTGCCTGCGGATGCAGGGGTGGGAGCTGGCTTTGTAGGCCCAAGGCTTCCTCAGTCTGGTGGAGGAAGTGACCTGAGACCAGAACTGTCTCAATCCCCTTTCTCAAGAACTTCCTTAGAGCTGTGACCCGTATGTGAAATCCTTCCAGTTTTCTGTGGACTCTGAGACTCTTTGGTGTCAGTACCATGACCAGAGGGTGAGGGTCTGATGTGCATACTTTGCCTGGTAGGCATGAGTGTCAGGAAAGGCCCAGGACTGGCAGGAGCAGAGCCTGGGTGTTGAGGGATTCCTTGAAGGTGGTGTACCCTAAAGGTGAGGGGTGGGCTCCCCACAGACCCACCTTGTCTGAGCACACTCTGCAAATTAGGTGTCTAGTCTTTTGTGGCCAGAAGGACTCCGGGCAGCAACTTCAGGAACAGTTATGTGGGCCAGGGAGGTTACTCAGTGACACCCAGTGCGTACTTTACTGATAGGCAAGACATCCCACTGACTTCTCAAATAGCTCTCTGAAGCCTTTGCCAGCCTGTCCTTGGGGCTGTCACACGTACGACTGTATGGCCCACAAAAGGAGTTTCAATAGAAATTATTTCTGTCGCTGACCAGTGAACTGAACACTTGGCCAAGGGACCCTGAAGCAAGCTGTAGGGATGGCACTGGGGACGGTAGGCGGGAAACCTGAGGCACTGGGTCAGACTTGTGCTTCTCTGTGGCTCTCCTTGCAATCCTTCTTACCCAGGGTGGGTGTGTAATTGGATGTGTGTGTCTCACCCATGATGGGTGTGTCCGTGGGTTGTATGTGTCACTAGGGTGGATGTGTTCTTGGGTTGTATGTCTCATCTAGGTAGGCGTACCCTTGGGTTTGAATGTGATTTATGGGGCGTAAAGGGGAATCTGGAGTCAGGATCAGCTTTGTGGAATTGTCGTAGGCAACTTTGGTGATCTATGGGACATTTCCAACTGTTCCCACCCCCAAGGAGTGCCTCTATTTAAAGCCCAGCCTATAAAAGCTGCTTATAGAACCCAGGCCTGGGCCCACAGCATTGAGGGGAGCTCCAGCCATGGACCACAGCAGGGGAGAGGAAACACATCCTGAACCAGCAGCTATGGGAATTCCCAAGAAGCTAGCAAGCCTGTGGCTTGTGATAAGAGCCTGTTCCTGACACCCCCCTACCTCCATGCCCTGCTTATGAACCAAGAGGAGGAGCCAAGGTGGGCCTACACCTGGACAGTTTCTAGAGCAACCAGCAGAACTGAGTTTGCTTTCCGGCATCAGTGAGCATGGGTTTGGGGTTTGGTACCCTCCAACTTCCTTCCCCACCTCCTACCTACTGAAAATGGTCAAATATCTCAGGGCATACATGTATTCCCATATAGGAATGCCCCTGCCCTTAGGCAAGCACCAGCATACAGGGAGCTTGTGAGGCCCTGGTGGACCAGGCTTCTGGAGGAAAGGCAGCAGGTGCTCCTCAGGAAACTGTCCCTAGTCCTCGACCAGCTCAGGACAGCAAGCGTAAGGATGTACTTGGAGAATTTCAAATCTGCCTGTGACCTCACACAATGGTTTTGTATTTTGGCAAAGCAGCTATCCAGGAAGGCATACCCCTGGCGTACCCGCCCAAGGCAGCTGACCTCGAGAACCACCTGGACAGTTGGCACATAAAGGACGGGCCTGGGCTTTGCACTGTGCCCAGGGAATGAACCTTGAGCCTGGGTGCCACATGGTGGACCTTGGCTGTTTTTTTTTTTTTTTTTTTTTTTTTTTTTTTTTTTTTTTTGGTTTTTTTGAGACAGGGTTTCTCTGTAGCTTTGGTGCCTGTCCCGGAACTAGCTCTTGTAGACCAGACTGGCCTTGAACTCCCAGAGATCCGCCTGCCTCTGCCTCCCGAGTGCTGGGATTAAAGGCGTGCGCCACCACTGCCCGGCACCTTGGCTGTTTTGTATGTCAGTTCATTTCACAACTTGGTCACATCCAGCCTTCCCTGGTGACTCCGCAGGGACCATATGCACGACCATCATCCTCCAGCTCCTATCTGTGTGTTGCTGTTCTTGGCAGCGTATCTGGAGAGGACAAAGCATGCCACCGAAGCACCGGCTAATTCTTTCGGTGTAGGATTTGTGTCATGAAGGCATGCACAGTCACGGGGAGGGCTTGGATCTGTGTCGGTGTTCGGCTCCTCTGTCTACTGGTGTTTGGTTGGGCAGGTTCCAGGAAACAAGATGATTGCCATCACTTCCTCTACTTGTCTCCCCACAAGTCATGTGACCAATGTAAGAGCCGTGGGTGTTGTGAATGGTGGAGCTTACAAGGACCTGAAGCTGTATTGAATTACAAACTAATCTTCTAAATCCTGATATCAGGAATAGCTGGTACTTAACAGTCTTCATTCATGTGGCTCCTTTGTCAGCCCAGGCCTAGACTTCTCTGGGCAGGACTGGTAGCTATATGGGTTTTCAGCACGACTGCCCTCAAGGACAGAGTGTATGTTCGGCTAAAATGGACCACAGTGAGGACTGTGTCCCAAGAGGAGATTCTGTGACAAGTCCTACAAGCTCAAGTGTGTGGACTCCGTTTAGGGACTTTGGCCCAGTGCTAAGAATTAATTCAGAAGAGATGAGGGACTAGCCAGGCATCCTGGCATAGAAAGTGTGTGAGGTACCCAGCATCCCCAGCCTGGAGGACAACAAGGAAGGGCAAATGTCATCTCAGAAGCAAGGTCATCTGTTGGTATATAATAAATACTCAAAGATACTTTGAACAGCGTTAATCTGTGACGTTGCAGCTCTTGGGTCAGGTGTGTGGGCCTTGCCTTGCTGGAACCTATGCTCAGGTCTAACAGGCTGTCAACAGCAGTTAGCCAGGGTAGGACCTTCTGTACTTCTGAGCTCATTTGTGGTTCCAGAACCTTAACATTCTTGGAGGTCATAGGATGGTGGCCCCTCTTCCTACTACGGGCTGTCGCCTGAAGGCTATTCACAGCTCTTGGGATCCCCTCACGGGCCTCTCTTGTATGGCATCCAGCTTTTTGAAGGCCAGCAAAAGACTTCCCTAAACCCTCTTAGAGGCCTCGTCTAAGACCAAGCACATTCTTTTTGCTCAACTCAAGGTCAGCTGACGAAAGCCCTTCATCTGCCGTCTATTGTTATGTGTGACGGGAATGACGGTATTGTATTTACATCTCTCCACATACACACTCAAGGGGAGGAGACTACAGGTGCCAGCATACAGGGCATTCATCCAGGCAGAGGCAGCAGAGTTCTGGGGACCCTCCTAGAATGGTAGGCCTTTCTAGAATTCTGTCAACTATATTCCTCTCTCCTTCTGCCCCACCTGGTGCATCTGTCTTCTCGCTCTTTCCACAAACCCTTCCCTGTTCCTCCTTGTCCAAGCCGATGGACTAATACTGTTGTCAAAACTCTTAGAAAGGAACCCACAGGCCCAGGGCCATGTGCCTCCTCACCCAAGGGTAGGTTCTGAATGTAAAGACCCTTCTTGACCCTTCCCCTCCAGCCCTAGGTTATCCTTACAGACAAGTACCCATTTAGGACATGTGGTTGGTGTGGAACCTTTAAAATGACATCAAGTGCCAGACTTCTGATTACAACCACGATGGGGCAACACTTCACCTCTGTGCTCCAGCCCCAGCTCCAGCCCCGGCCCCTGCCCCTGCCCCAGCTTGTCATATTGGGTGCCCTTTGATTTGAAAGATGTGGTCTTGGACTAATAAGGGACCACACAAGTAAAATCTGTTACAGAGTCGAGTCCTTGGAAGCTGACAGGAAACCCCTTGTGATTCATCTTAGTAATCAACTTACATTAGAATTGGAAGAAATCAGGGCCAGGCATGGTGATGAGCTGCTGAAATCCTAGCATGGCAGAAGGTAGGACGACTGAGGCAGGAGGATGGTGAATTTGAGGCTGGCCTTGGCTATGTAGATAGCAAGACTTGGTCATTTCAAAAAAATCATAAGTGAAAAAATAAAAGGGAGAACAGGCTTTCTTTTGGGCCACCAACCAGCTCCCAAATAAAGACACAGAGATTTAATATTAGTTATGAATGTTGGCTTTAGCTTAGACTCTTTTCTTGCTAGCTCTTATAACTTAATTTAACCCGTTTCTCTTCATCTACATTTTGCCTCAGGAGTTTTTACCTTTCTTTCATTCTGTACATCCTACTTTCCTGCTTCCTCTATACCTGGCTGGTCCCAGGAGTCTCCCTTTTCCTTCTTCATTCTCTTTTCAACCCTAGATTCCTCCTCCTATTTATTCTCTCTGCCTGCCAGCCCTGCCTATCCCATTACTGCCTAGCTATTGGCTGTTTATTAAACCAATCAGGTACCTTAGGCAGGCAAGGTAAAACAGCAACACATCTTTACACAATTAGACAAATACAGCATAAACAAATGTAACACACATTTACATAGTTAAATATTCCACAATATAAACCAATGTAATAATGTAATACATCTTTACATAATTAAAGTAACAGTCCACAACTGAGGGAAGGGGAAAGGAAGGATCAGTTTGTCTTCTGCCGTGTGTGTGTATGTGTGTGTGTGTGTGTGTGTGTGTGTGTGTGTGGTCAGGGAGGTGGTATTCAGGTCAGCCACCAGGACCTATCTCCTAGTGGGTATATGCAGCTCAGAAAGCCAAATGTGCTTAGGCTCTTGCTCCTGGCTGGCCCCAACAGCTATCTGGGTCCAGAAAGTGCTGTATTAAAATGACCCAGGGAACACTGAGATATTACAAAATCCAGAGCTGTGGGTGGAAGAATTATTGACTGTTCAAGGGAACTTACCTGCCAAGAAGGCGGGGCTTGTCACCAGGAGCCTGCATTTTGGAACATTCTGCCTTTTACCTCCCTGGCTTCCGGGTTGCATGAGCTAAGAGCATTCACATGGTCTGTAGTCATGCATCCGGGTCAAAATGCCATCTGTAACCCTTTGGTCGGCAGAGTCAGCTGTGTTCTGATGGCTGATCTGCCGGGGGCCTAAAGATTGCTAGAGGAAGAGCTTTTAATACAAAGACTGACTCTACTATTCAGAGCCCTCCACGGTGCCCTTGGTCACCTTGGGAGAACCCGAGCTCCCCTTACCACAGAGGGGAGGGGATTCATAGGGTATGAGGGGAGGCCAAGAGAGACTGGGCAGGAGTCTTAGAGTGGATCTCTCAGTGAGGGCACCAGACTGAGGCCCTGCATGGCTGCCTGGCTCTGCCAGGAGTCCTAGAACAGCATCCACCTGGCATTTAGTGAGGGTTCAACAGTCACCCTCCTGTCCTCGGTGATGCCAAACTCTGTTGGACTGCGTTTCTCCTACATGTGTACCTATGACATAACTATTTCTAAACTGAGCACAGTAAGACAACATTAACTATTCTGTAGACCATGGCCATCTTAGCTTAGGATGTTCCTTTCCTCTTTGAGTCAGGAACTTTCACCCCTTTACTAAAAGGAAGTATTTCTAGGCTCTTCTTGGGCATATGCAAGCTGTCAGAATCACCACTCGTGTGCTTTGGGGGCTTTGCTAAGTGAAATGGGGGCGACCCCAACACAAGAGTCAGCTGTTGCTGGAGTGAGTGTGGTGACCAACAGACAAATCGTGCATAAGACGTGGAAACTCCGGACAAAGGGACTCAAAGTTTGAACAAGACAGAACAAAACGGTGCCAGATTTGATCAGCTCTGCATGGTTTTAAAAACACAGGAATTATTTGTTTCTGAAAATTTCCATGTAAAGTTTTTAGACTTCGGTGGACCCCCAGCTAACTGATAACGGAGGAGGAGCTTCTGGACTCAGAGCTACCTTTCATCCCGTTCCAGAAAACCCTGCCACTCGAGAGCATCCGTGAATTGCCACTGTGTGCTTGTTAAGCCCTAAACAAGATTTTCTCTGCACAGTGTCATTAACTATGTACCCGGAAGGTGCCTGGTCTGTTCTCTAATAAGGTTTCTGGGTCTGTTTCAGGCGGAGGCCAGGCTTGCAGCGAAGCGTGCAGCCCGCGCTGAAGCTCGAGAGATCCGCATGAAGGAGCTGGAGCGGCAGCAGAAGGAGGTAACGGAGGCTGGGGGGTGGCTCATGGTTGGCTTTCTCTGAGATGTGTTAGGACCGTGAGGTCAGAGCACCTGCTCCCTTCACTGTTACCTTTGTATCACTCCTGCTTGGAATGTGTGTGCCCCTGTGGTTTGTTCTGGGTTGGCCCGGAGCGTGCATAGTGCGGATGCCAGGCATGCTTGCCCAATCCCGGGGGCCTGAGAGGAAGCCCGTGAGGTTCCAGGCCAGTTTTCTGGCTTCAAAGGGCTGGAGAGAACTGGCTCTGGGTCCTTTCAGTTAGAACCAGAAAAGAATAGAGTAATTATTTTTTTAATTTAATTGACCAGCGTCTATCATTTAACCCCCCCCCCAGCTTATATACAAAGAACAGGTGATATTGTGGATAGGTAGCCATGGAAACAAATACACTGCAGGGGGTCAGAGGTGCCCACACCACTTCATCCTATCTGCATGTTTGTTGTTGTTGTTTGTTTGTTTTGTTTTTTTTTTTTGAGACAGGGTTTTCTCTGTAGCTTTGGAGCCTGTCCTGGAACTAACTCTTGTAGACCAGGTTGGCCTCGAACTCACAGAGATCTGCCTGCCTCTACCTCCCAAGTGCTGGGATTAAAGGCGTGTGCCACCACTCCCCGGCTTCTATCTGCTGTTTTTAAAACCAACAGCCAGCATGTGGGCTCTTTAACTGTGTTAGGGCGCTGGCTTCCCCACAGCCTTGCCCACTCAGGGAATGAACCCATCGGAGAGCATCCGCTCCAGCCCCATACTGCAGGGCTTGAGCATTAAGACGGCTGGAATGTGTGAGTAGTCAATGGCCGCTGGAGTGGTCTTCCTCTGCAGGCTCTGGTTCTGCTCACAGAGCCCAGCCGAGGTTCACCACTGCGCAGCTTCAGATGGAAATTCGCCTTTCCTATTTTTCTTCAGACCATGGCACAAGTCCTCCACCTTCCCAACTGGGCCTACGCCTGTAATGTGCTTTGTAGGGACAGCTGGACCACCAGACTATGATGTTCACTGTCCCTCCCTGCCTGGGAACTTTGAGACCCTAGAAAGAAATATGCCAACAGAAGAGGGGTGTGACCAGACTTGATTTGGGGAAGGAACCTTCCAGACGGTGTGTGGGTGGCCACACAGTGCTGGGAGCCCCAGCCTAATGGCTCAGCAAAAGGGGTGCCAGTGGGAGGGCAAGGTGGGACAGGGCAGTCACCACCATGAGGGGACCTCACCCTCTTCTGTGGTGATCAGGAAGTAACCTTGACAAGCTTCTCCTGTATGCTAAGCTATGAGCAGAGAATTTAACCATTATTGGAAGGTGGCTCACTGTCTTCCCTTCTATTTAGAAGTTGGTACTTTTCTGTGTGTCTATATGTGTGTGTGTGTTTAATAATTTTTTTCTTAGTTCTCTGAAGAAGCAGGGGTTGGTATCCATCCAACATCTACCTGTCTCTTTTCTAAGCAGGTTTATATTTTTAAAATAAAAAAAAAAATAGGCTGTCTTGGGTTTTTTGTGTTAATTATTCGGGCCTTTTCCCAGAAGAACTGTGGTTGCCAGGCCTTCGAGTTGACTGAAGTGCCTCCTACCCCTAGTCTCGCGGCCATGGGTGAGGTGAGCCTCAGAGGAATCAGAACCCAGTGAACACCTGTCAGGATGCTCACACCCAGGAAGTGTTTTCCAGAAGCTCACCAGAGACAAATGTCTAGCTCCACAAGTGAAGAATCAGAAAAGACCACCTCCGCTTTGTAGGTCCCTGTCCTGCACCGCACCTCTGAGCTGGCTGTGTGCAAGGGACCATCCCAGCTAGAGCTCCTGGGCTCACCTGATTCGGCATACATACTGGATAGTTTATTTGGAATTGAATTGATTTTTTTTTTTTAATGACCAAGTCGCAGTTGTTTCTCAGACTGCCAGGTATCTTTTTCTCCGAAATCTTTCTTCTCACTCAGTAGGCATTTGTGAACCACTGTGTGTAGGGCCCAGCTTGATCTTCCTTCCCATTGACTGTGGGAGCCACAGGGTAGTGTGATGGGGAGGGAGGTCGTTCTGGGGCTGGGGGCTGCTGCTCCTTAGATGCATCCCAGTTACAGAGGGTGGCTCCAGTCATCTGCCAGAGCTGCGCCCTGCTTAGACTGATCCACTGTCAGCTTTCCCTGGTTCTCCCCCAGTCCTTCCATCAGTCTGTCTTCCTTCCTTCCTTCTTTCCTTCCTTCCTTCCTTCCTTCCTTCCTTCCTTCCTTCCTTCCTTCCTCCCTCCCTCCCTCCCTCCCTCCCTCCCTCCTTCCTTCCTTTTCTCCCCCCCTTCTTCTTTTGGTGGTAGTGGGGATCGAACCCAGGACCTCCTGTATGCTAGGTACTCACTCACTCCACCCCTGAGTCCCTCCCAGTACGAGCATTCTGCAGAGATCCCCAGGGCATTTGGTTGCTGCCTGTTCCAGGGGATTCATTGCACTTTCTGCCCCACTGTCCTTCTAGTGCGTGATGTGCCTCATGGCTGTTGGTTTCAACTCTTACCAGAGACAAACCAAGGACTCAGGGCCATGGGATGCAGATGCAGTGAGGCTGTGAGCTGACTCCATGTTGTGCTCGTGCCTATTAGTGAGCTCGGTATCATGAGTGACTTTCACCAATATGTAAAATTCCTACAGAGATCAAGGTGAAAGTGAGTTAGAGTATGTGTACACGCATCTATTCTTACTGATGGGTAGTGTTGATTGGTACATATTGCACGGTTACATAAAAATCTTCTCCAGAGTCTTGGGTGAGACGCCCTGGACAGAGTTTGCTGTGAGTATGGCAGCATCCACAGTGACAAAGAAATTGGCTGAGTCCTTACGACTTTATTTTTTTGAGTAGAAGGATAATTGGCCCTGAACACCAACTATCTCCTCATTGCTATCTTTGTGGCAGAATTTGTCAGCCAGAGCTGACGTTTGTGGTAAGGAAGAGAAGCAATGTGCGTTTGCCCGAATGTCAGAGGACAAGTCTACGGAGAAGGATGAGAGCAGCTAACAGTCCAGGCTTGCAGCCTGCTGCCGCAGCCCCTCGCAGACTGCTCCCTCGGCCTGTCTTCTCAGTCCTGGCTATTATTAGAAGCAGCGAGCCCAACTTGAGCTCATACCATCTGATAGCCCAGGGCACTGGCATTTTAAGTTGTTGATTAAGGAGAAATGAATCTGCTTTGGACGGCTAGCGTTTAGCCAGTAGAGCTGGTATTTTGTTATAAAACTGGGAAACGCGATCCTTGCTTTCTCCTGTACATGCTGCTGCTGATCAGGAATGGTTTTCCCACAGGAAGAGGTCAGAGCTAAGGCAGCCTGGATGAGCTGAGGAGGCCTCCTTAAAGCTGGTGGCCAGAGTTGGGGTCCCCCAGGAGAGTTTGCAGAGTGTGCAAACAGCAAACGTGAGAAAGACAGCTGTGTTGGGGTACAGGTCTGCCACCAAGTCTATATCCAGACCTAGGGTGCTCTAGGTCTCCCTGGTAACGGCTCCTGTCTGGTGCAGATGGCAAAAGCCAACAGCGGCATCCTTGAACTGTGCTTTGGGGCTGATTGAGTGGATCTGGACTTCCTTTTAATGGGCTTACCAGATGAGAATAATGTATCGGTATTCTCTGGAAAATAACAGAGATCCTTGAACATCACAGGAGAGCTTGCACTGATAGGAAATAGTGTCTCTCTTAATGTCCCTGACTGGATAACCATTTGAGATGCTGTGTTTGTTGTAGTTGAATGTTGACTGTATTTACCTGTGCTTTCTTGTCTGAAGAAAAGTGCCAAATTTCTAGGCCCGGGTCCTTAACAAGGTCCAGTATACAGCCATGGCTTGGCCAATGACTGCAAGTATCTACGTCTTAGCAGTAACTGTGAAATTTAGTCTTGATGAAAACCTCTCTGTTGGGAGAGGAAGCCCCTCTTGTATGTCAGCACATTCCCATGACTGCAGTGTTTTACCGGAATGTTCTTGCTATTCTTTCCTATAAATCTGCATGGGCCAGGATGATAAAGCCTCTATTAATTGTTTCTGAATCTGATCATTCAATTTCCTACTTAAAATTGAACACTTTTCTGGTTGACCTTTTATTAGTAAGAAAAGCAGTTTTTGTTTTAAAGGTAATTTAATGTTTGCTCTTTGACAATTTCATTCGTGTGTGTGTATATATATGATGCATTTTGATTAGAATCCCCCGCCATTCCCCTCTCATGCCCCTCCATACTCCCTCTGCGTCTTCTTCCCTGCTCGTCCCCATCTCCTTTAAAGTCTGAAAAGATGCCTTTAATTCCTGTTTCCCGGTGTGGCAATAGGCCACGCACACTCTGCATTAGGTACCAGTGGGCTCTGCAGACACTGGTGTGGAGCGACCCACAGCCGTCGTCTAGAACAGCACAGAAGGAGTGAAGAAGTGGGACTTAATTCATTTTTTCTTCATATTTAATCAGCAATCTTTGTTTTTCTGCAGTACAGCGTTTGTTCATATTTCTAGTTGTTGCTGAACCTCTCTGAACCGTTCCTGCAATTTTAACTGCCTTTTCTATTTCTTCCCCTTTCCCTTTGCCCTTCACTGTAGATCTACCAAGTCCAGAAGGTAGGCTCTGTCCTTCATCTCTAATACGCATGTGCTGTTCTCCCTTTCCTGAGGCCTTGACACCTGCAGAGCAATGCTGTGTGCTGCCCACTCCGCTTGCCGTGCCCACTACCACCTCTGTCTGCCTGCCTGATTAACAACTCTTTCACACGAGGCGGTAGCTGTGCATCGGACACATCCCTTGATCCTTTTGCCTCAAAAAACTGGAGAGTTGTCTCCGATACAGAAAAGAATTCCAACACAAACCACATTTTAGAATTGGAGGAAGCTTTTAAAATTATTATATTAAAGATAAAGGGTTTTTTCCGGATGACTTTATTAAAAAACCTTAAACATACCAGTGCAAGTAAGACATTGTTGTGCTCTGATCCGACCACTCAGGAGGCAGAGGTAGGAGGATCACCCATAGTTTAGGCTATACTGGGATTATGTGGTCGTTTGGAGGCCACTCTAGTCTACATAAACAGTGATGAGACCCTGTCTCAGAAAAATGAGGGAGAGAAGATGGGTAGATAGATAGATAGATAGATAGATAGATAGATAGATAGATAGATAGATAGATAGATATTCGGACGGACGGACAGACAGACAGACAGACAGACAGACAGACAGACAGATAGATAGATAGATAGATAGATAGATAGAGGAATTGATTATTAGGCTAGGCGTGGTAGCCCCAGCACTTGGGAGGCTGAGACAGAGGATCACAAGTTATAAGTTTCAGTGCAGAAAAGAATAAAAATCTAGATTAAGAAGAGAGTAAAAGATCAAAGATTATTCGAGGTGTAATTAAAAGTTTTGATTAAAAAAAGGACAAAATCCAGCTGTTCTCCTGACTCAGCACTCGAACATTCTAGGGTAATGTGACTTTCCATTCTGTGACAACTGCTGAGGCTTAGAAGCAAGGACAGTGAGCGGAACATACTAAGAGCTGGCTCTCCAGGGACTTGTGGCTCAGCCATGGGGGAGTGGGGTGCAATTGATCCCTGAGAGAGGTTATGGGGCTTGGTGAGCCTTTCCCATGTGCGGGCCTTTTCCGTGTGGGGGAGCTTGTATTCCTCCTGAACGTGTTTAGTTTCTACCTGGAATAGCTGTGTCCTTTTAAAGTGATATGTCAGAGTAAGAACACAGATCTTAGAGTTCAGAACACACAGGTCTCTTACACATGTCACCGGTAAGCCTCAGAGCCCACTGTATGCAATCCTGAGCTCAGTTGATAACCCTCAGCCCAGCCCATCCTGCCTCCACTGGAAAATCTCTCCTGAAGAGGCAGAAAGGTCCAGTGGGTAGCCAGCAGAATCTGTAGGCACACTGGTAGTGGTCCTAGCATTCGATATGGGATGGATACTCAAACCAGTGTGTCCACTGTCCCCTAGAATCCCAGGAGGACTCTGACAGGTTCTGGTAAGGCTGGGGAGCCCTGATGGACAGTGAGGCTGCAGGAAAGGGGCTGGATCTGGTCATTTCCCCTCACTTCCTACCCTTTCCTGTTCAGGTCGTGGTTGGGTTTTTGCCAACAGGCCTGAGATACGATGTGAGAACTGTCAGATGTGAGCTCAGGTGCAGGGCACAGCTGGAGGAGCTCCGGAAACCCACACAGTTTGTCTAAGTCCGAGGGAAGGAAAGGCTTTCCTTAACGCTCAAAACTGTGATGAGGACAGGAGACGGGGAGCGTTCTCTCCTGGTCCTGTGGCCATTCAGCCCGTTAGCTCCTCAGTGCTCATGGCTGTTTCTCAAAGTCAAGCACCTTGTGCCTCAGTCTGGCTCCCTTCCTGTCTTGTTAACTAAAAATCAGACAGGAACAAAGGCGCCATATGTTACACACGAATTAGGATCTGGATGTCATAGGTAAGGGTGAAGGTAGCATTAGCTGCGTACAGAAGAGGGTTTAACACAAGGCACTCACTGGAAATGAAATTAAAATGTGTCTTGGACAGTTTAGCAAGTGTTTGCTTTTATTTCCTGTACAAATGTGTATTCTAAGGAAATTGGTATTGGTACAAAAACAAAATAAAACAAAACAACAACAACAACAAAAAAAACCAGCTCTTGCTCCAAGGGAAATACGAAAGAGTTTATTCTGAACCAGAAATGAATGACCTTGTCCAGGGATTCAGGTTGCCCCCAATACTTAAACTTTTTATAGTTACAAAACAAAAGTCATGTACATTGATGGGGACATTGTGTAGGCAGGCTAGAGCAGAGAAGGGAAATCTCACCATGGGTTTTAGGCGCTAAGCGATAACATTCTTAGGTTTTGGTTTGATGGAAGCTAGTTCTACCAAGTTAATACGTTTCAAAGACTTCAACTGACAACGGATGTAGGACCAGATAGAGGTGGATGATTGGTGGCTTCCATGGCAACTATACACAGCAACGATAATTTTGGCTTTTGATCTCCACAATCACAGCCCTCTCATGGGTCAGCACCCTGCAGAACCTTCTGCATCAACCTTCCTAATGCTGGTTCTCAACCTTCCTAATGCTGTGACCCTTTAACGCAACTCATGCTGCTGCGACCCTCGCCCGTAATATTATTTCGTTGCTACTTCATAACTGTCATTTTGATACTGTTATGAATCATAATAAATATCGGATATGCAGGATATCTGATATGCAACCCACAGGTTGAGAACCTCTGTTGTACACAGATGTGGCTTTTGCACGTAACTTAGCAGGAAAAGACTGCTTATGTGGCTTTTTTTGCACTAGCTTGACACTCTTGGCTTTTCAAGACTGTGTGAGTTCTCCCTCCTAATTTCTTCTCTTGGTTTTCTACTTACCAACCTCTCTCTGAGGAAGGGCAGGGCCATATGCCACAGTCTGAAATCCTGCCCTCCTTCAAGGTGAAACTAAACCGAACATAATGATCACAGCATGTTTGAGTGACTAGAAAGTTATTTTAAAATTGCCTTGTATTTCTCACACCCATTTTTATGTTTTTGATTGTAAGCTTAAAGTGTGTAAAATGTGACATCCTGGAGGTTTGGTTTTCTGTTCCTTGATTTTCTTGCTGGAAATTGGGGAGGAAATAAGGAACAGTGCCAAGCCGGTTGTTAACCCAGGTTCTCATCCAACCTGGGGAACACTCTAGTGATAAAAGCAGCCGTTTCGACCTACCTTGCTCAGTCTGATTTGGACCACCGTAGCTTAGAATAGGTGGGTGAGAGCTGGAGCTGGTAGCCACAGCCTCTTCCCACTCAAAGGCCTGCTCTGCTGGTCTCAGGCATCTGTCAGCAGGTGTGGCTTCTCCGACCTGCATCTGGCACAGGTGTCAGAGGCAGCAGCACACAGCTGGAAGCCGGCTCAGCACAGCCCTGCTCCCTAACTCCTCTGGGGACCCTTCCTGGGGCAGCAGCATGGAATGGGTCTCAGCTTGCGCTCCTAGACAGCATTTGTTCCTTCTGAAAGCGTGCCCTAAAGCTGTGACCTGCTTTGCAGAGGGGCCTGCCGGGCTTCTGCGCAAGGTTTGCTTTCCCGACATCCTGAACAGGCCATCCCATTTTATGGGCATTTTGCTCTGGACCCGGTGGACCTCCTCTCAGGCTGTTGCGTCAATGCTCAACCAATGGCTTCTCTGCAGACCCCAGTTGTGTGGCCACCGTGCCTGGCATGCTGCCTCCAAAAGTCATTGCGGGTGGGAGAGCATGGTGGAACCGTTTTCTATGTCTTTACTGTTTACTTCTTGCCTAATTTTCTTTCCCTTTCTGTCTGTAGAAATATTATGGGCTGGATACAAAATGGGGCGACATCGAGCAGTGGATGGTAGGCCTTGGATATCATTTTAAGACGAAAATGGTTTCTAATTGAATTCTGACTGCAGTTTAATTATGCCGGTAGATTCCACTTGCACTGTAATTTGATACTCAGAGGTCTTCCTCGGGGCATTTCTGCATCTGGTGTGGCGTTGTTAGGAACGGCCTGGCCAGGCGTGTGACCTGTCCCTCTGCTGGAGGGGACTGCTGATGTCTGCAGGCTGGTGTTGTGTGTGAGGCACCATTGCCGCTGCTTCCCCAGTTCTCTGCATCAGAAGATCCCCGGGGACTCAAGCGAGGCATGTGCCCTTGTGCAAGAATTTTCCAGAGAACCTCCGGTTACCATCAGAACATCTCGCTGTTCTGATGAACCAGAAGAGGCCCTAGACTGTTTCCTTTCTTCATGGACAGCCAGCTGCCCTATCACCTCCGTCTCAGAACTTGCACCCTCGACTCGGGTTCTCTTGCTGTTGGCTCCTCTGGTCTTCTCTGTGACCATGAAAACCCCTGCTCTTGAGATCGCGCTTCCCCCCCATCTGTTTTCTTTTTAGAACCTGTCTGCCTTCCCAGGGCAGCCAAGGCCAGGGAGCCTACCCGCCCTCAGGCCTCTCAGGAGAGGTGCCCAAGTGGCAAGACTCTGGGTGACGCACCCTTTGGTGCTTTCCATTGATCCCAGAGCAAAGTTTTGGTCTTATTAAGCTACCCGCCTCTTCAGATCCTGGCTGCCGTCCTGGATTTTGACGCAGGCTTTTGGCACTGAAGTCCTGGAAATGTTCTCGTCAGGGCTCCTCACCCTTAAACAGCCCGAGGGAGAGTCAAGGCCGTCTCTGCCATCTTAGACGCTATGTGTGATAGAAAAGCTCACTGTCCATTCCAGTTAAGCTGTGTCACACAGCCCCTAAGGTGTGTTTTCTTATCAAATCTTAAGGACAGTTAAAAGACCGCCACTTCCAGAAAGAAAAGCTGCTGATCAATCCGAGGAGCTCTGTGCCTCCCACTTCTACTCCAGAGACAAGCATGCAGAAACCTGTTTGTCCTGGAGTCCATAAAGCAAGCTGGGTGGCATCCACATTGGAGTTTTCTGGGGAAATCACTTCCCAAAGGGGAGTCAGTTCAGAGGGGAAGAGAGTTGATTTTAAACCAGATTATAGGGTTACAGTCCTTTCCTTAGACCCTTTAAACAAAATCAGAGAAAATACTGATTTGCCATGTAGATCAGAAACACTGGATTCTGAGGATCCTCTGGGGTTTCTAAGGATTCTGCCTTGCTCTCTCTAACCTCTCTGCCATTCCCTTTGCTTCGGTAGGAAGACAGCGAGCGCTACTCTCGTAGATTCCGGAGAAACACATCGGTCAGTACCACGCTCCTTCACAGCAAAGGACAAGTTCACGGAGCCTTAATTGTTCCTCTAGTGGCTGAAATAGATACAATAGTTGCTATTATTGGTATAAAACGGCTATCTTTACCTGAATAAAGATCGTACTCTTTATTGGGGCTAAATTGTGTAAAGAAATTGTGTTTGAGATTTTTTAAAAAACCAAATATTGAATCCAGGGCCTCATGAAAGTTTAGGTACCCTACCTACCCCTACTAAACTGTATCTCCATCCCTGTTTGGAAATGTTTAATTATTATTATTAATATATTATTCCCCACAGTGTAAATGCTTATTGTTGCTGTTAAATACCCATAAATAATTTTTATAATCATTGAAGCTTATTAATAACCCTCCTTACCTGTCATATACTGTGCTTCCATAAGCAGTCTTAGGCAAACTGAGGCATACTGAGGGCCTGGGCTCACACCCTCTGAGCTCTCGGGGTGGTCCATCCACTGCTGCCGAGTCGGATCGGCAGGTTCTTCCCAGTCTGGCTCACGGTTGTGTTCTCATCCTGTCTTTTACTAGGCTTCTGATGAAGACGAGCGCTTGTCCGTGGGTAGTCGCGGCAGCCTAAGGGTCAGTAATGGCGTGATTGCTTCTGCATGGCACACCTTTGATTTCCTGTCCCTGCTTTCGGTCCTTAGACCATCACCCCCTCCTCTGCTGGTCCCCCACATCACTGATGAAGTGCTTGTATATAAGTTAACCAAGGGTCAGGTGGGCCGGGCTGGGCTGGGCTGGGCTGGGGAGAGGGTGGGTGTTACTTGTCATTTCCCAAAGAGTAGAAGGCGTCGGTTTTCAGTAGTTTTCCCACAGTATGAAACTACAGGACCGTGGTTAATGATTGTCTCAGAATTGTTGGTGTGGTGACTGGGTCATGAAGGCACACTGCATGCCCACTCTGCCACACACTCTCCAGTAAAGCTAGCCGTGGTTAAACCAGCCAGGAGTTGGACTGGGGAAATAGTGCAAGTGGTCAATGAAGACCTGAGTTCCACCCCGCAGAACTTCCATGAAGAAAGCTGTGTGCGGTGGTATGTGCTTGTGATCCCAGTTCAAGGGACAATTAGTGAAGCTGACTGGCCACCTAACAGCCTTACTTAGCAAGTTCCAGGCCAGTGAGAAGCCATGACTCAAAAGGAAAAAAAATAGAAGGCGAGAAGGCATTCCTGGAGAATGAAATGACACTTAACCTGTCCACTAGCTTCCACGTGTGTACTCGTGTGTGGAAACACACACAAAAGTAGCCATATGTTATTGAAGATGTTTCTGCAACGGCTGGAGGCTCCCTGGAGAGGCGGCTGTGATCTCCGCCACCCCCAGTCTTCCAATCAGCTATAGTGAGGGTTCTTCTTTGCAGTGCTGGGCGTGGATGTAACAGCCTCCCCCGTCCTAGGCAAGTGCTCCACACTGCACCAGAAGCTCCTCACTGACAGCTCCACGGCTAATGCATGCAGCCTCTGTAGCTGCATTAGACGTCAGTGCATGCTCTGGGAAACAAGGCAGAGTAGTTGGGTTTGAGCTTAGTAAGCGTGTCTGTTCGATTGGCTGCAGGGTGGCCATGGCATCTCACTACTGTGATAACTAGGTCTCGAAGTAGCCGCTCTGGTGTACTAACGGCTGGCTTCTCGTCACAGCAACAGTTAGGTCACACAGTATTACCTCTTGACTAAACATGCACCAGGGGTGTGCTTACCTTGGCGTTAACAATAAGGCTGCCACCCCTGTCCCTTTCCTCCTAGCTTAAGACCAGCCCCTGTGTGGTTTTGTTGGGCAGTTACATGTGAAGTGAGTGCTGGAAAGTTTCTGCTGAGTGTCTTTGACGATGCAGCTGTGACTTCCTCACAGGCCCCTCAGACACATCTGCTTTAGAGGAAGCAAGATTTATGTAAGCAGAATCTAAGTACAAGCTCAGTTTGGGACATCTGGGGCCAGGCCCAGGCATTGCAACTGTGGGAGGTGTCAAAGATCTGGCCCTTGAAACCGAGGGGAGGAAGAACAGTTGGGCATCAGGGGAGGGACTGGAAGGGCTTAACAGAGAGCTGGCCCTTGAATGTAACCTCCTGGTGGTAACTTCGCCAGAGAGCTTTCCCCAGAACTGTCAAGAAGGAAGCCAATGATCAGGGATCGGAGATACAACAGCCTGGAGACGGAACAGAACCCAAAACTCTGGAACAATGTATCATCTTCAGACCTGTGGTCCCTCGGGTTCCCAAGGGAGGAATTTCGTCATCTTAAGATTCTAGGGTTGGCGAAGGGGTCGTCCTGGCTCCAAAGGGTTTATCGTAGTATCAACACCACAAATGTTGTAGCATTTATTCACCTTTTGTGTGAGCCTCTACTCTAGTGAATTGAGGTTCCACGCTGGACATCTTTGTCAGATTCCAGTGTATCTGTCCTAAGGTCTGGAGCTTCACACATGAGGTACACAGTTAGCGACGAGAATGGGAGACAGTCAGTGACTTTCACTATCAGCATCCATGTGCTACACGATTCTCCCATGGTAGACTTAAGAAACTTAGTGGGTAAAGGCCAGTGCTACCAGGCTGACAACCTGAGTTCAAACCCTGGGACCCACTTGGTGGAAAGTGACTTCTAACAGGGTAGAAAGCTGACTTTCGAAAGTGATCTTCTGAGTTTCCCTTACATGTGCCCCCACCCCCAAAATTACTTTTTGTTTTTTTTGGGGGGGGGCGCGGTTCAAAGAACTAGACTAAAAAAGGAAATCCAGATCTGAGAGCTGGGGCCCTGGAAATAAGAGTCAAACCTGCTTTTCTTGTTGGTGTGGGACAAGCCCAGAGCATTTAGGGACCCACTTGAGGTCACAGTGACAATGCCACTCCTGGTTCCCCCAGAGACTTTCATACCTGCCAGGTGCCCAAAACTCTGTCGCCTGCTGGTTGGAACAGCTGAGAACCTCAGGGCATCTGTCAACCCTGCCGAGTGCAATCACATCTCACTCTGTGTCCATGGAGGCCAGATTATGCCGCTTAATATATTAATAATATAAAGCCTTTGCTGTGCAAATTCCTAAGGTGGTTTCTTTCTTGACTCCCCGGACATGCCTTCTCTATTGAGATGACGAGGATGATAAGCCCTAACGGCCAGGAGGGGTAGTTACCATCCTGGGATCAGCAAACATGGTCCCCTGGGGAAACCAAGATTGGGGGTTATCATAAGGTTTTAATTATCTTTATTTAAAACCTGGCGATGGTGCATCTCTAGACCTTGCCCTAATTTAATTAGATCATATCTATGTCAAGAAGAAAGTATGATGCAAATGAGCTTTGTGTTTCATGAACTAATCAACTGTTGCATAGAAGCAATTTAGTGTTCTTAGATTTTACCATGGCTATCATTCTGATGTATGTGTTTTCTTTTAAGTAAGACATTCAAAGTCATGGGAAATGTGTTCCTGTTAAGATTTTAAAGGTTGCCTGGTTTTGCCTCTGTGATTGCTTAGCTCCGTCTTACCTCTGGCACTCCCATTTCTATTTTCCTCTTCCACCCTTATGCCAACAGGCCCAGCCTGAGCCGGAGTATGGGAGTCCTTACGCCTGGGTGAGGTGGTCAGATAATTTGGCTGTGTGACTCTAACTGTGTGCAGTGACAGATGATAACCATACTGTTTCTACTAACTTGCTGGGTGCTTTTCCAAAATCCAACTGCCAGTCTTCACCCAGGACACTATGAGGCCATCACCCTCCCCCTG
Organism: Chionomys nivalis; assembly: GCF_950005125.1. Classification (NCBI taxonomy): domain Eukaryota; kingdom Metazoa; phylum Chordata; class Mammalia; order Rodentia; family Cricetidae; genus Chionomys; species Chionomys nivalis. The sequence goes on along the minus strand of NC_080087.1, from coordinate 105,684,373 downwards.
TCTCCTGGCCTGTGGATGGGGCCTGAAAACATAGATTGCAGTACCTGGGCCCCGTTCTCTAGCGGGTGCTGAGTGTCGGTTGTTGGTCACCCACTATGGGTTCCTCAAAGAACCCACCAGACCGAAAATTCCCAGGGCCTCTCTGTGTCCTTTTAAAAGACTAAGCGTAAAGAAATCATCTTGCTTAATAGACCCCAGTCTTTCCTAATCCATAACCATTCAAATTAAGAGTACTAGCTGGTGGCAGCCAGGCAGTGGTGGTAGTGCACACCTTTAATCCCAGCAATGGGGAGGCAGAGACAGGCGGATCTCTGTGAATTCAAGGCCAGTCTGGGCAACAAAGTGAGTTGCAGGACAGGCTTGAGAAATCCTGTCTCAATAATAATAATAATGATAATAATAATAATAATAATAATAATAACAATATAAAAAGCTGGCTCTTCTGCTGTGAAAATAATCTTTGAGAAAGACTCCAGTTCAGCAACAAAAACAAAGTCCTTGAAATGAGCCTTTTATCTAAGAGCCCTAATGCCTTCAGTCCCTTGGAAATGTGTACAGTAAAAGAATTCTGCAGTGAGTTTTGCAAACCTATAACCTCTTCTCTGGGACTTCGCAGGTGTGATTTTTTTCTTTTTTTAATCTCAGAGCCCCTGGGCTTCATGTATTCTCCATCTCAAAATTATTTGGAAAATTTACGTTTATGTTTAATGCCGATCATCAATAAATTGTGCCACGTGACTGCTGAGCGTGTGTGATCCCCCAGGGTTCCCACAGAGCTCTTACCCCGTCTCTCACAGTGAACCACTGTAACAGCCCTAGCCTGGTGAGGCAAGCCAGCTAAGATTCAGGGTGTGCCCTAGCAGTGCCTGTTCCCTAGCCACAGAGCACGGCCACAGCTTACAGCGAGACTAGCAGCTCCTCCCACCCTTCAGGAATCAAATGCATTTAAACTTGTTTCTAGATATCATCCTTTGTATTTTAAACTCAGAGTTGGTTTTGAGGCCTGGTCCTTGGGCTGTGTGTGAATTTTAGCCATGGCCAGGGCCATTTTGGGATTTCACTTTAGAGTGTTTTCTTTTTCTTTTTTCTTTTGGAGACAGGGTTTGTTTTTGTATATTCCTGGCTATCCTGGAACTTGTGAACATTCTCTCTAGACCAGTCTAGCCTTGAACTCACAGAGATCCTCCTGCCTCTGTCACCCAGGTGCTGGGATTAAAGGCAAGCACCACCACCATCCGGCCTTTGTCTTTTCTTTTAAAAATCAATTTGAATGCGTCAAGTGTGCCACTCACAAGTCTCAACTAACCTTCTTGTTTTGTTTCCCGTTTTAATGACCTCTGAATGTGCCTATGACTTACACAGAGAAACATACAGCAAGTACTGTCCATCAGAAAGGCTGATGCCATGACTATCTAGTACAGGCTAAGCACACCCCTGCTTTCCTGGAGTGAGGATCCACCAGTGCCAAGCCCTCCTACCTTCTGGTGTGACCATCAGGCACCTCCAAAGGCTAATGTGGACACCCAGGAGACCCACAGGCACTCATGTCCCCCTCATCATGGCCCTGTAATTTATTCGTTCTTGTGTAGATTGTCACAACTGTGAAAGTGTGGGTGGATTGAATAACTTCTCCAAGGGCCCAGGGCAGACTTTACATTCGCCACTTGATCCTCTGAGGCGTGAGACAGATAAACCCCTGTCCATCTTTACCAGATGTGCGGCCACTCTTCCTTTTCCCATCTTTGAAGCTGCTTTGCTCTCTGATGGTTTTCACCTCATACATCATTCCTTTATACAGTAAAATAGACCAATCCCTGTAGATGCAGCGGAGCATGTTAGATGGCCCCTTGCTTGGGGGGAACAAGGGAGCCAGGCAGACCAGGTATGTCCAGCCTTCAGATGATCTGGTTTGGTTTCTTCCTAGAGGACAAATGATAGCATCATTAAGTCCGCCTTCTCATCTCACCTAGAAACACAAAAGAGGAAGAGTGGATGACCGAAAGGTGGCTCCCGGAGGTTTACTAGTCCTTTCTCAGGAGAATTCTGCCTTTAGTTACAGGTCACATGGACATTTTTCTGAATCTTAGGGACATAGTTTCATTAGGGCTATATTTTCCAGTCCTTTCCTGGAATCTAGCTGACCTCCCTGACTTGGGCAGGTCCCTGCTCTCTAGTTTGGTGTTCAGCCTTCTTGAAATTTAGAGTTTCCAAGGCATTAACCTAAGACTGGACACAAGATTACTTACACACACATAAACAAACGCATGCATGTATGTACGCGCGTGTACACACACACACACACACACACACACAAGCATACATGAGCACACACGCGAGTAAGAAAATTGTCCAGAAAAGCAACTACATCAGACCATGTGCCTCACTCACAGGAGGGAATGTCACTGGTGCCAGGTTTGCCGGACTTTGTCTGAATCGCAGTGGAGTGAGAGGCATGCTGGCAGTTTGGGGGTGGCCAGGCTTTGTGCTTCCCTGGCCTGCCCCATCCGTTCCCTTCATTCCCTCTGCAGAGAAAGCTCATGGGTAACTGTTGCTCTCTGGTTTGTACCTGTGCTGTTCCTTATGCTGATGTGACCTCTTCTCTCTCTGTTGAAACAGACTAACGGTTATGATGGAGACTATTGCGGATCCCAGTCCCTAAGTAGAAGATCTGGCAGGGTTAGTACAGCAACCATGCATGGCACGTGCTCTCAGGGATGCTGCTTCAGCGTGTCTAAAATGTATTGCTAAATTTAGTTCCTTTGCTCCTTTTGTATTACCCCCCCACGCCTGTAGCACATTCTAACATTCTCAGAATGTTAGCCTTCTAGCATTCCTAGCATGGTTTGCATTCTAGATGTTACACGGGGTAAAAGCTGATAAGCATTCCTAAAAAGACCCAGGAAGCGGAATTAGCTTGCTACTGTCTGTTGCCTTCATACGCATGTCTTCTGGTGAATCTGCTCTCACGTGGATGGAAGCCCCCCATTTTCAGTTTTCCATATTTCAAGCTTTAATGTTTATGTTTTGATGTTTGTCTTAAAGATGCACATGTGAGAGCCTTCACAGGATTCTGACGTCTTAGGTGCTCACGGTTAAAGGTGGGGGGCAAGCATTCTAGCGAAGAAGAAGCCGGAACAGTGCAAGGAGAGACAGAGAGAGGGCCAGAACCCGAGAGAGGCCTGGACTCTGTCAAGGGTGTAGCCGTTGGACATTTCAGAAGGTTAAATTGGACACATTTTAATTAAGCCGCAAGATCCAAACAGATTAATCTGAGTTAAATGACCTAGTACCTTCCTGTTTTTAATGTCATTTTCCCCTTCTGGTAATGTTTCTTGTGTAAAATTTAATCTATTTTAATTATATTAAGATAGCATTTAGTCAATTCAATTCTATTTCTAGGCTCTTTAGATCTCTCTCTCTCTCTCTCTCTCTCACACACACACACACACACACACACACACACACACACAGAGCTAACAGTTTCAGCTTTTCCAAACTGGTAGAGCAGGTTGCTTGAGCCTTCTCAGAACTGTTTAGAATTAATTACCTGTGCTTTTTCTATGACCTCCTAAACCTTTCTAGTTCCAGACTTAAGAGCACTCCTAGTTAAAGGCTTCTGTCACCCTTCACACTGACACCTGCTGAGTCGTTAAGGCTGCTCGGCCCTGCAGGGACACAAACCTGCAGTCGCTGCCCTGTGCATGTCCTTCAGTGGTGTGGCCGACTGTGCTCAGCAAGCCTGCAGAAGTGGCTGTCAGCATAAGCGATAAGAGCTGCAGTGTTTCCCAATACTGACCGGTCGTGGCTTTCCCTCATGGTGTTTTGCCATAACTGAAGTTATTTGGCAGTTCTTAGGTCGAACTTCCTTCCGATGGTAACACACCTCTCTACACATCCGTGGCTCGGGGTGACATCTATGTTTCATACATACATCCAGTACAGGTGTGCTTTATGATTTAGTCAAGGTTTAGGCAATGCCTCTCTGCAAGTCAAAAGCTAAAAGGCCTGGTTATAAAACGGCTCACGGAGTGAAACTGGATGTAAAATTGGTCTAACAAGTAGTTTGAAAGAGTCACATGACTAAAGAACAAAATAACCTTCATCTAGTTACACTGAAGAAGCTCTGAACCTGTCGGGGACTCTGGAGGAAAGAATAGACAGAGAGAGGATCTCTCCAGATGCAAAAGAGCCAGACACCTGCCTGATAAGTTTGGGAATGCCTGTCTCCTCCCTGCTTGATTACCAAGCCTGCTGTCTCCTGTGCAGTGTCGCCTCCCCCACATGCTCTACAGAGCATACACAACGCCAGCTGCCTCCACGGCAGAGGTGGGAGCTGGTTCTCAGCCTCCCCCTGCCTCTCTGCATCTAGGGGCTGAACTAAGCAGAAGAAAGGCCGAAGTTTTTTTTGCAATAGGAAGACTGTTAACTACCTAAGGAGACAGGCAAAGAGGAGAGTTGGGTGTACGAGGTCTTGGGTGGTTTGACATGAGATCCGGTAAGCAGCTGGCTAATGATAATGGAGCACTCAGCTTCGCGGAGACAGAGCTCCGCGGTGTGAGGCTCACAGCTCATACATCTAGGCTCACTCGCTAAGAATTTATACTGCAAATCCTTCAGGTGAACCAGGGTTCCTGGGTCCTAACATTGGGGTGCCTGTACTTGCCGTGGGAATGGGCAGGGTAAGGAAGCACTCACCGCTCACAAACCCTCCTTTTTTGGTGCTCAGAATTCTAGCTACAGTGGCGGCGGCGATGGCAGAGTCTCTGCTTTGTCGTGCTCCAGGGAGGAGAAGTTGGTTGGTTCCCATTTAAATCTTTCCCATCCTCTCTACAGAAACTGCAGGTTTTGTAGCATGCACCCTTGTGTGTGGGATCCTCACTCTCCCCCACTTGGAATGGCTGTTCTATTGAATTCTGAAGAGAAATTAACACGTGCTACGTCATTCAGACTTTCCACTGTCCTGTGCTGAGCATAAGTGTCTCGTTCAGCCAACTGCCATGAGTGAACCAATGGCATGCTTGTGTGCGTATTTTGTTTTCCGATTAGAACCAATCCAAAGGGGGGAAATGAAGAGCCCGGACCTTCTCACCTCCTGTCTGAAAGCAATGATCCTCTCTAGGCACTCTGTGACACTTTGTCAGGGGTGCTGTGGCCTCGGCATGCAAATCCATTCTAGTCTAGCTGGCTGCATACACGCGTGAGCATTGACCTGCATAGGTGATTTCTATTTATTAAAGAATCCTACCGATTGGGGCCGGTATGGTATGTCCTATTTAAGGCCCATCCACTCACCGAACTAGGGAACCAGCTTAGGTAGGTGGACATAGGCCCACATAAGCCACAGGATGGGCACTCCTGAGTTATTCCCAGAATTCAAGTCCCAGCATCACAGTAAATGGGATGAGGTGAGACTGATTTCCGCAGCACTGTCATCAGAATGGATGTAAACCTTAAAGAACAAAGAGAAGGAGCTGGAGAGATGGCTCAGTGGTTAAGAACACTGGCTGTCCTTGCTGGGGACCTGGGTTCGATTCCCAGGAGCTACCTGGCAATTTGTAACCATCTGTAATTCCTGTTTTGGAAATTTAGCATCCTCTTCTGGCCTCTGAATGCAGTAGGCACAATCTATTCATGCAAAACATCAAACATAAAGTAAAATAAGTCGATCTTTTTTAAATTACAAAAAATAAAGAGGAAACAAGATCCCTAAAGAATTAAAGGATTTACCCAAGTGAAACAGAGCTCATGTCCAACCCAACTAATTTAGCAGAAAGACTCTGTACCCGGAGAGTTAAAGGTCAGAATTAGAGTTGGCCCCTTCAGACATAAAACACATTTCTCCAGACTGGATCTCAGGATCTTACGCTTAGCCTGCCAGTGTGCCTTCCTAATTCATTCTTATGTAATGTCCACCAAGCGGGTGAGACCGGAAACCATTCCCAGTGAACTATTACCTAAGGCACAAAGCTGAGGTCCCTATACATTTCTGATTAGGACTTTACCCACCAAATTTTAAAAGTCAGAACTCAGATTATGAAAACTAAAAGCACCAGATCTTGTTATTGGTTAAAATCAATGCTCGCGCGCGCGCGTGTGTGTGTGTGTGTGTGTGTGTGTGTGTGTGTTGCACATGCGCACTGACTTAAAAGTCCTAACAGTCTAGTGGAGTCGTTCTGGTTCTGTCAATTAATGGACTCTTGTTCCCCTAATCTCTTTCCCTCCTGCCCAGCAAGTTGTGGTTGTGCCGAAGACAGTTTTCTGTGTGTCCAGCTCTAACCCACCCATGAGATGGAGTGATTTCACACCTCCCCACGCACCTCACTCGACTTGACTGTTTTCTTTTGTTGCAGGGATTCTTTTGCTCTGACCTTGGCCTTCCCAGTAGTGGCCTTGCTTCCAAGCCTCTGTCTGCCCAGAATGGAACCCGGGTCTGTTCCCCCACTCTTTCCTCTGCAAAGCACTTTGGGACCGGCACGCTTAGAGGGCATTTCAACCTCTTCAGTGTGCAGTCAACGGGGCCGGGCTCAGGCTGTTTGGAATGGCGTAGCTAGCTTGCTGAGACTTTCCTCGATCTCCTAAAAATGTCATTTAGGACCTAATATGGAAAAGCAAACCTTAGGGAAAGAAGGGGTGTGTGAAATATATACTCAAACAAAACAAAACAAAACCTTCAAGTTCAGAAAACTGGTCTCTTGGGTTTCTCCGTTTCCAGCAATTGTTCCCCTATTTGGGATTCCAAATTGCTTCTTAAAAATAATATTTTTCTTTTGTAAACGTGTCCAGGAAGCAACCTACAAGGTCTCTGTGCACATTGCCTCCTGCATCTTGGAGAAGTGGACAGGACTGAGCATTTTTTTGACTCTCTGCCCCTTTCCCATTTTCACAAGGTCAAGGTTCAAATCTAGCCAAAATGGGCCTTTGTTGCTCTGGGCCCGTGAGCTCTTTTGCAGCCCAAGGGTGCCGTGTTAGAAATCCCAATGCGCGTGCTCTTTGGAGGTTGGCTGTCTCCTTCACAGGCAAACTCAGCTGCTGGAAGATGCTTGGCCCTGCATCTTTCCCTACTCCCTCCTGTACCCTATGCTGTGCGTCTGTACTAAGTCCTGGCTCAGCTCTGTAGCTGGGTCCTGTACCCCAGAGAGCTGCATCTATACCCCAGCATGAACCTCAGAGCTCTGTGCTACTCTGTATTCCAGGCGTGCATCCCCTTGAGCTTTTGGAAGTTCCAGCCCTGAGCAGCCAGCAACAGCCTTACTCTCCCTTTGTGTCTTGACTGCTGCGGTGACCCTGATGGAAACAGTCGTACTCTTTCTGACACGTTCTCTCTGTAGTTTTCTGCACCTGAGGGCATGGTTCAAAGTCCCCCTTGATACCAGAATCCAAAGGTCCTCAGGCCCCTCAGATAAAGTGATGTAGCATTTGCATAACGCCGGTACATCCGCCTGTGAATTTTAAATCAGCTCTAGCTTACTCATGATGCCTGATATGTAAATGTTGTGGAATAGTTGGTACGCTGTGTTCAGAGAATGATGCGGGTAGAGTCTGTCCACACTTAGTGCACATTGGTTTGTTTTGTTTTGTTTTCGGATATTTTTGATCCTTGGTTGGATCAACCCAGGAATGCTGAACCCTAGATATGGGGTTGAGCTATGAGGTGGCCTTGAACCTGGCCCGGTGACTATGTCCATCTGTTGGCTTTGCTTTGAGTCTTTTTCCAGCATCATCTGAACAGAAACGATTGAAAAACAATAGCCCCATCCCAGAGATGCTGGGAAAGTCTGTGGTTTTCTAGTTAGAAATTGTATCATTTTTCTTTCCTGTAAATGTTGGATTTGCATATATCCAGTGCCTTGAAAACCCAGTACCTTAACTCTGGCTTGTCCTTCCAAGCATTGTAGGATAGTTACTTAGTTGCCAGACCCTGACTGCATGGCGTGGCAGCCTTCTGTCTGCTGCTGTTTTCCCAAGGTCTAAAGCCTGTCATTCGCTTTCCTCCTGCAGCCTTCCTTTCTGTGCCATGCTACCCGGCCTGCTGGGAGTTACTGGGTGCGTGTGCTCCCCACCCCTGCCCTGCATGCTCCCCTCTGCCTGTTGCACATGCACTCCCACCCTGAGCCCCGTTTCCTGCCCTGCTGTGGAAGCAGCACTTACTCATAGCTTACCCACCCTTTTGTGGTCTTTATTGGTCCCCTTTAGTCAGATCTGGGCTTTCTTTCCCCTGACTGCCAACAACAGCCGTCACCCTGTTCCGTCTCTCGGAAGACTTGTTTAAGGTTGTTAGGAAGGAAACAATGACAACATTTACCTATTGGCAGAAGGACAGATGGCTCCTGAATGTGGTGACAGCCGTACTAGACTCTAATCCACGTTGCCATAGTACTTCGGAAATTTCCATATGTCTATATAATTTTGGAAGTTTCCAGTTTTAAATGTAGGTTCTTACATTCTGCAGAAAACTAGGTTTTCAAAGTTATTGTATTAATAACTGGGACTTTCCATCACCTTGCACACTTAGGGGTTAGGTTTGTGTACATGGCTAAGCTAGCCAGGATTTCCTGAAGAGGAGGAATAAGGAGAACTCAGGTGTCTTTAAATGGGACAGGGTTTGACATCACTGCCTGAGATCTTGTAAACCTCTTTGTCTTTGATTAACTGCATGCAGTGTTCAAGGTAATCAAATACTGTTTTCTGTGTAGCAACTTTTGAAGAGATATAAAATATCCAACATCGAAACGATAACTACCGTAATGTTTTATTCCAAAGCCACTCAACGCAAGAATAGTTGTGTTGACACAGCATGTGAGTTTGCTTTGACGAACTTCAGGTCGTTTGGGATGCTTGCCAATTTTCAATCTTGATTGGCAATTCTCATGGGGAATGTTTTTCAGAATAACAGTTTCCAACACTCTCGGGAAATTGCATGCCAATTTGCAGCCACTTCAATGTCTGCCTTCTGATTCCTACACCTTTTTGTTCTCTGTGGCTCTCTGAAGAGCTGAAGAGGGTGACGCGGAGCCTGCATGGAGTTTTCCGGACCCTCTCCCTGGCACACATCACTCTTGCTAACCTTCCCTTTCGGCGTTTTCTCTGTGGTCCTTTAAAAAGGAGTGTGTTTCCTGCCCTAACAGTCTGTTCTTGTCGCAGGCATCCGTGCTGGATGAGAGCAGCCTCTATGGGGCTCGAAGGGGAAGCGCCTGTGGCTCTCGAGCTGTAAGGCGCTTTTCATGTTTCTCCCATCATGCCTCACTGTGTGCTGCATGACCCACTGGTGTTTGCTGGATGGTGACTGATGTCACAGGAGGGAACGCTCTCTGTGTTTTCCTTTGTGATAAAGGTCAGGGGTGATGGAATCAGGAAATCTTTGCTTGTTAATTTTGTGTCCTTGTGCATCAGTTTATACCGAGGTCAGAGACTCGCCTTAGTTGGGTTTCATCCGCTTCAGTACTTGTGATCATAAGTAACATAATAAGTAATGACTTTCTGAACCTGAGAAGAGGAGAAAGGGGTTTGGACAGATCCAAGGGTTGCTGTGATGGTGCTGGTCTCACTTTGCAGGACTTGCTCTGTCCCCTCCTGACCCTGAGACAGCTAGTACTTGTGTGTGGTAACCCAATCTTGACACCCTGGGAGGAGTTTCCACCCATCTGAGCAGGCATCCTGGAGGCCCATGTCTCTCAGGAAGTGAGAGCAGAGACAGACCCTACAGACATTCTCTTCTTTGTGGTGGGCATGTCTATGCGGGCCTGTCCTAACTCCTGTTTAACAACCTTCGCATGACCAATGAGATGGAGGTGTGATTCAAACTCAGAGCTTTCTGACTTACATTAGCTGCCCATTGGCCACTTGACTCCTCGACACAGGTGATGCCTGAGGCCTGATGACATGAATGCTTCTCTTCCAAAGGGTCAAGTCAGTCCAGCTGGTCAGAGAACGGACTAAAAGTCCTTAAGTAGCAAGGAAACAACATGGCATGGTCCTTATGTCTCTGTACGCCCCACACCTGAGTGCAAACGTGTCTTTATCCAGTGAAGAGATGTAGTCGGAATGTCTCTGCAGTCCTGACCATGCTGGCCACAACCCTTTAAAACACCCAGAGCTTTTGTTTAACCCTCAGTGACTTCTGGACATGAGATGACACATGGGGCCTGGGCACATGATATAGCTGCTGGTTTTCAGGAGGGTCAAGTCAGGCCAGCTGCTCTGAGAAGTGTTCTGACCCGGGACCCTTGGGCTGGTAACATGAGGTGCAGTCTCTCTGACCATTACTAGCGAAGAGCTGGGGTCATTTGTTCCTGCATTCAGCAAGTGTGCCAGGCCTTATCTGCTCACTAGAGAGTCACCAGAAACTGAATAGATGTGTGCTCTGCTCTCTGGGGCTGGTCCTTAAGATGGCATCACAAGCACCCCCAAAGATCCAGAGTTCTTACAGTTCATAGTGAAGGTGCTACTTGCAAGGCCTCGCAGCCCACAGGTCAGTCTGGCTTTTGTCCCAGGGCAAGTGGCTGAATACAGACTAAAGCTTAGAGGCTACAGCCCGGTGGCCGTCCTCATCCTTCATCCAGAGTTAAGAAGCTTAAATGGACAGGTAGACAGGGGTACCCAGAAGACAGATTCTCCAGTTTCCACCTGGAAAGGTGGCAGAAAAGCAAAACCTCCCCTTCAGAAATGCCACACCTCTTCTTAGCTAGTTTCAGAGCTGGGATGCAGCCGAAGGCAGCTCGGGCTCTCGCGAAGTGCCATCGCGTACCCAGGTGGCGAACACAGGAGATGGGATGCACACCCACGTTGAACGAAGCTCAGTGTTTGCTGGAAGCTGCATCCCGTGGATAATGCAGTTGTATTTTATTCTTGATAGATGTTCACCTGATCTTGTGGCAGGTGCAAACTCTTTTTCCGAGCCCTGTCTGCTCCCCAACCCTAACCTGTCTTTCCTCACTGTCGTGTATGTGTGTGGCTAACCTCCACACTAACTGAAGCTCCATCTTGGTGGCTTTTGCTTTCCTTTCCTCTTTGCTGACCCTGTTCCTTTGTTTCTATCTCTGCATCCTGTGGTAGCCCTCAGAGTACAGCGGCCACCTCAACTCCAGCTCCCGGGCCTCCTCTAGGGCCAGCTCAGCGCGGGCCAGCCCTGTGGTAAGTCTGCTTCCTGGCCCTGCTGCCCTTCAGCTTCCTTCCTTCCTTCATCCTTCCCCTCTGCCTCCCTATCCTTTTCCCCTTGCCTCCCACCCGTTATCCTTCACCTCTCTGTCCCTTAGAAATGATCCCTGTCTTTGAAAGCCAGTGCAAGGTGAAGGTAGAAGCCTCCCATTTTATTTTGGGTCTTAGTGAAAAATGGGATTAGGGAATGGTTTTGAGTTTAGAAGATTATTGGGTGGTGTCAGGCGCTGCGCTGCTCAGCTTCTCAAGAGCCATAATGGAACAGACGTCATTAACGATGCTTAGAAACGAGGCTTGAGAGGGAAAAATCCATTCTGGGAATGCAAACAGGAGCCTCGTGTGCGGATGTGCTGTATTTTACAATTTAAAGTTTCAAGGGCTTGACTTTTAACATTGGCTTTGCAGTAGTGGGGGTTATCAGACCTGGCAAGTTTTCAAATAAAGTGTAGGGCTGTAAATGCCTTGCCACTCTCGGTTCTGCTGAGGTCACCTGTTGCCACATTTGCTCAAAAACTGCATAGACGGTGTCACCAAGGCCCTGCTCCCCAGTTTGTGGCTCACCATGTGCCAGACGCAACAGAGAAGCCAAGGCCCCAAGATCTGATCCTACACAGTTTGACAATTTCACCTGATTGGTTGGTGGCTTTCTTTGAGGCTGCTTTATTTTGGAATTGTTTTGTTTTGATTTTGTGGGCTGTATTCTGCTGTCTTCCTCTGTTGCTGTCTGCCTAAATATAAGATAGAGCCTCTCACTGAGACTGGAACTTGTTGATTTGACTGAGCTGGCTAGTCAGTAAGCACCTAGCATCCTCCTGCGTCAGTGCTAGGATTACTGGTACACACCACTAACCCGGCTTAAAAAACAAATGGCAAAAAAAAAAGTGGTTGCTAAGGATCAAACTCAGGCCCTCATCAAGCCTGCACAACAAGTGCTTTACCAACTGAGCCGCCTACCCAGCCCCTTTGTTTGTGTCTCACAGGCCCAGAGGGCCTTGAACTCACTGGGTTATCTCCACCTCCCAAGTGCCAGAGTTCCAGGTGTGTAGTATCACACCTGGCTGGGCAGCTTTCCCTGGGGTGGGGAGACACACGCAGGCTGAAGCCAGAGCTGTGGGTGGAGGCCTACACTTGGAAAGCCTTGGGTGGAAAGTGCGGGCAGTCCAGGTCAGTCTCTTCATCAGCTCTCATTAAAACTCCCAGTCCTAAGTACACATAGTTTGGGACTCAGTTCTCCAGCACTGTATTGCCTGGGATTGGTCCCTACACCACAGAATGCAGGGGAGCCAAGGCACTACTTAGATGAATTCATTGTGGGGTTTCCTACTAGAAGCGGCTTCCCCAGGGAGAGCCAGTGGGATCCCTTGCAGCTATGAGACTCCCCATTGAGTCAGTTCAATGGCCTAGTGCTCCTCTCTACTCCATTAAAATAGAGTCTTTCCTTTAAAATAGAGTGGCTGTCTTGAGCACTTCAGGCTTTGTGGTAGCATAACATATGCACACTAATCCATGAGGAGCCGGAGCCTTCAAGTCTCTAGGAACAACGTTTTCCTGTGGCAGCTTAGTGTAGACTCCTCTTCTTTGTGCATAATAATTGAGTGTGTGCTTGAGGAACAAGTGGAGGGTTTTTTTTTTTTTTTTTTTTTTTTTTTTTTGGTTTTTGGTTTTTCGAGACAGGGTTTCTCTGTGGCTTTGGAGCCTGTCCTGGAACTAGCTCTGTAGACCAGGCTGGTCTCGAACTCATAGAGATCTGCCTGCCTCTGCCTCCCGAGTGCTGGGATTAAAGGCATGCTCCACCATCGCCCGGCAAGTGGAGGGTTTGTAACCAAGAGAAGTCTATTGCTTGACTCTCAAAGATTCCCCACAACCCCCCCATCTCACCCCACCCCTACAGCCTGAGTACCTTCTGCCCGGGGTGGCAAAGCAGGATTCTTTGTCGTCACGTGGATTTATTTAAGTATTACGATGAAGTCATGATATGACAACATTCACGGTTACTATGACTGGAAAGACGGATCCCTCTGTGTGTGTTTTGGAAAATTTACACATATGAAACAAGTTTGGTGGTTGTTTTTGCACATCTGTGCAGCTTGTGAGGCAAGGGAATTGATCTCTTTGGGGTGTCAGGCACTCGGGGGTGTGGTCACACCCCTGACCCCTGCTAAGTCCATTGCAGAAATAATCAGTAGATTTTTTTTTCTCCTCTTGTCACTTGTTTGTTGTTCCAAAAGTCCATAGATGGTTGTTTCTGTTGTCTCGTTTAGTGAGCAAAGGTCAGGGCAGAGATGAGTGGAAGACAGACTGGCCTCCCGACTCTCTCCTGCCACCTCACGTCACCCCGGTACACTATGCTGATCAAGGAACCTCCTGTATGTGGCTCGCACCTCTGTAAGTGCAGGGCAGTCCCAGGAGATTGTTCTGTCAGTGGGATGGGCACTGACTTTTGCCAGGTCCCTCTCCCAGGGCCCTTGCCCTGACCTCCTCCTCCATCTCAGGCAGGAACACCCACAAGTCCAAACATGAACTTCTGCGCTTCTTCCTACCAGCAAGGCTGTACAGGCTCACAGACACTTTCTGTTGCCAACCAACCCAAATCACACCCCCACCCCACCCCCAGTGGAGTAATAGCCCCAGGACACAGAAAAGCAAGGTGTTAGCACTGAATCTTGAAAAGAGCAGGAGGGAGGGCTAGCTCCATTTTTTTATACCTCTTTAGGTACCAGGATTTTCAACCTTTGCCCTTGGGATAGACAAGGACCACAGTGACCCTCCCATTTGGCCTCTGTGGGAACCACATGGAGCAGGATGTGCAATAAGGCAGGAGTTATAAGATGGGGTTCACATGCCACAGCTCCCCCTCCTGGCTTGGTACATGTAGGCAGACATATAAACGCCTGGAGCGGAAACTGGATCAGGAACTGCCCCTGAAAAGACATAATTTGTTTCTGCTCGAGCTGCCTCAGCCACAATATGAGACAGTTGTTGGTGTCCGTATATTTTCTTGGAAAATACCTCTGACCTAGTACTTCCCCAGGGTCAAGAAGAACATACAAAAGCCAGCTGCCACCCTCAAGGCTCTGCATCTCACATCTGTCAGACGGGAAGTGAGGCAGGACTACAGGTTGGAGGAAGGGTGGGGCCGCTGAGGAGCAAAAGTCACCAGACCGAAGGAAGTGGTCATCCATTCGTCCACTAATGTGCTCCCACATCCATAGACTAAAAGCCTGGGACTCCCAGCGATACAATTCTTGGGAACGCCAAGAGGCATCAGCTGCAATGCAGGTGGCAGATGACCGTGTTCCAGCTCATTCTATTGCTACTCCCCACCCCCTCTCACTCCCCCAGCCCCGAACCCCTACAGTCATTCTACTTGTCAGTCCTAATTAGTGTTAACTGTCAACACAGCCTAGAATCGCCTCAAAAGGGGAGTCTCAATTGAGTAATATTGGTACCTGGACATGCCTATAAGGGATTCTCTTAATTGCTATAGAAGAACCCAGCCCACTGTAGACAGTACCATCCCTAGACAGTCCTGGGGTTTATAAGAAAGCTAGCCACGGTTCCTCCCTCCAGATTCCTGCCCTGACTTCCCTCAGTGGTAGACTGTCTTGGAGAGTACAAGTCAAATAAAATCTTTCTCCTCCCAAGTTTCTTTTGGTTGAAAAGCCACAGAAGGAAAAGTAGCACACAGACACACACCCACACACAGACACACACATGATGAACCATGTTTTCGTTCTATCCTTTATGTACAGAATCTTCTCCTTGAAGAGGTTGTAGTTCACCCAATCTGTGTTAATTTAGCACCTCGAATATTCTGGTCATGAGCTTATAGTGTTAGGCAATGTAGACCTGCCCTTGCCCTTCGTGGGCTCTACAGAGTGGGCGAGAAGATGCTCATCAAATAAATAACAAAAACATCAGTCATAGGAGCTGTGAGGACAGGTGTTAAGAACGAGGTGGGATCTGGGGTTGGAGAGCTAGGCTTGAACCGCACTCAAGCAGAGCCAGGTGACTCCTAAGCACCTTCCTGCCTAAGTCTCACAGCCCACTGCAGTCCAGGAGAGCCTCTGCCACCCTGAAACATCTACAGGAATGTCTTGAGGGAGCCAGGACTCATGTAGTCTTGTACATTCATAGAAAAATGCTGAGCCCACGTGTTTGCCCATCTGAATTTGAAAGCAAAGACCCTTGTGACTCCTGGTACACAAAGAGGCAAGGCAGGATCTGTGGAGAGCAAGCCTGCCTCTGTAGGTACAAGAGTAGATTTAAAACCAGCGATTCGCCAAGTACGGTGGTGTGTGACTGTAATCCCACTACTAAAGGCTGAGAAAGGCACATCGTGATGTTAAGGCTATTTTGGGCTACATAGTGAATCCCAGGCTACATAAACTCTATCTTAAAAATAAAATTAGGGTAACTGGGTGGTGGTGGTACACACTTTTAATCCTAGCACTAGGGAGGCAGAAGCAGGATAACATATACTCTATGAGTTCAAAGACTGGTCGATAAAACAAGTTCCAGGGCAGTCAGAGCTGTTACACAGAGAAAACCTAACTCAAAAAAAAGGGGGGGGAAGGAAGGAAGGAAGGAAGGAAGGAAGGAAGGAAGGAAGGAAGGAAGGAAGGAAGGAAGGAAGGAAGGAAGATGAAAGAAAAAGGAGGAGAGAACTGAGTCCCACGAAGTGTCCTCTGACTTCTCCATATGTCATGGCATGCACATACACCCTAAATAAGTAATAAAACTCAACAATCTCACACTGATGGTGAGCCCCACTGGCACTGACTTTGGAAGGGAAGCTGCTCTTAAAATGGGTGTTCCCTGAATGGTATTTCCTGTGTCACTTGTTTTGAAAGGATTGTTGCAATGACATTGCCTCAGGGACCCTATTTGTCTTCCAGTGTCTGATACAGGTGTGTCTCTCCAGAGTTGGGGCCATGAGGTTCTCTCTTGGGCCAGTTCTTGCTTGGGTCTCTTCATCTTCGAATAGGCCAGCAGACAGCGGCATGCAAATGAGTGTTTCAAACCCCATCGCGTGATCTTTATAAGAAACCTGCTGAGGTGGTGTGGACGGGACATACATTTAGTGTCCTCCTAAAGGACTTGCTTTCGGAAGGGAGGGAGAAGATGCCACAATCCGTGCTTCCACTGAAGTTTCTTAGAAGGGACTTTTTTCAGGAGGAAAAAAAAATATTAAAGAAAGAAAATTGAGACAATTGAGACTCTGCAGCCCAGCATGGTAATCCTCCTGCCTCGACCTCTCAAACACTAGAATTACAGGCATGTGCCGCCACACATGACTTCAGTAAATTTTGGAAGATGTCTTTAAATACAGTCGGTGGTAACTATAAAAGACTCGCATGCATCATTTAGAATCGTGCTAGTGTGACTTTAATTTGAAATATTGAGTACAGGGAATGGAGATTAAAAATACTCACTAGGTCACAAGATTCCTGGTACTGTTGGCCCTTCTAAGTAGGGAAGGTCAGTGTTTGCAGGTCTGGTGGCTTGTCCCATGCGCCTGCTCTGTCCACCACCTTTGGCGGCCTTATCTCCATGGCAGCCCTCACGGAGGGTCATGCAGCAGCTGTGGATGTACACTGTGTTGTTTGCAGAGGTACGGTGGCACGCTCTCTATCGGAGTGAAAGATGCAGCCCTTTGTGAAGAGGGTCCAACTGTCTACTTCTTTCGGGCTTGACTTGACTCGAGACAGACTGTTCATGCTGCCATCTACTGGAGCCAGTGGGAACAGCAGCCGTTGTCACATCTCATGGGGCCCCAGCAGTACCTGGTTTAAACAGGCTGGTGAATAGATAGATGCACCTTGTCAATTTGAAAACAAAATACCATGCTGAAAGGTACATTCCATGTATCTATATTGAAAGACAGTTTTCAAATTTTCTCTGAATGGTCTCCACTTAGCTCCTTCCCCGATTTTTCATATTCTGCATTCATTATATATTTTAGAGAAGAGGATTTTTTTAACTATGGAAAAAGCATAATATGTGTGAGTTTTTTTGAGGCCATGTAACTCAGGATGGACTGGAACTAACCACATATACCAAGCTGGCTTCAAACTCAGAGAAATCTACCTGCCTCTCCCTCCCGTGTGTGTGTGGGGGGGGGGGCGCAGGGTAGAATTAAAGGTATTTGCTACCGCACCTGACCAAGCTATGGTTTGGAATTTTTTTTCTTTCTTCTTCAATGTCTTGTGAATTATAAAAACAATGTATGTACCAGTTGCAAGTGAAAGCGCCTCCATTTGCGGATGTAGATCTTTGCAACTATTTGGCTATCTGAACTTTAGTTTTCCTATACAATATGCATTGCTGATGAACAAGAGAAAACATATTTACCCCAGGAGCAAAAAGCCAACAGCCTTCTGGGTGTCAGCCTGAGTCTGCTCATCTGGACTTTTGGGGCCAGGGTGGGGCTTGGTGGTCACGCACCAGGCATTGGTTCCATCGCCAGCACTGCAGAGCTGGACCTGTATAGCCTGTCTCTGCTTTGTGTTCATTAGTATTCATCTACAGACCAACTTATCTAAAGAATGATGCTTTGGGCCTAAAGGAGTTAATAAACTGATGTCCCAGGAGAGTGGATGCCAGCTACCTTACTTCTCCTTAGCTACCCAAAATTTTTGGTATTTCAGAAATACTTTTATTCCTGAGTAGCATGAACTTCATTTTCTGCCAAAATCATCCTCAAAACTTAGAACATAAGGAGAGTGGCTGAGGCAGTGGCTCAGTCAGTAAAGGGCTTGTCATGATGATGGGAGTTTTCTGATCGCTAGCACCCGTGTCAAAAGCTGGGCATAGCAGTCCACACCTGTTATTCCAGGGCTGGGAAGGTGAACCCAGGAGGAGCCCTAGGCTTGCTGGCTAGCCACTGAGTCAGCAAGCCTCGGGTTCAGTGAGAGACCCTGTCTCAGACAATAAGGTGGAGAACTGAAGAAGGCACTGTATGTCAGAGTCTGGCCTTCACATGAACACACGTGCTCATGAACATACTTACATACACACCCAAGGAGAATGCAGGGGGGCTTCCAACTCTATAGACAGCGAGATAAAACTGTCTCAGCTGGGGCCTGCCTCAGCAGCCCACGTGGACAGTGGACAGTCAAGCCAGTGTGGATCACACATGTGAAAATATGCAGCATCTGGTGCTTATCCCACACGTCAGCCATGACTGGCAGTGAGTGGGTCCACAGGGTCTGTCCAGCAGGACCGCTGAGTCCTTTCCATGTACTGGCTAGACTGGGACACACACAGAAGAGAGCTGGGCGTTAGAGGTGGGTGTCTTGTGCCTAGTGACCGCTTTCTCTTGCTACTCATGTTTTCTGTGAGCTGTGACCTCAGAGCATGGCGGTGACTTCAGGACCATCCACCATAAACCTGCACAGGTGTCCACAGTGTCCGGTGCCACTCAGATCTGTGAATCTGAGGTAGGATGTGTATTTGCCACTGACATGTTTGACAAATGCTCTTGGAGTCAAAGTTAAGAAGTTCTGAGCCGTGGGAAGCAGGACTTGGAACTGAGGAGGGAAGCATGGTGGCTGAGGGTGGCCCAGCGCTGAACCAATGTGACTTCCCAGGGCCAGAGGAACAGTCCTTATGCCAGCTTCAGCCTCGGTACCCAGACACACCCTTCTACCCCAGGTGTCTCCCTGGGGCTCAGCACCAGTGCACACCTGCTTCCAGCCACGTAGGCCACCCTGCATCCCACGGCGGTTTCTATCTGAGGAAAGGAAGGGTCTCAGAGAGGCTTCCACACAGGAAGGATAGATGCAGAAAGCCAAAGTCTTAGGGCTTTTTGTTTGTTTGTTTTTAGTTTTTTATTATTTTTTTGTTTTTAAATTACAGCATGAAATAATGTTTTGATTTTTTTTCCCTTTGGTTTTTTGAGACAGGGTTTTTCCATGTGACAACCCTAGCTGTCCTGCAGGCTGGCCTCAAACTCCCAGAGATCCGCCTGCCTCTGCCTCTCAAGTGCTGGGATCAAAGGTGTGGTGCACCACCACCGCCTGGCCTTGTCATACTGCAGAATTTATATGATCAAGTCAGTGCTTCGAACTATTTGACAGTTATCCCCTTCCTCCACAGGTAGAAGAACGACCAGACAAAGACTTCATTGAGAAGGTAAGGGCTTTCTGCGAGCCTTTGTCTCAGGCCAGTGATTAACCTAGAGAGTCCTGGGTGAGACTGACCTCAGTGACTGAGACTGCTAAGGTGGCCACACATGATGTCATATCTCTGAAGGAGTCCCGCGTGAGTGTTGAAATCTGAGGGACAGTGAAGAGCTAGCTCACTGCTAACTGGACAAACCCAAATCAGCCGTAAAACATCTCTGAATGGGCCCTTTTAACATTGGCCAGAAGCCCATGGGAGACTGTCCAGTATAGAAGCTGAGTCACAGAAAAGGTGTGCTTAGGCCAGGGAGATAGCTCCGAGGGTAAGAGTGCCTGCCTTGGGGACCTGAGTTCAAGTCCCCCGCATACCTGTAAAAAGCTGGGTGTGTTCACCTGTAACCCCAGCTTTGTAGCTGGCCATCTAGTCTAGACAAAATGGTGAATTTCAGGCTCAGTGGGAGCCCTCATCACGAGGGAATTCAGTGGAGAGTGTCAGAAAGGGCACCTGGCCGCTTCCTGTGGCCGCTACACTGTTGTCTACACGTGCGCATAGCTCACCCGCCTCTACACTGTTACCGTCACGTGCACATAGCTCACCCGCCTCTACACTGTTACCTACACGTGCACATAGCCCACGCGCCGCTACACTGTTACCTACACGTGCACATAGCTCACCCGCCTCTACACTGTTACCTTCACGTGCACATAGCTCACCCGCCTCTACACTGTTACCTTCACGTGCACATAGCTCACCTGCCTCTACACTGTTACCTACACGTGCACATAGCTCACCTGCCTCTACACTGTTACCTACACGTGCACATAGCTCACCTGCCTCTACACTGTTACCTTCACGTGCATATAGCCCACGCGCCGCTACACTGTTACCTACACGTGCACATAGCTCACCCGCCTCTACACTGTTACCTACACGTGCACATAGCTCACCCGCCGCTTCACTGTTACCTACACATGCACATAGCTCACCCGCACACTTACACACCAGAAATGATCATCTGTGGGTGCTAAAATGGAACATGAAAGAAGAGGTTCTGAAATGTTCGGCTTGTTGGTAATTTTAGTTTTACCAAATGATATCTGTTCTTCACCCATTCCAGGGGTCCCGTAACATGCCCAGCTTGTCTGCTGCCACGCTGGCTTCTCTGGGCGGGACTTCCTCCCGGAGAGGAAGTGGAGATACCTCCATCTCCATGGACACCGAGGCGTCCATTAGGGAGATTAAGGTAAGACACTGTGCTCACCCATGACATAGCAGAACCTCTTGGAAGACTGCTTAGTCTTTGTATTTATAGAGGTTTTTTGTGAGGTTTGAGATCAGTCCCATCTCCTCTTTCTGCCTGCAAACATGGCGTTCACCTAACACTGGACCCTACGGAGGCAGCATCTCTGGGGGAAGCTTTATCTGCCTGTACCCAAGCAGGGCGGAGCATGCGTCCTCCTCTGTGGCCATCAGTTCTCTGTTCTCCACGGGCCATGCCATCTTTCACCATATGATAACACATGTAGGTATTCACTTTTCATTTTCTGGAATGTTCTAGACAATGGAACATTCCGGTCATCCAGGACCACAGCAAGTGCCCACCCACCCTCTAGCATCTTCTCCCTCACCTAGAATGTATGCTCTCCCTTCTGTTAGTAGTGTGCCTTTGGTAGACTTCCTCACTGCATCTTAATGGTGTTTCTTGTCCTGCTATGACACAGAAATTATTCTCTGTTAAGCCTTTGACATCAAGGATGGTGCCGTGTTTGGTGACCTCCTCGGTATATGGAAAGACTGCCACAGCCCGGCACTGTTTGTTAATTATTACCACAGTGTGTACTCTTAGGCAGCTGGAGCAATTGTGTCCCAAACAAGAAAGGAATGGAGGGTAGGTGACCAGAGCAGAGCAAGACAGAGGGTCTGAAAGGGCTGGATTTGGCTAATTTTGTGGGAGAGTTTCACCGTACTCAAATCCGGTTCACAGGGACCCAGCTCCACTGGTGGCGGCTAAGCAGCCAGATGGCATTTGCCAGGAGAATAGAGACAGGATTGAAGCGGCCGCTGGTGTCAGACCTGAGGCGCAGCTTCCATGTTCTATGAATAGGAAGCCAGGGTAGTTGCGTTTTGTCTGCTCCCCTAAAATGCCACACACCAGACCCCAACATCCTCCGCCACCAATACTGGTGCTTTCTTTATGGGCTGGAAATGGAGGTCACTACAGTCCTGCTTAGACTCTGTTCTTAGGCATGAGTACCATCCCTTTGCCTGGCAGGTGTTTGCCAGGAGTGGCAAATCTGTCTCCAGGTACCAGACACCTGGAGAGATGTGTTCATCTCTGCCCCCAGCGCTCACTGTCTGTGGGGTAGGAAGACAGGGAACCAAACTCTTGCCAGTGTTCTTTTGGCTCGTTGTTGCTTAAGGTTTATTATTATTATTATTTTGTTTATGTGTCTCTGTGCATCAATGCCACATGTGTGCAAGGTGCCCGCGAGGCCAGAAGACGGTGTTGAATCCCCTGAAGCTGGAGTTATAGGTGGCAATAGAGCCAACCACCTGACAGGTGCTGGGACCAAAGCTGGGGTCCTCGGGAAGAGCATTATGCACTCTGAACCCCTGAGCCATCTCTCCAGCCACCGCCATACTTGTGTGCTTGTTTGTTTGCTGCTTTTCAAAGATTTGCTTGTTTATTATTTATTTTACGTGTATGGTTGTATCCCTGTGTACCACATGCATGCCAGGTTTCCACAGAGACAAAAATAGGGTGTCAGATCCCCTGGAATGGCAGTTGCAAAGGGTTGTATGTCACCATGTGGATGCTGGTAATCGAAACTATGTCCTCTGAAAAAGCAGTAAGACCTCTTAACAAGGGAACCATCTCTCCAGCCCCAATTTTTTGCCCTGTTTTGTTTTGTTTAGTTTTTGTTGTTGTTGTTGTTGTGTGTGTGTGTGTGACAGGGTTTCCTGTCTTCCTGGAACTTGCTTTGTAGACAAGACTTTCTTTGAACTCAATGGATCCACCTGCCTCTGCCTCCCAAGTGTAAGAATTAAAGACACGCACCAACACTGCCAGACTCTTTTTGCCCGTTTTTAAAAAATTTATAAAACAATACAAGATACACCTAAATTTTCTAACTTGTATTAAAATGATATAAATTTTAATATTTATAATGCTGAAACTTATTTTCACTTTCCTTTACTGGCTAATAAAGAAGGAACCGTGTCTTTGGCTGCCTAAACACTGGGGCATACCCAGACATAAGAAAGCCGCAGGTGTGCGTGTGAGCTCTGCCTATTCTCTCCCTTGACATCATCTGCCTTTTGTGCGTTTCCCTCAGGAACTTAATGAGTTAAAGGACCAGATTCAGGATGTGGAAGGCAAATACATGCAGGGATTGAAAGAGATGAAGGTACTGGTTTATGGACGTGTGAGCCTGTGACACTAACCCACCTTAACTTTAGAAAGCCTCACAAGTCCTATGCGCATGCTCACCCTGTAGGGCACCAGTTGTGGAGAGTGTGGGAGCATGGGAAATTCTAACACAGTGTGCATCTGTCTTCTTCCAAATGCAGTCTCTGAACACAGTGAGTCCCCAGTGGAAAAGGTGACTGGCCTACTTCCCTTGATGTGGGATGGCGCTCAACACCCTCCCTCTAGGCTCAGAGCCAATGTCTCATTTGGCAAACATAGCAGACAGACACTGGAGAGTTTTGGTTCTCTTCGCTCTCCATAGTTATCACACGCAAGGGTCTTTCTCCCGGTTTGCTTTGCAGAGCTCACCAGAGCTGTCCTAAAATGTGTGTTCTGGAAGCTTCGAGGTTAGTGCATGCCGTCGACCTGTCCTTAGGGGAACAGTATCTGTGAGTGTGTGTGTAGGATGTAGCTGTGCCAACAGGAAATGTAGATTCCCAGTTCCTTAACGATGCTGGGGTGAACAGGTGCCATAGGGAACAGATGCCAAGGCACAGGCAGCCACAGCCACCAAACAGCTCATGGCAAGTCTGGAACTGAGCAGTAGATACAGATCTGTCCCTTCTTTTTCATCTCCCCAGAAAGGGCCTAAGAAATCCTCTAAACACCATAGCAACGAACATGAGACAGACAGGTGGCATAAGTTACATACTAATTCATCATCTTCAAGGTCATTTCTATATAATAGAAGCATTAAGACCCTGGCTTTTCGCTCACCTAAAAATGGAGCCAGTGAATCAACTGGGATCCAGTGGTACCACCTCTGGTTGTCGTGGTGTGGATACCCGGAGCTAGACCCATGCAGGATTCCCCAGGGTCTCTTCGCAGCCCTGACGCTTGAGCCGACACCTTCTCTTAGGCTCTGGGTAGTCCACCGCTGGTGGCTGCCCCCTCCACCTTCCCAGCATCACTTTCCTGATGCTCACATTTTGGAGCCTACAAGAGTGGGAGCCATGTTTGGGCCCTGTCAATGTTATCTTTACAACTTTTTTCCCACGGCTGCCCTTTCAAACAAATGACTTTGGTCTTTCCAGGAGCTACCCAGTAAGACCTGTGGACCTTGTTTGATTTCCTGTGAGTCAGAAATCTGCAATGACCACAGATTCTTTCCTGGTTCCCAAGCCCCAGTGGGGTGGCCTAGCAGTGGCTTGTGGCAGGGTTTTATTTCCATCCCTACCTGGCTCTTTCCCAGGCTATATCCCCACACTGAGTGATGACTTCAGAAACCCATTTAGCTGCCGTGGCCCATGGGGGAAAGATTCTGGCTGCTGAACCAGAGAGTCAGTGGCTCTGCTGCCTCTCTGAGCAGCCTGCTTCCCACATACCTCCTTGTCTTAGTGAGAAGATAGGCTGCTGTCTTAGCCCCCTTTCCTATTGCTGTGCCAAAATGCCCCAACAAAAGCACTTTAAAAGAAAGGGGGTTTATATTTGTTCACAGTTCAAGGATACAGTCCATCACGTCAGGGAGTCCTGGTGGCAGGAACATGAGGCAGCTACTCAGGTTGCCTGTGCAGTCAGCAAGCAGAGTAATGAGTACTGGTGTTTCCTTTCTCACTTCTATGCTAGCCAAGACTCCAGCCTAGGGATGGCCCACATTTAGGGCGGGTCTTCCTGCCTCAATTAACATCGTTAACATAATTCCTCACAGGCAAGCCATAGGCTACGGTCGCTACCCTTGCCCCCACAGTTGAAAGCTACTTGTCTGAGTGGACAGGACATTGAGAAGTGGGCTCCGTGCATTTGAGATTGCACCGTGTCTCTTCTACTCTAAGAAACAAAGGCTGAGACCGGAAAAGAACTCTAGCTTAATCACGCCTTGTTTTCCTCTTACAATTCTGAAACGATGGCCTGGTTTCTGCAGGACTCGCTGGCTGAAGTCGAGGAGAAGTACAAGAAAGCCATGGTCTCCAACGCCCAGCTAGACAACGAGAAGACCAACTTCATGTACCAGGTAGACACGCTGAAGGACACGCTGTTGGAGCTGGAAGAGCAGCTGGCCGAGTCTCAGAGACTGTACGAGGAGAAGAACAAGGTAAGCACCGCTGTGCTCAGGAATGCTAGCGGGAACTGTGTAAATACAGTGTACTTGGCTGGGCGTGGTGGCTCATGCCTTTAATCCCAGCACTCGGGAGAAGCAGAAGTAGGCGGATCTCTGTGAGTTCGAGGCCAGCCTGGTCTACAAGAGCTAGTTCCAGGTCAGGCTCCAAAGCTACAGAGAAATCCTGTCTCCAAAAACAAACAAACGAACTGTGTGTGTGTGTGTGTGTATTACTTCTATTTTTAATTTTTTTTGCTAATTATGTATATGGGGAGGTGGTATGTGCATGAGTACACTAGTTTGTATACACCCATACCCACACCCACACATAATCAGAGGAGGATGTCAGGTTCCCTAGAGCTGGAGTTACAGGCAGTTGTGAGCCTCCTGACATGGGTGCTAGAAACTGAACTGAGGTCATCTACAAGATGCACCTAACCGCCGAGCCATCTTTCCAACCCGTGTTTATATTTTTTTTAAACAGCGATTCTCCACTTGTCCAGAAAGCCCAGAGTCCAAGAATTAGAATATTGTGTTTTTGTCGTACATGGTGGCAATGCCTATGATCCCAGCATGTAGGAGGCTGAGGCAAGAGGAGTCCAAGATGCAAGACTCTGCCGCCAAACTAAACAGTCTCATGGGTAGGGGAGATAACTCACTCTAAAGCGCTTGCTGCACAGCGTTCAGACCTGAGTTCAGTCCTTAGCATCTGGGGTGGCGTGTGCTCGTGATCCAGTGCTGGGGAGGCAGAGACAGCTGGATCTGTGGTGCATCCTAGGTAGCTGTATTAGCCTCATCAGTCAGCCTCTGACCATGAGAAACCCTTTCTCAAAAACCCAGGCCAGGGCTGGAAAGATGGTCAAGTGCTTAGGAGTACATACTGTCTTCTCGGGGGGACATGTTTGGTCCCCAGCACTCATGCCAGGTGGCTCTCCAGCACCTGTAACACTAACTCCTGGGGATCTGATGGCCATGGCCTCCGTGGGCATCTGCACACATGTGCACAGACTCACACACATATACATAAAATAATAAAGTCAACCTTGAAAAGAAAAGACAAAAACCCAAGGGCTACAGCTCCTGGGGAGTGACCCCCAAGGTAGACTTCTGGCTTCCACACTCCTATACAAATAGGTGGGAGCGCACACACATACTTATATACTCATACACACACACACACACATATATAAAACTCAGACATCTGTGCCCTTCTCTGAGTAAATTGAAATGTGCTTATGCATAGTTTCAATGTGTAAACTAGAGAATTTTGCTAGAATGTTGCTATTATGCATGAAAATAGAATAATCGTTAAAAAGCCTGTGTATTAAAGAACAGACATACTTAAATAATGCACAGATAGATGCTTCCAGATTTTCATGCTAAAATACATTTCCTGCCTTTTATTTTATGTCAGCTTCGTAGGGTATTAATTACAAACATCAAAGATTTTAGGGAAACTGTTCTGTTATTTCTACTTATTTGGGAAAGTCACAGTTACTCCATTTTAGAAATCATACCTTCAGAGCTCAGAGAAAGGCAGTCACGCATGTGCTTCAGGACCCGCTGGGACTCAGGACACAGAAGCGGTTTTGTTCTTATGTATTCCCAGCCTGCAGCACAGAACCCTAGAAAGAGACCCTAAGACGCATCTTAACGAGAGAGGAATTGGGAAATAACTTCTCAGCTTTGCACAGTTCGAGGGTTGCTTTTAGGGGGAACTGTCTGATCGTCCTCTGTGGACAGCAGAGGAATGAGCTTGAATACAGTGATGATGTCGTAGAGGGTCGTTTGTCCTGAGGGACATGTGGCCCATGAGAACATGAGCCCTGTGACAGAAACGCCACCGAGCTGCAGCCTCAGTCCTGCGTTCCTCACCCACAGGAGTTCGAGAGGGAGAAGCATGCCCACAGCATCCTGCAGTTCCAATTTGCCGAAGTCAAAGAAGCTCTGAGGCAAAGGGAAGAAATGCTTGAGGTGGGTAACACATTTCTTCTTCCTTTTCTGTTGCTTCCTTACTCTTCTAGCCCACGTCGCTGTGATAAAACACCACAGACTTGGTGGCCTTGATAGCACGTGTGTATTTCCTCACAGTTCTGGAGACCGAAGTCCAAGTCAAGGTTGGGCACAGAGGGTCACCTTACCTTCAGTGTTGTGACCTTAAGAGCAGAGAGTGTACACTTTCAATACGACACCCATCCTGTCCACCTGGGACCCACCCTCATTTAACCTTCATACCTCTGAAGATCTTATCCAAATACTCCTCACCTTGGAGGCCCGGGAGTCAGCTCATAGCAATCCCTAAAGCTACAGCTTCGATTAAAATCCAGGGTTCAGACTACTTTTCTATCCCTCAAGGAGACGACTCCTCTCGTGGGTGAAGAGTTTCATTCTGGGGCTCTTGTGTGTGTTTTGGGAGGCGTGATAAAATGCTGCCCGCCTCTGCAAAGTCTGCATCCTAAGTCCCTAGAAGTTATAAATGTGGGGGAAAAAAGATTTCGAAGGTGAGACTAACGACCTTGAAATGGAAGGTTGTCATCGATCATCTGTGTGGCTCTGAGGGAATCACAAGGTACCCACGGGAGGGAGGCACATCACACGCTGAGGTGGGAGTCGTGTTGACAGCAGTCGAGGTTAGCATTGGTGAAGACAGAACACAAAGCAATAATGTGGTCAGAGTAGTTATCAACCTGTGAGTCACAACCATCAGAAAAATAACTCTGATGATCTTAGGAACCACCAACCATAAACTTACTTCCGTTGTTACTTAATAACTGAGATTTCGATATTGAGCAGTGTCTCACTTCCTAAGGCCATCAGAAATATGTTTTTTCCAATGGGTCACGACCCACAGGTTGAGAACCAATGTTCTAGGAGCCTTCCTCAGAAGGTTCTTTCACAGTGGAGAGTATAATTATATGAGTTCATAAACGCTGTGGTCATTTGGTACCGTGGTTTGTGCCACGGAGCATTCTGATCAACAGTGGGACACGCATATGACAGCGGTCCCATAGATGACATTACTTGGTGATATTGCAGCCATCAAAACTATCCGTATTTTATGATGTTTGCAAAATGATGAGCTCACCCGCCTGCACTCCCACAGCCTGCTGTCCTATGGTTAAGCAAAGCGTGGCTGTATGTGGTTGTTTTTTCATTCTTTAACTTAGTCAGGACTGTAAGTGATGCCTTTGAGGTAAGCTGTCAGCCACGCTGGTTTTATTCTTGGAGCTGAGAGTAGAACAAGGAAAAAAAATCCTAGCATGCTGCTGAATCCGGGAATGGCGAGACCTTCCTGCCCTGGTCATCTAGCCCTGATTTCTTTTCTCTGCTCAACTCTTTGTCTATTTCCTTTCTGTCTGTTCCTCTCCTCAGGAAATCCGACAGCTGCAGCAGAAACAGGCGGGTTTTATCAGGGAGATCTCTGATCTTCAGGAGACGATAGAGTGGAAAGACAAAAAGATAGGGGTAGGAGTCTCAAGCCTTTGCACAACTGTCCCCGGGGGTGGGGGCTGCTCAGCAAATGTGGTTCCTGCCTAAGCTTTGGTTTGGAAGAATGTTTGCATGGATGTGCATGCGACCCTCAGGTGACACAGCATGGCGACTTCCCCAGCTTACCCGGGTGGATGGAACCATCTCTGGTAGTTGGAGCTGTCTCCCTCTTCCTGCTGCGCCAGAGGAGCCTAGGTACAACGCGGGCCATGCAGGGAGAAAGGTTCTGGGCATCTCAATGTGGAAGATCAAACCCCAGAGTCCCCTTGGGGTTTTATGATGCGGTGGGGGGCAGCATGCCATACTCCACGGGTTCCCATTTTGAGACCTCCACAGGGAGGCCTTATCAGACCCCTCTCCTCCTCAGCAGAGAGGGGGAGACAACCCATCCCCATTTAGGAGTGGTAAATAGGAAGAGTGGGCCCCACCAAGTCACTGCTGACTCATAGCAGCTCGTGATACCTAAAAAACAGCAGCTTATGTGACTGGGCCCTAAGATAGGTCTAGAGGTGATCTGCCTCGTCACAGAAATGTTCACAATATGAGGCCTCACCATTCTCTTTTGGCACATTCATGAGCCTGGCTAAGAGACCATGTGCTCATGCGTATGCAAGCATGCGTGTGCAAGCATGCTGTCCCAGAACATTTTTTGAACAACAGATGCTCATAACCGGTGTCTAAAAATAGCCTAGGGAGATGACTGATAGTAAAGTGTGAGCAAAAGCACCTGAATTTAGTCACCAGACCAGACGTGGTGACACACATTTGTGGCCCTGGCGCTGGAGAGGTGGAGATTAGGGACATTCCTAAGGCTCGCTGCCCAGCCAGCCTAGCTTAATCAGGGAACTCCAGGCCAGTGAAAGACTGAGTTTCTAAATTAAAAAAAAAAAAGACAAAGAAGATGACAATTGAGGAATGATACCCGATATTGTCCTCTGAATTATACACAGAAACACATACAGGGAGACAGACACGCACACATGTGAACAGGAACTTAAACATGGAAATGTCTAAAATTATAATATGGGGTTCTTTAGCAGCGTATCTTGTTCTGTGTTCATTTCTCGTTTAAAGGACTGTGTGACACCTGTTCACTCTCCAGCACCATGTCGTAAGATAAAAACAGACCTAATGCCAGGCAGTGGTAACACACCCCTTTAACACCATAGAGGCAAGTTCCAGGCCAGCCCAGGCCACACAGCGAGATTCTATCTCAAAAAAAAAAAAAAAAAAAAAAAAAAAAACCAAACACCACCCGCCCCAAATGAAGAAAAGAAAGCTGAGCTAGTGGTGGGATCTCCTGGGGTTATGACTCAGTGGTAGACCCCTTACCTCCATATGTGAGGCCCCTGGTTCAGTCCCCAGTACTGCAATGAGAAAACAAAAGACAGAAATGGGTGGCGTAAAGCAGCCTTCCTGCACAGCATCCCTTGTTCTGAAATGCTAGTGTGTGAACAGTAGCACTGGTTTCGGCTGGCATAAACCCAACAGCATCCTTTCTCACTGGTACCCTGGATAGCGGTGCCTCCTCGTCCTTACTTCTTGCTTATCCTGCTATCTGTGCCAATCTCACCCTCTTTCTGTATCTCCCTCCCCTCTCCCCTGTCTCTCCTCTCTGCTCTGCTGTGCACCCAGGCATTAGAAAGACAGAAAGAGTTCTTTGATTCTATACGGAGTGAACGAGATGACCTTAGAGAAGAAACAGTGAAGCTGAAGGAGGAGTTAAAGGTACGAAGCCAAAGTTCAGTTTGAGAAAAGTTCCAAGGTTGCTGGGCAGTGCTGGCGCACACCTTTAATCCCAGCACTCAGGAGTTAGAGCTAGGTGGATCTCTATGAGTTCGAGGCCAGCTGGTCTATAGATCTAGTTCCAGGGAAGCAAGAGTTACACAGAGAGATCCTGCATTGGGGAAAGGATGGAAGGATGAACCAAGGTAACAACTTCAAGCTCTGTGGGTCTGTGACCATGAGTGCTCTCTGCTTTTGTCACTGTGTTTGAGCCTTCAATGAACTATCCCCACGAAGCAGGTGATATCAGTGCCCATCCGTGCTTCTCTCCCGGACCCTCAGGTGCTTACAAGCAAACCAGATCTGGAAAGTAGCTCAGATTTCTAGCTCCGAGTTTGGCATTATCTAAAGATTTTTCTTACCCTCATTAGAATGTGTGTGCTCCTTGTTTAAGCTTCTGATCCAAGAACTTCATTAGCTGAACAGTGTCTGGGATATGTGGCGGGATCACACTAACCCACCAGGTCACAGGAAGGACGAGTTTCATTTTTTGTAAGGGCCACGCCAAGGGGAAACCAGCAGGCAGCTCTAGGGGGGTTCACAGACTGCTACAGCAGTAGTGTTGAGTGTGGCCATTACGACATCCTGACTTGCCCCCAGACACACAATGTCGTCTTCCAAGCTCCCCAGTCAGAGTCAGAGTAAGGAAGTATCTGGATACAGGCTTAGACCTAAATGATGCTCCTGGTCCAGCCTGTGCCACAACTGCGAGTCTCCAAAGAGCCTGGAAAAAAAAGCACTGGGGACCAAGTAGACAGCAAGGAGATACTCTGCAACTGAGGCAGGCACCTGGTTTAGGGGGTTGGCCGTGTCCTCCGCACAGATGGTCTCTTTGAAGACGTGACCTCCTGTAAATGCCATCTCTGCCAATGGCACTCAGTCCTTCCACATCACCTGCATTTCCTTTCTTCACGCTGTTCTCCCATTTTTAAGACTGTAGTCAAAGTTAATAGTGAAAGTTTTGCTTTCTTGATGCTCCACTGTGTGGCAGGCCACAGATGATTGCCCTAGTTAGAAGAAAGCCTTTTTAAAAATAGCTTGTCATCAGAAAATAGAGTGTGTATATTGCCGAGGTTCTCAACCTGTGGGTTGTGACCCCCACAGCAGGGGTCAAATATCAGATGTCCACACTCTGATTCATAACAGCGGCAACATTACAATTATGAAGTAGCAATGAAATAATTTTAAGGTTGGGGTCACTACAACATAAGGAACTGTATTGAAGGGTCGCAGCATTAGGAAGGTTGAGAACCACTGTCATTTTGGGACATATGAGGAAGAAGGAAGCCATTGTAGATCTGCCTCGGTTGATAGACTGTGGGTGTGTATCTAGACACTTCTCCATCCCTGTAGAGTTAGCATCTACATCATCTTATAATGAATAAAATATAGTTTAACCTGGTCTCACCAAGTATTGTGCTGAACCTGTTTTGCTCCCAGAAACATGGAATAATCCTAAATTCAGAAATTGCCACCAACGGAGAGACTTCAGACTCACTGAATGATGTTGGGTACCAAGGCCCTACGAAGATGCCAAAAGAAGAGCTGAATGCCCTCAAGTCAGCCGGGGAGGGGACACTAGGTAAGAGCTCTTCTTTGGATCCTTCCATTGTGTGGTCAGCATCTGTTCACCTTTGTGCACTGTGAGAATCAAACGATTGCCACCGATTGTTAACAGTCACACGGCATGCCATTCATTCTGTCACTTCGTAGTGGCGTCCTGGCCAAACCATGTGATCACCCACGGTGCTGTGTAGCATGCGTTTTGTCTAGCGCTTTTCCACCGATGGCTCAAGGACATGTTTCTTTTCTGCTTCTCAAGGCTGAGTAGAAAGAGACAGGCTGAAAGTCAAGGGATCGTGTTGAGAGTTTGATTTGGCTTCTCTCTCTGGATGTGGTCCAATGACGACTGTCAACTTCTCCTGTAATGGAGTTGTTCAGGGGTCAGAAGAGTGGATTCTGTGAAGTGGGTTAGCTGGCCATGGTTTCCTGCCAGCCTGGCACACTTGGACACCCACTGCGCAAGCATTTGGAGAGGGTATGAGGTGCCTGAGTGGGACAGACGACACCTGGGGAGGGCAGCCCTGACATTGCTGTTCCCACCCCGAAAATGGAAGGCATCCTTGGTACTGGGAGTGGGCCTGGCTGGAAGTGGGGTGTGCTCCCAGGAGCTGGGATCCACACCTTAATCAGAGGGGAGCTTCTTCTGTATGCCACCGTGTTAGCAGCTGGAAAATCTAATGGATATGGGAATATTTTCTATAACAGAAAGATTTACAAATTAATGAGTCTTAAATTCCGGCTGTGGGGTAAATCCAGCTGCTAGGTTTTTACAAGGTGGGAGTCTGTGATTGTGACATTTATGCCCACGTAGAATCCTGTGGGCCCTGGCTTCTCGGAGCTTCCCAGGAGCTGCCCTACCCTTCGTGATGGCCAAAGCCATGTGCTCTCATCAGTGTGGGAGCTGCTGAAACAGGAGGATTCCATAGTTTCCACTGTGCCTCCAGGACGGTCCCACTGGGGACGGGTCCTCTTGTCTCCATGCACAGTTGACACATCCCTGGCAATCATGTGACATGGCAGAGAGAAGAAGAAATGCCACTTTTGTCAGTGGCCCCAAAGGGTTTTGGATGCAGCATCTATCTAATCAGTGAAACACCATGGGTTTATTTTAAATTCACCTATGTCTGGCGTTTCTTTAACATAAAGTGCACATCACTAAACATATGCAATAGTAGAAAATCTTTAAGGGTGAAGTTAAGTTGCCTCTAAATAAAAGCCAGATATTTTCCAGCATTTTCCTGGAGTTCTTAGATTGACAAGCTTTCACTTCCAATAATATACAATAGCCTGTATTAATTGACTGATTAATAAGGTTTTTGATGGATGGGTTAAACGTTCACCGTGATCTTCAGCTTTGCCTTTCGTTGGGGTTCTTTACCACTCCCCTGGGGATGGATGGAAGGTCCGATGTGTCTCGGAGGAGAACATTTTCCAGAGGAGACAATGCTGGAGAGTGGGGTGTAGGTTGATTTCCACCTTGTAGGGTTTACTCAAGAAGCGTCTTCCTTGAGACCGACTTTCCAGCCAGTCTCTAAAAGTGGATGTTATTTGAGGAAACATGAGGGCTACTGTTAGGGCTGTGAGAGCCATGGGACTTGAGTGGCCGAAGAGTGTGAGTGTTTTGTTGCGTGTCTAGAGGTAGGAGTTAGGAGTACAGGAGGAGGACCTGGAGTCCACGCTGAAAACCTTCGTGTGGCTGCCTGCCTGACCCACAGCTCTCTTCGTCAGTTAAATCATAACCCCACCTTTGAAAGTCAGTTCCTACCAGATGGTAGCAACCACTCTCACCTGCAGGTGGTGGCAGTGGCCCTTTGCTTATCAAAAACAAGCTAATGCAATTGCTGCTTTGGCACATAGGCCTGATAAAGGCTTGTTGACAGTGACTCTCTCTCTCTCTCTCTCTCTCTCTCTCTCTCTCTCTCTCTCTTCTCTCTCTCTCTCTCAGAAAACTGGGTGGTAATTGGAACATGTGTTTGCATTTTAATATATATTAAGTGCCCATCACATCACGGGGTCCCTTCAATTCTCTCAATGGTCTTTTAGGAAAAGCCAAAGAAGTGGAGGTGAAAAAGGAAATTGTGGAAAATGTGGGGAAAGGAGGAGCCTTACAGAATACTGAGCAAGAACAGCCCAGACCCAACCCAGTAAAGGATTGTGTGGACAAAGGGGTGTCACATCCCCATGAGAAGGCTGAGGACCAGAAATCCGCTGAAGACCGTGCTCTGTCCCCACGACCACTACCAGGGGCCAGTTGTGAGCAGCAGGTTCAGAGCCAAGCTCAAGAGAACACTTCTCTCCTCAAAACCCCAGAGCAGATTGAGTCACACGAGGTCACAGACAAGCCAGATGGTAGGACCAGAAACTGCTTGGAACAGTCCAACTGCCTGGGAGGTCTAGACAGTGAAGAGTCAGGGTCCGTTGCCTTGGGTACCAGAGCTCAAAGTGAAAACTCTATAGGTGATCAGGATGAAGAGAATCAAGAGGATCTGAAAACAGACTTGGAGAAAGTTAGTTTCGAACCATGTCCACACAGAGCTGACAAGGTGAGCTGTACGAACTCAGGGGACACAGGTGACAATCACATGGAGAATGCAGTAGAGGCAGGAGGAGCTGCAGTTGGGGAAAGAGCAAATGCCGCAGCTTCTGGGCCTTTGGAGCACAGCCAAGACACAGCGGATCATGATGGAAGCTATATGAATGATGGGGCCAAGCAGTGCTCAGAGAGAGAACTCACCCAAGAAGTAGCTGAGCCTGAGGAGGCCCTCATTCAGATCTCAGAGGCAAGCGGAGAAAACCCCATAACAAGGGCTGGAGACACAGAAGTAAGGGATGAGAAGCCCGTCCAGGCAGAAGTCCAGGCCACCCCTGGGACTCCCACAGTGCAGAGCAGCCATCAGGATGCAACAGGCCCAGGTAGCACAGATGCCAAGCGTGCGCCCCTTAATGCAAAAGAACCCGACAAAGGAAAGAGTGAGCAGCAGGCGGAGGCCTTGGATTCACCGCAGAAGAAATCGAAGAACAAGAAGAAGAAAAACAAGAAGAAGAAATCTTCAGCCCAAGCAGAACCCCGCAAAGACGCCAACCAAGAGTTAAACTGTCAGGACACAGAAGCGGGTGACCTGGAGGAAGACCAGACCCAGTTCCCTGACAAAACGGAGGCAGCAGAAACCCAGAGTGAAGAGACAGAAAGCCCAGAACAAAAAATCACAGCGGGAAGCAGTGACCATGTTGATTGCCCAGAAGATCCGAAAACTAAGTTTAACGGAAAACAGAACCAAGAGGAAGAAGATGGTGTAAAAACCCAGGCAGGGAAGGCAGCGGCAGCCAGAGACATGTTGACATCCGAGGCGGATGCAGCGTCTAAGGTGGATGCAGCGCAGTTGTCAGGCACCAGCGCTGAGGGTGAGGAAATTGGAGAACACGTTACAGATGGTCCTGCTGATGGTCCCACAGTCTTAGATCAGAACGGTCCCCAGTGTGAAGAGGGGGACATCTCCCTGATGGAAAGGAAAGATTCCCTAAAGGATGCTAACGATGCTTCTCAGAGAGGAAGTGAAGAGGGGCAGGAACTGTCCCAACATCCAGGCCAGACGGTTGAGAAGGCTGAAGATGGCAGCAGCGTAGACAACAGTGACCTGTCAGGGGAGCTGGGCGGCTTCAGTTCAGAAAGTGGAGTGCAGGCAAAAGGGGAGGTTGAAAAAAGCAAGAGTAAGGAGGATTGCACCATGTCCTGAGGAGACAGGGAGGAGGCAGGCGGGGGAGACCGAGTTTCAGAGAGGGCCAAGGACTCAACACACTAAGCCCAACCTCAGGAACTTCAACTCCACTGTGGAGGTTCACAAATGTTCCAGTCTCTGTGGATGGACCACGTGTCACTCAGTCACCAAATATCAACTACTTTAAGTTATAGACTGTTACTTGTAGATTTGTATTCAACCCTTGATCACCTAGACACCAACCGTTGTTTCCAGTTTCAGTTCTGGCTGAGAACATTCCATAACGTCAGGCCACACCATGTCCCTGTCATGTCTGCATTCCCAGCCCTAAGGCCAAGACTTCACCATTTGCTCTAGGCCGAGACAAAATGTGGATGTGTTTGACCAACTGTATCAGCGTCTAGTTGAAGTGACCAAACAGCATTCTTAGCTTTCTGCGTTGTGAGACGTGAACAGTCAAACTGATGTCTTACTAAAATAGAGGTATTCTCGTATTTGATCTTAATATGTACATCATAACCTGTATGGTATATATTTATAGGAGTTGGATGAATAAGTAGCATACAGATCAATGGGTGGGAGGAGCTGCACCTCAGGGTAGAGATCAATCACTGTCGGGGTTCAAACAGGTATCAGGAAACGCAGGGAGACCACGTGCCTTTACCTCACGGAAGTGCTGTATTTTGCACCAAAGCTCATGGATCTTATTGCTGATGATACCCCGGTTAATTTTACCAGAGATCTTTATTTTGCTTCGCACGGGTGAACTGCTAAATTCATTTTATACGAATATTTTATTTTTTTTCCTTTCTATTAACGACAAGTTGAAATTACCATTTCCCACATCAGTTATCATCTTCTTAATTTTAATAGTGATTTTCCTATCTGAATGTCTACTTATGATTAAAGGAAATTACAAAAAGTTGTCTGTTCTTATGCAAAGGACTCATTAGATTATAATCCAATATTTTTGTGTTTGGTATAAATATTTTTATTTGTTGTTTCTCAGTATTTTCTTATTGGAAAGTTATTATTTTACCTGCCTGAAGAAATATGTATTTTCTATATAAAGAAGCAATTACAAAATGATCATAAAGTTGAATTAAAAAGTAATGGTAGATATAAAATCACAAGGGCATGTACTGTATGATTGCTGTTGACATGTTATGGAATCATGTCGATTCGTACTACTGTTACACGGCAAAGTGGAACGCAAAAAGACCAAAACCTCAGTAAGATCTGAGACAAACTGAAGTGTCATATGATTAAAATAAAAACATTTTATAATTTTACAAGCCTGTGGTTCTGGTCTTTGAGCCCCTTGACGTCTGACCCTGGTAGCTGTTTGCACAGTGCCCATAGTAAGTCACTTCTGGCTTAGAAAGACCAGTTCTCAGTGTCTTCATGGTTGACAAGTGTACCCCATGTTGAGGCTGCCCTGGCACTGGTGTGGGAGCCCAGGGAAGCTGAGAGGGCAGCCCCAGAGTCCACCTGCCGTACTCTGTGGACACATCCATGTGCCCTCCTTCCCCTGATTAGGGAAAGCCTCCATTTGCCCTGCTAAAACGTGGCGGTGCATAGGGTTGTTTGTGGAAGAGGGTAAAAGTGGTGAGAAAACATTGATTGTGTGTGCGCACGTGTCCTGAGAAATGGGACAGGTGAGCTGCTTCATGCTCTCATCCTGTACCATGAAGGTAAAACAGGAATCAGGTGCCGGCTGTACCCCAGGGCTCGGCAGGGCCAGAAGGCTTCGGTCAAGCCTCCCGTACTTCAGTTCAAATGTCTGCTCTTACTCAGCCCCTGAAAGTCTACTTCTAGGAGTTAGAAGGCTTGAGGGTCTTCTTGATTTCTGCTAGTTGGTCCCTGCCTAGAAGGCCACACTGCACGGCTTGCACATAGTCTCTATGCCAAGGGGCACATGGTAAAATGTATTCCCAATGACTTGACTCTGAAAGACAGGAAGGGTGTTTCCTGTACTAGGCCGATGTGGTAGTCATACCTAGAACACTGTTTTCTGGGGAGAAAAGGCATTTTACCCACCCCCTTTGCCACCTCCACTGCCCCCTTAACACACTTTTTGCCCCTTTACACATTTCTTGGCTATAATGGCAGATGGCTGAAAGAGGTTCATCCCCTGCCCTTGCAACCCCCTTGGATGCTATAACCAGAAGGGAGACACGATTGAACAGCCATCTTTTAGCCTCAGGGAAGGTGGAAGCTTACATGGTTAGGTTCAGTCAGAGGTGGTATCAGGAGGGAGCTTAAGGGAGGGAGGCAGCCAGTGCATTTCGTACCTGCCCCCCATCATTTGAGGGGGTGGGCACATTTGAGCATACAGAAAGGAGACAACTCTCCTGGGCAGCGGGGAGGGGTGTAATGGCTGAAAGTACCCCACACAGTGCAAAGTTCACACTGCAGGCATTTATCATGAACAAACCTCCAGACCTGGGAAGACTTCCTCTTGCCAACTGAAGATGTGAGTCCTACCTTCTGGAGTTAATGGGGTTGACTGGCCTGGTGTGACCCTAGGATGGAGTTGCTAAGGTACCCAGACCTCAAGATGACAAAGAAACCAGGAACTTGGAGAATTCCAGCACTTGTTTGGCTACCTCAGGAATTTTCTAGAAGTCACTAGCTCTTTGTTTCCCGTTTTCTGAGTCTCAAAACTGTAGGGCAGAAAATTTGTTTAAAAAAAAGAAAGAAAGAAAGAAAGAAAAGAGAAAAGAAAAAGAAAACAGATTTTAAAAAGTCCTTCAATGATACAAAGATAACTTTACTAACCAGCCAACCAATTTAAAATGAGTACAAAAGAAAGATCAAGTTCAGAATAATGTGAGTTCTTTTGTTCTGATGCCTCATTTCTGGAAATTACAATCGCTATCATTAGTGAGTAGTTTGTGCCTGTTTCGGCACTGAGTATTCCAGATTGGTGAGCCTGCTGTAACCAAGTCAACAAAGGGGAATTCAGCACAGCGCAGGCAGTGTTTCCCGCTCTCCACGGCAAGCTAGATAGGTCTATTCTGCTCTGTCTACAGCAATCACTTTCACTTTTCCTTTTTATCTTTTCTTTAAGGCTCTCAGTTTATATTCCAGACTGACTTTGAACTCACTGTGTAGCTCAGGCTGACCTCCAACTCAGTGACCCTCCTGCCTTAGCTTTCTAGAGCTGACGTTACAGGCGTGTACCCCCACCGCCTGACTCTTGCTTTCCCGTTTTCTTGACTCTTTACTTTCGGTTTTCCTCTCCAATTCTTCTTTCCGTTCTGAGTGTCCCTTTCTCATATTCTCTTCCATAAAACTGAAGTTCGGGCCACCATCATTGTTTCCCACGGCCTCTGTTGTTACATTTTACCGTTTCTTTTTTGCTGCTTTTCTAGGTTATTTGAAGTCAAGAGAAAAAAAATAATGTTGTGTAATTGATAGGTGAGCTGTAAAATTGTTTTATGATATAATCCATGCTCGTCACAACTATAGTTTTTGTTTTTTGTTTTTTTTTTAATGAGGCTAAAATACATAAGGGAAGATTGCTTTACCATTGGGTAGATTTTGGAAAAGAAAGAATAAAACACCTAACAGAAGCCACTGGGCTGTAAGTTAAAGTAGAGCACACAGGGTCAGAAAACTGCATTAATTCTTGACATTTTGGGTGTAAACCTAGTGTTTAACAGGTGAGCCATCTCTCAGAAAACTGTGTTATTAGTATTGAGATTTTCTGTCAACTTTTATTTTGCTATATTATGCCTCTCCAGGTAACATCTTAAGAGTGTTTTGGAAGATAGTTAGCAAATGCCAATCACTTGGATTAGGGTGTGCCGGAATGATAGCAGAACAAAGATGATTTTTATGTGCGTGGGTTTTCACAGGTTGCTCATCAAAGTGAACTAGTCACTGTTCGGAGAATTCTGAAGGAGGCAGTGTGAGAATGGGAGCATGCTGGAATGTGAGGTCTAAGCCAGGTTTTAAGGTTCCACTGAGAGGTTTATGTCTGGATCTGAAGAGCCCATGAAAAGCAGTAGTCAGAGACACCCCAGGCTGGGTTGTGAGCCCTTAGGAGTCACCTAACCATCACACTGAGCCTCCCCTGCATCTGAAGAAGGAAAATACAAGCCCATGGAGATGCTGGGCTTCAACCAGCTTCTAGCAGATAAACTGTTGGATCAGCACCTGCATCCGGCATCTCTACCAGTACCCAGAATCCTGATGTTTGCCTTTAAATGTGAAAATTCTCACTCATCCTCAGTTCTCCCTATAGACCGGAGAGTATTTAGTTCTTGCCTAGAAAGATTTGGAGAACTGACTGGCAGACAGACAGACAGACACACACACACACACACACACACACACATATTTCCAGGGTGGAAAGAATGAAGAATTACAGGGACCAAAGCCAGTACTGTTTTTCTTTCTTTTTTTTTAAAAAAAAAAAGTAAGAGCATATTGTAACTGGCTCAGTGAACAAGTTGTCCTTGGGTTTGTGGTTTGTAAACAGAGTTAAAAACTCTGACCTCGGTGAGTCTGTGCTAGAAGTGAGAAAGCTAACTAGCTGTGGGGTGTAAACTTGGAGAGAGCCCTTCTTGAAACTTCGGGGCTCGTGAATGGCAACATTGCACACATTGCTAAACCGTGAAGCCTGTGAGCTCTTGTGTTGCAGCGTGTCTCCCTAGCGTTCTTGCATGCTAGCCTAAGTAGAAGATTTAGCCTGTTTGCATGAGCCGGAGGCTGTCCTGATGAGAAGCATGTCGGGAGGCTGGCACCACCCCTTGGCTGAGCTCCTCCCCATCCTGTCTGTGGCCTCACTCATCGTGGTACGTGTTTAACTGTCTCCATCACTCATCACACTAACCCATCTACACATTGTTCTGTTAGTGACGTGCTGGAAGGGCACCGTACAGATTCACCTATGTCTTTCTGCTTTCTTCAGATGTTAGGTTGAAAAAGCTCGTTGATGAACGGGAATGCTTGTTGGAGCAGGTAAGCAAACGCCTTCCTGTTGTTTTACAACATTTTGAGTAGGGTACCAGAAACCACACACCTCCTCTCAGCCTTCCTTCTCGCTCACTCTGGAAACCCTTAAACGTCTATATCTGAGAACAATGCTGGTTTGATGATTTGACCCGAATAGAACATTATTGTCACAAGAGGCTTACCAAGGACTTGAAGCCACAGGACAGCATTTGGTACATTCAGCATGAATGGCTGCTTCAGGTGGATGTTGCAGTGAATGGTGGAGATCTGCCGTTGAGAGACAGGAAGTGACCATGCCCTTCCACTTGTCCCCGCACATGGGTTTTGTGCACTCAGAATCAGATGCCCTTTCCAGCAGACATTTCTTTGAATGACTGATCAAAATTTGTTTTAATTATGATTTTTCTTTATCCTTGAGAATTCCAT
Source organism: Chionomys nivalis (assembly GCF_950005125.1). Lineage (NCBI taxonomy): Eukaryota > Metazoa > Chordata > Mammalia > Rodentia > Cricetidae > Chionomys > Chionomys nivalis. Next base: position 105,643,641 of record NC_080087.1, on the reverse strand, counting down.
ACACGTATGCAAGGAAACAGGCTCATATCCACCTTCAATTTCCAACCTTCAGCTCCACCCATGTCCTCCCCAACATGTCCCCTCTGAACTTCATGTTCTTCCCGCCCCCACCCCCATCATGCACTCTGGCCAGTTAGTGCTCCCTTAATGTGCATGGATATAGGCCATCCATCGGAGCACAGGAAGCCTCGCAATGGGAGGAGTGTAAAGAAGAATGGTTCTCCCCCCCCCTCCCCCCCCCAGCAGCTATCAGGAAGTACCGATAGCTCTTCGTTAAGGTGTGGGTGCCGGTCTGTGCTACAGTTTTGACTCGCTCACTGCTGGGCAGGTACCACAGCTGCGGTGAGGCCGTGAGCGCGACAGCTGTCTCATGTCCAGAAGGCAGCATTTCACGGCATGCCTCCCCATCGTCTACCCTCTCACATTCTTCCTGCCTCCTCCCTGTGACATTCCCTGAGCTCTGGGGGCGGGACAGAGTTGAGAAAGATGTCCCATTTAGAGTGCTAAATGAGTCTCCGCACTGCCTGCTGACCGTTGCAAAGAGAGACTTCCCTGACCGAGGTTGAAAGCAGCCCAGAGCCATAAGTATAAACACAAATGCTTAGAAGGCAGCCTGGTTTAAACTGTGACTTATCTTTGTCCCCTTCTCTGACTTCAGGAAATGCCGAAGGGCTGTTTCATCTTTCTTGTCTGTAGGATAGTTAAAAAGTATCCCTCAGCCACTTTCCAAAGGAACCAGTTCCTCCAGCTTTCTCTCTAACCGCATGCGATTGCTCGCTTTCTATAGTTCTGTTAGTCTTTCAGAATTGGATTAGACTCAGGAAAAGGGGTCTCTGAGGGTCCTGTGTGTATTTTAAAACATACCTGCTCCCTCAGAGCAGCGTGTACCCACAGTGATGTTGATGTGAGGGGAAAGGGTGTGCAGAAAAACAAGTGTTAGGCACCAGAACGGCCTGCAATCTGGCTGGTAGCTCCTGTTCTGAACCTGCGTGCTTCTCCATCTCTGAGAGAAGACTCTCATCAGGCCCCTTCCATAATGTCTGGCCAGTGCCTCCAGGCCAGCATACAGATGCACATCATTTAGTTCCCGTGTTCCTGCACCCAGGGGCCTTAACGGGCCTCACATCTTTGTGACTAAGCCAAGATCGTATCATGAAGAGTTGCCAACTCTTAGATCACCACTTCAGGTATTGTGTGTGTGTGTGTGTGTGTGTGTGTGTGTGTGCATACTCCAGAGTCCCAGGAGGATTTCAGCCTGAGAACTTGCTGTTCACAGAAGCTGGGGAGATGGCTCCATCAATAAAGTGCCGACAGAACAAGCAGGAGGACCTGAGTTCAAATCCCAAGCACCCACATAGAAAAGGTGGTCATGGTGACATGCACCTATGATCCAAGAGCTGGGGTGGTAGAGATGGGTAAATCCCTGGAGCTGATTGAATAGCCAGCCTTCCTGAGTGTATAAGCTAGTTCAGTGAGAGAGCCTAACTCAAAAAAGAAAGAAATATGGTAGAAAAGGAGGAAAATACCCAGCATTAGCTTCTGCTCCCTACATGCACCTACATACACAAAGGCTCACACAAACAGACAGATACATGCAATGTAAACAAAAGTTACTGACCACTGGGTTAGAAACGAATTCATGCCTGAAGTTGTAAAGTCTTTGTCCCACCTACTCCCTTCTAAGGTCTTTTCATTCAACTTGTGGGATTATTTTATTATTTATTATTTTATCCCTCTGGCTGGTGACGCACAGGCTAGACTGTAACCTTTTCATGAAGTTCTCCTCTATACTATAGGACCCTTGCCTCTAGCACTTTGGGATCATGCTGACAGCAAGGCAGTAGCCTGGTGTATTCTGGGTGTGACTGGCTCTAAATTCAGCTTTTCAGTCTTCCTTTCAAAACCAGAAATGAACAAACTTTACTGGTGGTGTTTTCAGATTAAGAAGCTCAAAGGGCAGTTGGAGGGGAGACCGAAGAACAACAAGGACCTTCTGCAGTCAGAGGACAGCATCTTGGAGAACGGGACAGACGTGCATGTCCTGGATCTGCAAAGTAAATGTTGGCCCCTGTGTGGAAACGTGTGCTTTCGTGTGTGCTGATCTTACACACTTGTGGCAAAGATGCCCGGCATTCCCTCCTGTCCCTTCATAGCTCCTGAGTTCCACAGCACACAGAACCTTTTTTATTGTGGGTAGAGCAAAGTGGGCAGGGGGCAGCATGAGCCTATGGGATGGAGCTGGTGTCCCAGAATGCACAGGTGGGCATGGTTGCTTTGGGTCTGCCGGTACGTGGGAAACTAAGAAGCATGTTTCATGCTAGTCTCCTAGAGACAGGCTTACGGGAGATGAGATTATATCTGGTCCCTCTCCTATATCCCCTTCCCGCATCTTTGGGACTTCCTTATCTCAGGTCTCCTACCTACACTTAAGAGGTACCCGGCATGTTTCCAGCCAGGACTCAAGGAAGGCATGCATTGTCTTGATTCTCTGGAGACCGAGACTAGAACTGGAAGATGTGTGAGATGATTCTAGAAGAGTTGGTTCCCACGAACAGAATGTTCTAGAGACTGAGAATTTAACCCAGGTCTCCCTTTTTCTTTGTCCCCATTTAGGAGATGCCAACAGACAGATCAGCGACCTCAAATTTAAACTTGCAAAGTCTGAGCAAGAGATAACTGCCTTAGAACAAAATGTATGTGTGACTCTCCTCAGTCCTGGGCAATTTATAGATGGGTGGCTTGAGCAGAGTCTGAGTGGGGGTAAAAAGCAATAGACCAGTGGTTCTCAACTTTCCTATGCTGGGGCACTTTATTACAGTGCCTCATGTTGGGGTGATCTCTTCCCCAACCATAAAATTATTGTGCTACTTCACAACTGCAATTTTGCTACTGTTATGAGTCATATTGTAAATATCTGTTTTCTGATGGTCATAGGTGACCTGATGACAAGGTCATTCAACATTCCAGAGGTCACAACCCAAGGATGAGAACCACTGCAATAGTGACGTTGAGAATCAAATGTGGTTCTAGAGAGGCAGGGGGATGAACCTGAGTTCAGGTCCCCAGTTCCCATGTGAAAAGACAGGTGTGGCACAGCATATCTGTAGCCTTTGCCTGGATGATAGAGACAGGAGGGTCCTTAGGACTTGATGGCCAGCCAGGCTAGTTGTTGACAGAGGTTTCTATACTGCCTGGTCCCACAGCCATTCAGCCCCAAAGAAACACACAGAGGCTTACATTAATTATAAACCAGTTGGCCTATTAGCTCAGGCTTCTTATTAACTCTTATATTGTACATTAACCCATAATTCTTGTCTGTGTTAGCCAAGTGGCTTGGTACCTTTTATCAGTGAGGCGTTCTCATCTTGCTTCTTCTGTGTCTGGGTGATGACTACAGACTGAGCCTTTCCTCTCCCCAGAATTCTCCTATTTTGGTCACCCCATCTATACTTCCTGCCTGGCTACTGGCCAATCAGCGTTTTATTAAAACCAGCTAGTTAATCAGTGAGCTCCAGGTTCAGGGAGAGACCCTGTCTCAAATATAAGGTGGTAAGCAGATGAGGAAGATGCCTGATGTCACCCTCTGGCCTTGACACATATACACAGGTCCTGAGAGTGTGGTTAAGGCAGCAGATCTCTTGAGGTGTTTATTTACTTCATCTTTTGTTGTTGTTTTTGAGACAGGCTCTTTTCTAGCCCAGCCTGGCCTCAAACTCCTTATGTAGCCAAGGGTGACCTTAAACTCCTGATCCTCCCCCCCACTCTACTTCCCAAGTCCTGGCATCCCAAGAGTGTACCACATGCCTGGCTGGCTTTCAGGGTGCTCCTGGCAGAGCTGAGAAGGAAAGTTAAGAAAAGACTGTTTATTAGCCTCTCAGTTGTCACCCTGGTGCTAATGCTACTTACATGGTTCTAACAAAACAGCTCAATGTCAATGTGGCTTGTGAATGCTTTAGACTTTCTTTACTATTTATTTTAAATGGGGGATGGCTCCATCTGTAAAGTGTTTGCAGGAGGACCTGAACTGCATTCCCCTGGACCCCCATAAAAAATTGAGCTTGATGGCAAGAGCTTGTCATTCCATCCTAGTGATTGCTAGCCAACCAGTCCAGCTGCTAGACAACCAGCCCAGCTGCTGGCCAACCATCCCAGCTGCTAGACAACCAGCCCAGCTGCTAGACAACCAGTCCAGCTGCTAGACAACCAGCCCAGCTGCTAGTCAACCAGCCCAGCTGCTAGACAACCAGCCCAGCTGCTGGCCAACCAGTCCAGCTACAAGACAACCAACTCAGCTGCTGGCCAACCAGCCCAGCTGCTAGACAACCAGCCCAGCTGCTAGACAACCAGCCCAGCTGCTGGCCAATCAGCCCAGCTGCTAGTCAACCAGTCAGTTGCTGGCCAATCAGTCCAGCTGCTAGACAACCAACTCAGCTGCTGGCCAACCAGTCAGCTGCTGGCCAATCAGTCCAGCTGCTAGACAACCAGCCCAGCTGCTGGCCAACCAGTCCAGCTGCTAGACAACCAGCCCAGCTGCTGGCCAACCAGCCCAGCTGCTGGCCAACCAGTCCAGCTGCTAGACAACCAGCCCAGCTGCTGGCCAACCAGTCCAGCTGCTAGACAACCAACCCAGCTGCTGGCCAACCAGCCCAGCTGCTGGCCAGTTGTCTCAAGGAAAAGATGGTGGGTGGCTCCCAGTGTTGTTCTCTGGCTCCCACATGTAAGTGCACACATGTGCACCCACATACCCATGGGTACACATGCACATAAAAATAATTAAAATAGTTAACAGGTTCATGCTAAGACAGCTTCTTCCCTGAATGTCTAGCCATTATCCCACACGCCAGGTGAGTTCCTCCTAATGAACACACCTGGGACCCACCCACCTCTGCATCCTGGCCCCTAGGGGCAGCCTGTGGTACATTCCAGGACGAGTACAAAGGAAGCCCTTCCGCCTCCGCTATGGATATCAGCACTGGAACTTTTCATAGAAACAAAGGGTGTTGCTATATATCCAAGCTGGTCACTATGAATTTGCATTTGAATTTGTGATCCTCCTGCCTCTGTGTCCCAAGTGCTGGGATGTGAACACACACCCTCACATCCACAAAGCCTCCTTCTGCTCTTGTGCTACCATTCCTGGCCTTCCACAGCAGCAGCCTGGGACACGTGCTGAGGTCCGGCCAGCATCCTTCTGCCTTACATTCTGCCCAGACCAGCGCTCACAGGTCAGAGGGCCACATCTTGCCCTGTGCTTAGCTTTTTCTTCGAGTTCTGGGAATCAAACTCAGGTCTTTTGGCAAGCACTTTCAAGTCCCTCAAGGGGGTGATGAAAGCCAAGCGAGATCTGCCCTTTAAACCGGGGCCATTTGTTGTCAGGATGCGGTGGGTCATTTAGAAAACACTACCAGACAGCTCGGTTGACTAGAACCCGGGTAACTCTCTTAACTGTCTGTTTTCAGTTTTATTAAGTCGCACCCTTTGATCTCAAATACAAACGAGCCAACTGCAGAAGTAAGCAGTGGGTGACCGTGTGAATGGCTTTCCCTTCCTTGCAGGTAATAAGGTTAGAGAGCCAAGTAACACGCTATAGATCAGCTGCTGAGAATGCAGAAAAAATAGAAGATGAACTCAAGGCAGAGAAACGGAAACTCCAAAGAGAGGTAAACTTCCTAGGCCTTTCCTAGAGAACAAACGGGCCATGGATGGTCCTTAAGGTCAATACAGGGTGAATTGACCGAGTCTGGGCCATTCATTGCCCGCTTAGGCCCGTCTCCCTCAAATTCAGACATGCTACCAAAGGCATAGCACAGCCAGCTGGGACCCCCTTTTCTTTTTTCTTTCTTTCTTTCTTTCTTTCTTTCTTTCTTTCTTTCTTTCTTCCTTCCTTCCTTCCTTCCTTCCTTCCTTCCTTCCTTTCTTTCTTTCTTTCCTTTTTATGTGCATATTTGTCTGTGTTGTGAGGGTGTTGGAGCCCCTAGAACTGGAGTTACAGACAGCTGTGAGCTGCCATGTGGTTGCTGGGAATTGAACCCAGGTCCTCTGGGAGAGCAGCCAGTGCTCTCAACCACTGAGTCATCTCTCCAGTCCTCACCTCCCTCACTCCCAGCTGCAGGAGTCATCCAGAAAATGACATCCATAAAAATCAAGTTATTATGAGATAAAGGAGCAGTCAGGCCTCTTGATGCCTACATATTTCGTGCTGCATGGGGGAACCCAGGACAGGTAGGCAGGGATGGAAGCCAGTGCTACACTGAGTGGTTTAACGCTACCTGCCATGCTTCTACTTCTTTCAAAATTGAATGTTTTACTTTCCCAAAGACACCTAGCAAAGTAACCCGCTTGGAAAATATAGCGTCTGCTGGGCCTGTGACTGCGTGTCAGAGAGTGGTCACAGTTAATAATCGAATCATTTCTTTAAATACTGCACACCTAGCTTTCTGTTTTCTATTCCCGACCACTGACATGTGTCCAGTCTTTGGGCATTGCTCCTCACATCCCTCCCTGCCCACCCTACCCCCATGCTTTCTCCCTTCCCAAGTTCAGTATTTTGTGAGGTTAAGCTTAATTGTGAACCAGAACATCCCAGGCTTGAGGAAGGAGGTGGGAGGTGGAATCTTCTTTCCTAGAACCCAACTACACGCATGGGGCCTGAAGTAGAAAGCAGACCCATGGGCTGTGCCTTACCAACCAACAGCTCCACTGCTGTAATAGGGAGCTCCCTCCCTCGGGCCAGCCCCCTGCCCGATGCCTGCAAGCCTAGGAGTAACCTGCTCACATAGCTCCCTATATGGTGCCCAGGCCCTCTGCCCCGGCTCTAGGCTGTGGCTGTTTGGGGCTCTGTCATTCAAGCTTTGATTTTCAGTTGCAGAAACCTTGCTCCTGACTACCCCCCCCCCGACCAGAAAGCTTCTCCAACTGTTCCAGGCTTGGTTTCATTTGTATTTGATGGCTCACTACACTCAGTTCTGAGGCCAAAGGAGCATCTCCTAGTTAAGATGCCAGAACTGTGAGCCATACATTGTTTTTCAGTTAGGAAACACACACAGGATGGAGCGGTGGCTCTGTGGCTAAGAGCACTTGCTGCTCTTGCAGGGGACCCAGGTTTGGTTCCCTGAACCCACATGACAGCTCACAACGTCTGTAATTCCAGTTCAGGGATTCTGGTGCATCCTCTGGCCTCCTTGGGTACCTGCATGCACGTGATACAGAGACATAAACACATAAACAAAATAGATTCCTAACTTTCATAAAGAAACATATGGCCAATTATTTAAAAAGGAAACAGAGAAAAGCATGCGCACACCGCACACACACTATTTAGGATTTCAGTGTGGGTGGGCTGTCAGCAGTGCTTTCCAGTTGGGCTGGGCTCTTGAGCACTCAAAACCCCGTCAGGTTGCAGGGAAGCAAAGTCCCCCAAGCTCATTGCCTTTCCTCCTCCTTCCAGCTTCGATCTGCACTGGACAAAACAGAGGAGCTTGAGGTGAGCAACGGCCACCTCGTGAAGCGACTAGAAAAGATGAAAGCCAACCGCAATGCGCTCTTGTCCCAGCAGTAAACACCAGCACCAAATGGGCAGCTCACTGGGGACTCGGGCGCCTAGTGTGGCTTCGCGGGCTTTTATCTGTACTCTCAGGAGCGTTGCCTCCTTCCCTGCCTCTGAGGGAAGAAGTGCTTCCGTGCAGGGGGTCACCTGGGGAACCCAACAGCACCAGATGCTTCCGTCTGCAGATCCCTGGCCAGTCCGGGTGACACTCAGAGCCTGCAGGTTTCTTCATAAGCACACTGGGTCTCATGAGAGCTCTGGACTTGATGCACAGGGACCTCTTAACGTCACCAACAGGGGCAACTGAGGTCAGGGTTAAGGTGGGACTTGGTTTTCTTTTGTGTCTTGCTGAAGGTTAAGGGGAAATGTTGCAGTGTTGGGGAATATCCATGGTGGACCCTCCAGTCTGAGTGACGCTAACAGTATCTCTTCGTCCCTGCTTCCCATACACAAAACACTGTGGAACCACAAGCCATTACCAAGCAAAGCTCCTCCACCGGAGACAAGGCGATGGTCTGGACGTAAAGTGACCTTACGAAGACTCTTTACAGGCAACAAATGAAGCTTTTCTAAGGGACTTTTGCATCAGTTCAGTTATAAGAGTACTTTCTCCCAGGGTCATTAGATGGTAGCTTCACCGAAAACAACAGCTTTTCATTTGCATTATTTAATCCTTATATTTGAAATTGAAGTTGTTAATTTCTTTTAAAGAATGTACTGCTAGAAAAAAATTTTAAAAAATGAAATGTTAAAGAGAGCCATATGGTTTTTTTTAAACATTTATTTATTTTCATGTGTGTGAATGTTTGCCTGAGTGTATGTATGTACAACACATGTATGCAGTTCCAAAAGAGGCCAGAAGAGGGCATTGGATCCCCAGGACTGGATTTACAGATGGTTGTCAGTTACCAAAACTGAACTCAGGTCCTGCAGTCAGTGCTCTGAACCACTGAGCCATCTCTTCAACCCCTAAAGCCATTTAGTTTTATTTTTTTCCCACTGAGAAATACCATTACTTGATGTCGTATTTGTTGATGTGTATATTAGGAATCATCTTTTCATTTTGATTTTTTCTTTTTCAGTGTGTGTGTGTGTGTGTCACAGTATATATGTGGAAGACTGAAAAAACTTGTAGGGAGTCAGTTCTCTTTCTACCATGTGAGTCCTGGGCATTAAGATCAGGCCATCGGGTGGCAATCACCTTTAAATGCTGAACCATCTCACTGGTCCCATCTTTTTAAGCATATCACATGAATTCAATTATTTCTTTCCCTGTTTTTAAAAACGCCTGTTCAGAGCCCATGCCCTGGGGACATAAAGGACACTGAAGGTAGACCCAACTGCAGAGCAACAGGAGACAAAAGCCAAGCAGATCACTGATTTTCAGTCGCCCTTTGTCTAGGTCGCATTCCAGACAGGGCCGGGAAGCAGGCCAACCTCTGGCTGTGGTTATGAGTGCCAATCCAAACAGCAGCATCCAGGGATGCTGTGGAGCATGAGTTCAGAAGACACAAGTCAAAGCGCTAGAGGTCATGAGGGGCCACGGCCAGGCCTGTGTAGACCCAGGGTAGACAAGGCCAGGTTTCACTGGTTCCCAAAGAAACCTGTGCTTCCGTTTGCCATCCACTCACAGGGTACACACCCTAAGGAGGAATCTGTGGGTTGAGGAAGGGGAGCAGAGTTTTCTTGAGGAAAGGTGTACTGGGTGGCCTTCATTGTACATCCCATGCACCGTGAGAATGGTAAGAAGGGAAGAAACCAGGTGGAGATCCCTCTGGGAGCCTCTCCTGACCCTACTGGGCCAGCCAGCCTGCGGCAAAGCAGTGTCTGTTTCACTCTCTTTTTCCTGTGGGTTCTTCCACAGTATTATAATGTAAGTGCATTTAGCCAGTAATAATAATAATAATAATAATAATAATAATAATCTATAAAGAAAGCTGATAATTGCAAGCCCTCCTGTGATACCTGGCCATGAAATCTATTGCTTTCATATATCTTCGCTCCTTCACTCATTTAGTTTCCATGACAACATCATTTAGTAAATATTGTTGCAGAAGTTCAGAGTCTGCATCATACCCGGTTCCGAATCCAGAGAAAGCTCGAACAGTCTCAGAATGTATCCCCTAGGAAAGCTTTCCCTGCAGGTGAAGCTCCTGGGAGTTGGTGCTGGCTTCTTTCTTCCCCGCAGCCCAGCCTTCCTCAGCCTTGGCTGTGTTCACACGCTGGAGTATGAGTGGATTGGGGTGAATGCCCCACTCACTAGAGACTGTTGAGCTGTATCCTTGGTGTCTACTCTCTGATGATACTGGATTGCACCCCAAATTGCAACAGTAAATAAGTGTCTCGGAGCTGTGAAATCCCACCATGGGGAACCAGTGCCGTAAACTGAATTTTAAAAATTTGAGAGTGATGGTAGAAATCTTGGAACCCCTGTTGTTCCTTACGAACTGTATTGACTTTAGAAATAAAATAACATTTCACCAGAGCAGCTCATTCGCAAACATAGTGGGACACCACAGATCCAGTTCAGACTGTAATGAGTTGGCATTTGCCACTGCGTTTCACTAGGAGCCAAAGTGCCGTGCTCTGGGGAGATGGCTCAGTGAGTGAAGTGCCTGCTGCCCACGTGTGAGGTTCTAAGTTCAGTTCCCAGTACCCTCCTAAGCTGGGCATGATGGTCTGTGTGCCTGTACCCCCAACGCTGGTCACAGGTAGGTGGATCCTGGAAGCTTGCTGGCCAGTCAGTCTAAATAAAATGGCAAGGTCCAGGTTTAATAAGAGACCTTGTCTCAAAAATTAGAGAAGCTATTAATGAAGGACATCTTGGCATCAACCTCTGACCTGCACACATTGCCTACAGGAGTGAGTGCACTGGTATGCACATGAACAAAACGCACATGCAGGCACACGCGCACACCCACACACACCATGACTTTGCTTTGTTTTTTTAAAGAATGTACAGTTGATGTCTATTTGAAGATGGAGTCTCATTGTATAACCCTGGCTGGTCTAGAACTTGTAGTGTAGACTAGGCTGGCTTCAAACTCACAGAGTTCTGCTTACCTCTGCCTCCCGAGTGCTGAGATTAAAAGTGTGTACTGCTACACCCAGCTGCTAATATTTTTAGAGTTCTCAAACACAGATTTCTGGCGAATACAGTGCCACACTCTTAGGGACTGATAAAGGAGTGTCCCCAATAAGGCGACTTCTCAGTGGGGAGCAGGGCCATCTCAGAGGCTGCCCGTGGTGGGATGGGTGGAACCAGCCAGCTGCAGATGTCAGATGAGGCACTCACATCTGTTGGTATCACTAAGTGCTCACAACTAGATGTGGCATGTAAACGTGTCTGCCTGGCGTTTGAAAGTGATAGAGCTGCCATCCCTGAGCTGCCTGGCTCCCTTACCTGTAGCCACACATAGGTGTCATCTGACCCCTGGTGCGGAGGATGCTTGGGGACCAAGAGGAGCCTGCTCAGGGCTTAGAGTTCTACTCATGAGCCTCAGGGACAATGTTCCCCATTCTCAATCATTCGAAGACTGGAAAGTTGTCCCCCAGTCCTGGCCTGTGTCTAATGCCACCATTTGTCTGTTTGCTGTCCCCACTTTCTCCTCCCTGCTTCTTCCTGGTTTTCAACTAGAGCGGCCCTCGTTGCTAGTGCCTAGATGGCTCCTACCTGGTCTCCAGGGGCACCAAGCGCTTGGTAGGTACCACGGGTCCTAGTGAAATTGCTTGAGTGGTTGACTGGTCTATCTCCAACAGGCCACACTCCTGGGTGTCATAGTAATAAGAATGCCAGAGACTTGGGGAGAGGCTTCAGAATCAGGACCATTTGGAATTCACGAGAGCCCTTCCTAAACTCCAGGAGCTGCCTACACTACGGTTGGTGTGGGAGACAGTGAAACAGGTTTGCTTTCCTTCCTCCCCTCTAGCTCTGGATCCATCACCACCTGGGGGCAGCAGAGGCTGCCGATCGCTCCTTCTAAGAGCGGCACCTATGTCCAACCCTAATCTAAACAAGGCATGTCTTCCGAGGTCAAGTGTGATGTGTTTCCCGGGCTTCCCTCCTTTCCTAATAGCCAACGTGGTGACCCAGGGAGAGGCTGTCTCTACTGCACTGAGCTTTCTGAGCCTGCCACGGCCTGGATGGAGGTCAGCAGCTGCTAAGAACACAAGTTCACCCACCACAGTTTTGCTAAAAGGTTTTATATTTCCATGTCTAAAATTTCAAATCCCCTCCCCCTATTTGTTTGTTTGTTGTTTTTGAAAACCGGGATCTAATATCATTCTGATGCCATAAACAAAAAAAAATATTGTTCCTCCTCTCACAGACCATTATTAGAAGAGCCTGGGAAGTCACCCCACATGTCAAGTCAGCATAGCTGGGGTTTGGCAAGTTTAGCAAGTAGCCAGGGAACAGGAGAGCCCCTTGGGGTTACAGCAGCAGAGAGTGGAAATAAGCAAGTTCTAAAGAGGTGTGGAGATCTGAGGTGAGTGATCTTCAGAGGAGGGATCTGCTGAGGAGGCTGAGTCAGGGAAGAAGCCAGTAGGTGAGCTGACTCCTGGCAGCAGCAGAGGTCTTGGATCTTTGCTATGATGTGTGTGAAGGTGCATGTGTGCGCATGCACATGGAGGCCAGAGGACAACCTCGTGTGTCTGCCTCTCATTGGCTTGGAGCTTACCACATAGTTTAGGTTGACTTGTTATTGAGCCCTAGGGATCCAGCTGTACACACACACATGCACACGTGCACACACACACACACACACTCCCAGCACTGGAATTTCAAGCACATTCCATCAAATCTGTCTTTTTTGTGGATTTTTACACGGATTCTGGGAATAACACTCAGGTATTCATGCTTGCACTGCGGTCGTCAACATCCAACAGTCCCTAAGTGATTTTTAAAAATACTCTTAATAAACTACTACTATCCTACTACTGTCGAAGACAAGGACCTAAGAGTTCTCTTACACACTGTTGGTGAGAACTATAGAAGTCAGTATGGGGGTTTCTCAAACAACCAACAACAGGTCTTCCACATGATCCCACAGCAGCCTTCCTGGGTTTTGACCTGAAGGACCTAGGCCGACACATCCCAGAGACACTTGCACATCACTGTTGACTGCAGCACCCGTCATCATAGCCGAGCCATGCAACCCACCTGGGTGTCCCGCAGCAGAGGAATAGATGAGGAAAATGTGGTGTGCACGCACAGTGGGATTCTTTTCATTCACAAAGAGTGGTGCTATCCAAAGGATAATAGATACAATCGGAGATAAGTGAGTTAAGCCAATCTTGGAGAGACAAATACTATATGTTCTCTCTCACTTGTGGCTCCTGGAGTTTATAGAGATGCATAAAATCACGTATGTATAGATGACATGGAAATAGATGCAAAATTGCCGCAGGGGACAAGAGGGACAAAGGGACGACTGGGAGGAGAGGACACACATCAAATACAGACATACATATGAAATTATCTGTGATGTGAAAAGTTTATATACATTTCCATATAAATCTTCACATCCACGTAGACTGACTAGGGGTTAGCATCTTGGCTCTCCAACTCTAGTGTGTCCATAGTGAGGTGACAACAGGAAGCACTGTCAGATTTTTGCTTTAATTATTTGTCAAGCACGTCTTTGTTTCAAGAAAACAAATTGAATTGAGCTAACTGACAGGAATCTTTTGTACAGCTCTGTGACTCAATGGTTAAGTGTGGGCACAGAGCATACAGCCATCACCTTCCTTTTAGAAAAGAACTAGAGTCCAGCCATTTCATAAGCAGGCGATCCACAGCAGCTCTGTGCGCTTTCTGAGCAATTCCAGCAACAGTGTTCACAGTTCCTCTCCACAGACTTCCTCAGAGAGCCAAGCACAAACATTCTCTGTTCAGATCATGCACATATCCATTTCTCCTTTCAACGTATCGGTGTGGGTGCCCTGGAGAGCCAGAAGAGGGCGTCAGATCCCCTGAAACCGCAGTCACAAGAGGTTGGGAGTCTACGTGTATACCTAATTCATGTGTTCTGCAAGAGTAGCGAGTGCTCTTAGAGACTAAGACATCTCTCTAGCCCCTGGGTGCTTTGTTCTTGAATTCACTATATCTGGAGCCCCACACCAGACAGAAGCTAATGGTTTATACCTCATTCTATCTCCGGCTGCATTTATTAGCAGATGTAATAGATCTGTCAATAGTCATAGCCTGAGTCCATTCTTTTAGGTTGATTGACAGTTCTTTATAAGTTTGAAGATCCTTTGAAATAAAATGGATCAATGGGTTGCCTTCTTTCTAAAGACTCACCTAAAACTAAGGAAAAGTGATTGTAATTGGAAACCATTCTGATCTTTAGTCTACTGGAAAGTTTTGTCTTAAACAGGCAATGATTTGGTGGCTCACTTGAAGTTTTTTTTTTTTTTTTTTTTTTTTACTTTTTGTGAAACATCTTAGTCTTTCCTAATTTTCTAGTAAAACTTTTCTACAGCGGAACTAATTTCTTTTATAGCCTTTCCAGTTCAAGTGACTTTATGTTTGGTACCTACCTGAGCCATTTTGTGGCTTGTCAAAGTTACACAGCCCAAGTCCTATAAAACATCACTTCCAAGTCTAGCCAGGCTAGGTGGCACAGACCTGTCCTATAGTTACCTGGGAGGCTGAAGGAGGATTGAGAGTTCTAGTCCTTAGGAGTAAAGATGCTTGCCATTAAGGCTAGGGACCTGAGTTTATTCACTGAGACCCACTCCTGCAAGCTGTTATCTGACCCTACAAGTGTACTATGGTGTAACACACACACATACACATGCATACAGACACATGAACACACTTTTTAAAAATAGCTGGGCAGTGGTAGAGCACACCTTTAATCTCAGCATTTGGGAGGCAGAGGCAGGGGGATCTCTGAATTTGAGGCTAGCCTGGTCTACAAAACAAGTTCCAGGACAGCCAGTTACACAGAGAAACCCTGTCTTAAAAACAAAAACAAAAAAAGTAATAATAATTTTGAGGTCTGCCTGGGTAACTTTGTGAGACTTGTCTCATAATAAAAATAAGTAAAGGCAGGCGTGCTAACAAGCACTATTAGTCCCAGCATGTGGGCAGCAGAAACATGTATCTCTGTGAGTTGAGGCCAACCTGGTCTAGGCTGAGAATACCAGGACAGAGAAGGGAAGACAGAGAGACCACATCTCAAAATCAAAATTAATCAAAAACAAAGAGGCTGACCCTTGTCTAGCATAGGGTCCCTACATTATTTTCCTAGTACTGCCTCAATTTTTTTAATCTATTTTTTTGCTAGACATTTAATCTAAACTAAGGTAACTAAATTTTGTCTGTTCTATTTATACTGCTGTGAAGAAATTTCTTAACAAAGTCACTGTGTGAGTTATTTCTTGCTCTGTAACAAGTTACCCCAAGACGGCACATAACTTATCTCACAGCATCCGTGGGGTCGGGAGTCGGGGGGTCACGTAGCTGCAGAGTTCGGACTCCGAATCTCAAACTTCTGGAGAATGGTTCCCAAACTCACTCACTTGCTCTTTGACCATTGGCTAGAGGCCTTGATGACTCAGCCTGGGTGCTCCGAAATTAGCATCAGGGCTCAGTTCTTCTAGAAAGATTTGGCACAGAGAAAAAGAAAAGTAATGAAACTAGAAGCTATGGCCTCCCCTGGATGATGTGGTTCTCACATTCAATGGGAAGACAATTAGCTTCATTTCTGTGGTTTGGGGTTTATTTGTTCGATGGTTGGTTGGTTGGCTGGTTTTCTGAGACAGGGTTTCTCTGTGTAGCCCTGACTGTCCGGGAATTCACTCTGTAGACCAGGTTGGCTTTGATCCACAGAGATCCACCTGTTTCTGCCTCCTGAGTGCTGGGATTAAAAATGTGTGCCACCACCTCTTGGCTGGTTTGGGTTTTGTTTGTTTATGTTTTGCTTTTTTGTTTTGAGACAGGATCTAGCTATGTAGGCCAGGCTTGTGTTATGTTACCCAGTATCGCTTCCCATACAGTTCACCTGGTAACATTCAACAAAACTACGCTCAGGGGTGGGCCCTGCTCTCTAGGAACACAACAGTCCATCTCCCCAGGTCCCAGCCGCCCTTCAAACAGGTAATCTGCCGTCTTCAGCAGTTTGATATGCAAACAGACACACGAAAGATCTTACACTTTCTGTGTTGTCTCATTGGGTAAAAGGGGACCAACAAAAGAATCAACATTTGACAGATATCTGCCAGGAAGAAAACTGCCAAAACTTCTAACTGTGCTACAGAAGTCAATGGGGAAAGGCTACCAGCCTAGTGTAGAAAGGGGTTAGCAGCTGTCTCCAGTGTGCCTCCCACCCGACACACAACCACAGCTATAGGAGCTCCACAGCTCAGAACTAAGACACCTGCCTGGAAGCTATCTGCCCAGCACAGGGTCTGCTGTCCAGCTTAACGTGCACCTTGTCTGAACCAGCTTGAAGAACAGATACCAGACTTCATTAGCTTGGCAGAAGCCAGCCTTATTTTAAATGAAATGGTGGTTTCGAAAATTAAATTCAAAGTCACTGTAGGTAAGAGGAGACTTGCATGGCCAATTAAGTCACTAAAAGGTGACATTGTGCAGGCCCACATTCATGCTCACAGTTTACTGTACAGCACCCAGCTACTGCTAGGTCAAGATGAATTTGATGAATTTGGTGAGTCTATTAATGAAAGGATACAAGGGGTGCAAGTCAGAGGCCTCTATCTCTAATGGGACAGTTTTGAGGTAGGTATACCTTTAAAATCTTATTGTCCTTTGAAAGAGCCTCCATCACTCTTCAGTGATTAAGGCTATGTTCCGACAAGTAAAGTCATCTACTATGCTATCGAGTTGTTGGTCCTCCTGGATCTTCTCATTTTGGGCAGGGTTAAATTATCTCCCAAACTTGTACTGAGAGCACAAACAAAAGATATATGTGGGAGGGGCTAGAGATGACTCCATGGTTAAGAGTACATACAGTTCTTGTAGAGGATTCTAGTTGGGATCCCAGGACCAATGTTGGGGCTCACAACCTCCTGTAACTCCAACTTCAGGGGATCCCATATCCTTTTCTGGCCTGTAATGACACTGCACTCAATGTGTGTGTGTGTGTGTGTGTGTGTGTGTATACTAATAAAAATCTTCTTTACATGTATATATGAAATATTAAAACCTCCAGCAATCAAATAATCTGTTGTAGAATATTATTTTAACTAGGAAAAGATATATACATTTTTTTATGCTGCAAAATATTACTTTAACTGTGTAAAGGTGTGTTACTTTTGTTTATGCTGCATCTGTTTAGTGACATAAGGATGTGTATTTAAATATGTAAAGGTATGTTGCACCTATTTCATCTTGCCTTCCTAAGGCACCAGATTGGTCTAGTAAAAAGTTGAACAGCCAATAGCTAAGCAAGAGAGAGATAGGCGGGGCTCGCAAGGAGAGAATCAGTAGGAGGAGAAATCTAGGCTTGAGGGAAAAGAAGGAAGAACAAAAGGAATGAGAAAAGAGGAGAGCCGGGTGGTGGCAGCGCCCACCTTTAATCCCAGCACTTGGGAGGCAGAGGCTGGTGGATCTCTGTGAGTTCGAGACCAGCCTGGTCTGCAAGAGCTAGTTCCAGGACAGGCTCCAAAGCTACGCAGAAACCCTGTCTCGAACCCCCCCCCAAAAAAAAAAAAAAACAGAGAGAAGGAGTGACACACCTGGGGCAAGAAGTCAGGCAGCAGATACCAGACAGACTTGAGATAGCAAGAAAGTAAGAAAATGGAAAAGAAAAAAAAAGCCCTGAGACAAGGGTAGATAAAGAGAAACAGGGTAATTTAAGTTAAAAGAGCTAGCCAGAAATGTGCCTAAGCTACTGAGCATTCAAAACTAATAAAAAGTCTCTGTGTCATGATTTGGGAGCTGGTTGGTGGCCCTAAAGGGAAAAAAAAAGGCGGGCACAATAATCTTTTAGTGCAATAATATAAAAATCAAAATTAATACAAAAAGAATCCATGATAACAATTTAAATAAAAGCATGATCAGAAACAGTCAACTCCGTGCAGCCACTTACAGTCTGACCAAAAAAGGAAGAGGAGAAAATGTGTACTAGTTTGGATAATTTTCTCATCTCGAGTCTTTTTCTGTTACTTTTTTTTTTTTTTTCCTGAGACAGGGTTTCCCAGTAGCTATGGAGCCAGTCATGGAACTCACTCTGTAGACGAGGCTGGCCTCGAACTCACAAAGATCCGCTTGTCTCTGCCTCCCGAACGCTAAGATTAAAGCTGTGCGGCAGCACCGCTGAGCTCTGTTACTTTTTTTTTTAACTGATATATTGTCCTGTTTTGTGAATTTTGTGGTGCACCCCTAAGTTTTGTCCCAGAAGCAAGTGCCCACTCTCGCCCCACACTGGGAGCAGTGAAAGCCACAGGGCTTCACGTCCATGATAAATACAGCTACAGAAACCGCGAAGCTCACCAAGTCTCGCGAGAAGATATTGTGCACCTGGCCACCCAATCCGAGCCTGCGGCTCCTTCCCGCGCTATTTGAGCCCCACCAAGCCAATCATGGCGCGGGCCTGTTCACACAGGCCAATAGGAGCGCTCCTCGAGCGGTGGGTGGGCCGCTGGCAGCCGTTACCCAGCAAGCCTGGGACATTACTGTTGGGAAGCGGAGTAGGCAGTAAGGGCGACCAGGTGGAGAGGTGCGAGAGCATGGACAGGACGCTGGTGACACTCATGGTGAGCCCCACATAGAAGCCAGACCCCCGGGGCAGGTGGGGCTGGGATCCGGTCCCCTCCGAAGCAGTCTAGCAATAAGGCCCGGGCTCCGTTGCATTGGTGACCCCACCTCCATGGTTGTTTGCTCTTGTGCTCATTTTTTGCAACGATTTCGGATTTTTTTTTTAGTTTTTTCCAGACAGGATTTCTCTGTGTAGTCTTGGTTGTCCCGGAACTTGCTCTGTAGACCAGGCTTGCTCCGAACTCACCGAGATCCTCCTGCCTCTGCCTCCCAAGTGCTGGGATTAAAGATGTGCGCCACCACCTCCCGGCAGTTTCGCTTTTCAGATAAGGGGACCAGTTTGCAGACAAAGATGCTTGGTGCATAAATGAGCAAGTCTTTTATTTCTTAATGTTTTATGGGCAGTTTCCCATACCCTGGCATACGGTTCTGATTCCAGACATTTAATAAGTGCTTCAGTGGATCCTTTCCAAGCAACAAATAACAGGTTCAATGCTGTTCAAAGTTTCCTAGCCTGAGAGGCTGGCCTGGGTAGCACCGTATGGCTGAGGATGCCTTCGGACTCCTGATGTTCGTACCCTGCCACATAGAGTGGAATTCTAGGTGTGAGTCGGCAGGGAAAACATAGCAAACAAGACTAAAAAGGGTTTTGCTGTTGTTTTTAATTTAGAAAGAAGGGAATCCTGGAAATTGGTTTTGTTACTTGCGAGAAACTGTGAGAAGCAGCTTTGTATAAAATGCCTGGGGAGGCTGGTGGGTGCTGGGGATCTGAATTGGATCCTTAGCATTGTAGCAAGCGTGGTCCCTTCTGAACTCCTTGTTGGTTTTTCGTAACTGTTCAGTTTATTTGGAAAACAATATCTAGATTTGACAACAGGCTCAAATTAGTCTTTGAGATTTTTATTGTAACATCTTAAAGACCTGGCTGAGGTGGTTGACTAAGAATAACCCTTGTTGTCCCATACTTAATCCCTAGGGAGTAAAACGCTTTGGTAGGATTAGGAGGTATGGTCTTCTTTGAGGAAGTGTGTCATTCTGAGTGTGATTTGAAGTTTCACAAGCCCATGTCAGGTCCAGACTCACCCTCTTCCCGCTGCCTGTGAATCAAGATGTAGAACTCTCAGCTACTTCTCCAGCACCGTGCCTATCTGGGAGCCTGCCCTGCTCCCTGCCGTGATGATAGTGGTCTAAGCCTCTGAAACTGTAAGCAAGCTCCCAATTGAATGCTTTCTTTTATAAAGGTTGCCTTAGCCATAGTATCTCTTCACAGCCATAGAACAGTGATACCTGTCCTTATGTTCCATGTACTATAGAAATTTAAAAGAATATCTTGTGTCTTGCTTGAGGCTTTTGTTGTTGTTTGTTTCTTTGGTTTTTTGTTTGTTTGTTTGGTTTTTTTTTTTGGATTTTTCGAGACAGGGTTTCTCTGTGGCTTTTGGTTCCTGTCCTGGAACTAGCTCTTCTAGACCAGGCTGGCCTCGAACTCACAGAGATCCGCCTGCCTCTGCCTCCTGAGTGCTGGGATTAAAGGCGTGCGCCACCACCGCCCGGCTTGTTTCTTTGTTTTTAACATAATTCTTTATTGATTCTTTGGTAATTTCATATCATGCACCCCAATCCTGCTCAGTCCCTCCATAGAGGTGTGTGTGTAAATTCAGACTTTTAGAACGGTTACTCAAAAAAGCTGGAGATGTTGCTTAGTTGATAGTGTTTACACAAAGCCCTGGCTTTAATCCACATTTCTCCGTAAGTCTGATATGGTAGCATATACCTATAGTTTCAATACTTAAGAGTTTGGAGACAGGTAGGTCAGCAATTCAAGGTCATCGTTGGCTACATAGTGAATCTGAGGCCAGTCTGGGACACATGGAGACCCTGTCCAAGAAAAAAGGTTACTTGGGTGTTCTACCTGTTTAATGTTCATTGACTCTGATAGTAGAATCTTTGACTATAACTGCTGCTTTGTTTATTTCTTAGGTTTTTTTTTAACTTTGTGCCAGGAATACTAATAGTTCAATGTTTTTCAATGTTCAACCTTTTCTAGAATGTACATCTTTGAACTATGCAGGCCACTTCAGTGGTAGAAACAGATTCTGATAAAAACTACCATAAAATGGAGGAAACCTCCAAAAACGTAAGGGGAGGTGCTACTATAAAAGGTAAGGAGAGGTGCTAACTATTAACAAAGGTTTCCCTTCAGCGTTGCTGTTTTAAAGCCTCGCCCAGCAAGCTACAGTTCAGCACACTTTTAACTTTGCCAGTTTCCTCCTGGGTTTATGGTAGCTGTGGACAAACTATGTATTATGACAAATTATGTAGTAGAAAAGGTGACCTTGTAAGTCCATGTAAGACCCATCTGTTTAAATTTTGATATAATACAGAATAAAAAGTTTAAAATAAACAATATATTAACTTACTAATAGGCAGATATATGAAAATAAGTCCTGTGTGAGTCTATGTTTATTGCAGCTTGCTGAGCATTTAATCTGCATCTTTTATCAGTAACCTCGGATCCCTCACCTGGGCTACTTTTCCCTTCCCTCTTCTGTGCCTGCTCTTCATGACGGTCTTTCTCTTTAGTGCTAAATATTCCCATTCAGACGTAGTGTCCAGTGAATCTTAGAGCGGTGCTGGAGCAGGTAACGGCCAGTAGGTGGGTCATGAAATAAAGTGAGCTGATTGTATTTTTTTAGTGAAATGAAATAGAAAATCCCAGAATGCATTGGCCCAAGAGTAATTACTGCTTTATAAGCCTTTTGTTTCATGTCTGTGCACATTATGCGTGTTATTCAGGACCCTCTCTAGTCTTACTTCAGCATTCTTATCTACCTGCTTTCCAAGCTTCTTGACAGGCACTTTCCAAGGCTCAGGCATGACTCCCTTTTTCCGAGACTTGCAGTGACTTTCCCATCCCTCAGGATAAGAGCCAGCCATCCTTAGCACCTTACTTCTCTCAGACATCTCTTCTACTCCTTGCAGACTGGCCTTGTTCCTGCAAGGGCCACGTTCATTCACACAGCCAGCTGCACTTGTTGGATTTATCTAAGACAAAGTTTTCCATTTTGTTTGTAAACACTTGTCAAATGTAAAGTTTTCCCCAAATCTGTCCTTCCTTTCTCCTCAAATTCCCCTGTTCTATTAGCACAATGGTCAAAACTTTTAACTGTGGTAGGTTTTTTTGTGTGTGTTTATCTATAACCCTTAGGAAATCCATAAGCTGTGAGGGCAACACCAGTGTCCTCTTGTCTTCATGTACACACTGCCTATAACAGACCCCAGTAGGTACCCCAAAATTTATTACATACGATTTTTTTTAAAGATTTATTTATTTATTATGTACACAGTGTTCAGCCTTCATATATGCCTGCAGGCCAGAAGAGGGCACCAGATCTCATTACAGATGGTTGTGAGCCACCATATGGTTGCTGGGAATTGAACTCAGGACCTCAGGAAGAGCAGTCAGTGCTCTGAACCTCTGAACCATCTCTCCAGCCCCACATACATTTATTAGACTTATTCACAAGTTAAATGACTGCCCTATATAGGAAAGACTTCTCACCATTGAAAGAATTCAGAAAGCATCTTGGCACTTACATCACCTTGAATAGCTTTAACAAACATCATTGATTAACAACTGCAGATTATTTTCTTATAGTTCTGGGGCTGGAAGTGTGAGATTGAGCTGCCAGGATGGTCAGATTCTCCTGAGGTATCTCGTCCTTGCTGGCAAATGGTTCCTATTTTATCTTCAGATGATGGGTGACTTGTGTTTTAAGGACTAATTCTGTGGTGAGGGTCCTGCACTCATGCTCTCCAGAGACCATCTTTAATAACCAGCACAATGGGGCTATGACTTCAGAGTTTCAATTTATTTTAGTTACTATAAGGGGTGTTTGTATTTGTCATTTATGATGTAAAAGTAGCCCAGCATTTGGAGGAGCTAGGACCATATATGTCTAGTCTTTGCCAATGTTTTGTTTCTGTAATGTTGTTATTAACATATTCTTTTACTTTTTTGAACAGATAAACCTAAGAAAGAAAATGTGTTACTTTCCAATGGTTGCAACAAAGTCAAATCAGCTTTTCCTGATGGTGAATGGGATTCCTTGGCAGCAGAACACAGAGCTAGTGACAACGAAATCAGCAGTATTGACAAGATAGATTTATCAGGACCATCTTTTTCAGCAAATCAAGATACTAATGTAGAGAATAATTTCTCTCAGTCAAGTGAATTTGAAGACAGTATTGACTATGCTTTTTTGAATGAAACATACTCTATACATTGTTCAGAATCAAAACTCAAGAATGAAAATCTTCCACATTTATATTCAGAATTACGTCCTGAAGTACACAAAAAAGTGGAGACATTTTTTGACATTTTAGGAGCTCAAGATGAATCTAGTGTTAGATTGGAAAGGAGCCATGAGACTCCGGCTGGAGACTGTGGAGACCTGCAGAGGAGTGGCGTGGACGATGACTCCCAGCAGGAGTACCACAGCGCAGAGCAGGAGTGCATAAGTACACAGCTACCTTTTGAGCCAGCTAAAACAGTGGGCAAATCGAATCTAGATGTTAGCGAGTTGAAAACATCAGGCTCTGGCATTAAATGTGCTGACAATTTAGAAGCTAATCATGTTAAATTGGAGAGTGTTCCTAGCCCCTCTTTGGAGTCACTTAATGTTTCTGCACAAGAATGTTTGCCTCTTGCCTCTAAATCTCAGAGTTCTGATACGTCAAAAGAATATCATCAACCAAAATTTGAAAAGTGTAAGGAACAAGAGATTGGTTTACTAAACCGTAAAGTGTTTGATGATATTTTTCAGAGAAGCAGCTCTCCCTTAAACCTTCAGAAAGTACCCCAAACTAAAATGTATGCTAAAGAAATGAAATCCCAGACAGCTGAAAGTAAAGATTTTTGTGGAAATAGAAATTTCCAGAACAAAACGTTACAATGCTCTGAGAGCCCTATCTCCTTTCCTCCAGATCAAGCCCTTGGGACACAACTGAAGGCTGATAATCTTCACCAGACTACTGGGGCTTCCATTTTTGATGACTCAGTCATTTCTCTCTGTGGCTCTTTGCAATACAAAAGCCTCCCTGGTCCAGGCTTTTTTTCTTTTGAGCTACCAAAGGTAGCAGTCACAGATACTCATGCAGAAGTAGAGGACAGCTGCCTACGCCCTGTAAAAAGTGGTGCCACAGATAAAACATGCTCTCATGATGTGAAGGAAGAGTGTCTTCAGTCAGTGCCAGATGCAGCCAGCTGTTTGCTTCCAGTTCAGCCGACACTGGATGCCAGCAGAGGGGCAAATGCAAGATCTTCTGTACTGTCTACATCAAGCAGCACGGAGAGGCCAGTGCTGAGAAGACAGCAGCCTGATGAGTGGCAGCGTGAGAAACAAAATGTAGCCTGTAATACCGACTGGTCGTGCAGACAGGATTGCAGGGATGCACAGACGACTGTACCAGAAGGGCCAGGAAGGTCACTCTCAATGGACTCTCTCAAGCCTAGTGGGAATTCCTTGAATGAGGTAAAACCAGTAATACTAAAACCTTAATCTACGATTTTGAGAAGGTATGCAAATGGGTTGCATTCATTTGGAATCTTAGTGCCAACACCAGCTCAAGGGCAAGGGTGGCAGTGTGCCACAGTTCTGTCTTCTGATGGCAGATGTTGTCGCAAAATTGTTTCAAACTTTGGTTTTACATTTTGCCATTTAGAACTCCACATGAACATTCATTTTTGACATATTTATAATTTTATTTTATATTGTTTTCAGAATTCCTTGGAATTAAGAAAAACATTTGATGCCACAGACAGAAAGAAACACCTTGAGAGGTAGGCCAGCTGTATAAGCTTACACAAGTATATGGGGAAACTCAAAATTGTGTTTATTTTCTGCGTAGCATATTTAACCATTAAGAATTAAAGGGGCTTTAAGAAATTTGACAACTGGGCCACTCTTGCTAAATATAGCAACTATACTGTAGCAACACAGGATGTTGGAAATTCTCACAAAGAACCTGCGGTCCCCAGCACTTCTTCAGACAGAAAGGCATCTTCTTCCCTCACTCGGGCCTGCCACATCCATACTAATTCAGTTCCTTTTCCTTTTTTTTGAATCACACATAAATTGACCCAACTAGCATCTTAGAGGAAGTGCCACATATTTGAAGAGATACATAGATACACTCCGTGGTATTGTTAAACCTAAGCTTATTCATCATTGGTTTTACTTTGCTTTTATTAATAACCCAAAAGACAATTTGGAACCATGAAGTGGGAGTGGAAGAAACTCATTACCATACTCTGAAATCATGTACCATTTTTTTCCATTTTTCTAATGCGTTTAGTCTGGTATCCCAAAGCTAGAGAACTAAATTTAAAAATGAAACCTTCAAAACAGTCATGTCCCTATAGCTTCCCATTTTTAGGAGGAATTGAATTAAACCATGGGGAATCATAAAAAATATAAAATCTGGCTGGGTGTGGTGGTCATACCTTTAATCCCAGCACTGGGAGGCATAGGCCAGCAAGTCTCTTGCATTTGAGGCCAGCCTGGTTTACAGAGTGAGGTCCAGGATGGCCAGGGCTACACACAGAAACTCTGTCTTGAAAGGTTTTTTAAAAAGATTAAAATCTGTTTCTAGAAAGAGTCGCTACTGTAGAATGTGTTCAGAATCCTACCTAGCACTCTTATTTTAAAGGGCATCTCAACTTCGTGAAGAGATGAATTCGCCATCAACGTGCTGTGAGAAAACCGTCGAGAGGGCCGTGAAGGCAGAGATGCACCTCCTGGATGTCTGCTATCAGATGTGCTGTCGCCACTGCAGCCACATGTACAGACTTGTGATGGAAAGTAGAGCAGCCCTCAATAGGTGCTCGTCTGTTTTAAATCTAGATGTTCTTAAGATTTATCACTCTGACTTTATTCTAGAAATCTGTTCTCCATTCTTGAAAGACAAAACATAGGCTTTAATTTTATCAGTTACCTTAAGAGTAATAAATTTAGGGCTGGAGAGCTTGCTCAGCCACTAAAGACTAGGCTCGACAATATAAGTGATAAACTTCAAAAGAACTTCTTTTCCTGGGTGTGGTTATGATCTTAGCACTTGGGAGGCAGAGGCAGGACCATGACTCAGCTGGAGGCCAGCCTAGTCTACCTAGTGAGTTCCAGTCCAGCCATGGCTACATTTTGAGATTTGTATCAAAAATCAAAAGTAAACAAAACACAGTTGAATATCCTGGCGAGTTTGTGTGGTTGTCGTAATTAATCCAGTAAAATAAATGGGTTTGCTGTTTGTTTATAAAGTCCAAGTAAGGGTAAAGTCAGTTGGGGTTTCTGCATGGTATTCTGTCACATTCTTTCTGGCTTACCTTTCAAAGGTTGCTAATACTGACCCTAGAAAATGTATCTACTGTGGTTCATTTAACAGGGAAAATCATAGATCTAGTAGAGCTAGAACTAAGTATGTGGTACTGTGTTAGTGTTAGGTGAATGACGTGCACCTGAATAATGTAATTCTGTGAACTTTGAATAGGAATTTACCAAGTAATTCTGCCAAGAAGGAATTAGGATCAACACTGCTATCTGTACTGGGAGACTTGAAAGTTAGGTACATGAACTTGAAAGAAAAGGTCCACAAGGGCATACCGTTGGAGGAGCTGCCCCCACTGTCAGTAGAGTCCAAACTGTTATCTGCCTTCTCCGATTTTGCTTCCAGGGTATGTATGTGTTCTAGAATAAAATGTTACCTTTGTTCTGACAGAAAACGTACTAAATCTGGTTTTCTCCCCTTGTTTCTAGCTAATAGAAGAAGAGGCATGTGGGTAATTACAATTTTATCTAACATAGAACTTAACCTGCTTTAAAAACTACTTAAGCCTTATATCTAAATTCTGTTTCCTTTTGAGAACATTTAAGGAATGTGTATCTATTCAGCCTTTCAGGAGCAAATTCTGAGCTGGATAATCAAAGTGTACCTGATGTTGATACCTCTCCAAGCCTAGAAACAACATTGTCCCAGGTAAGAATTGGAGCGCAAGTGCACATGATTGTGTGTGCAGATGTGTATGCACTTGTGTTCAGCCTCAGGTATTATTCTTCAGGAGCCACGCGCATGTGCTTTTGTGGAGGTAGGGTAAGAGGACACATGTCATAGTCGGCATGTTTCCGTAGTAATTAATGTTCCAGATTAATTACAACCACACCTCGCCATGGCATTTAATTGTGTTTCGTTTACTTTTGATTTTTGACACAAATCTCAAAATGTAGCCCTGGCGGACTGGAACTCACTAGGTAGACTGGGCTGGGCTCAGCACTGTATTATGCCAGGCTAGCTGACTGCAAATTTCCCAGGCCCTTGTCTGGTCGCCATCTCTGTCTTCCAGTATGAGATCTGGGGTGACAGATGTATTCTGCTCTGCCTGGCTTTTATGTGGTTTTAGTATCTCCTCAGTGCTGGGACTGCAGCTGGGCCATCATGCCTAGCTTTTTACATGAGTAAAAGCGTGATCAAATTTGGGTACCCATGTTTGCACAGCGAGCACTGTGCCAGCTAAGCTCCACTCCACCGCTCACTCCCTCCTTCCCACTCCACTGACTAACTTCCTGGACCCCCATGTGAGAAACTGACTGAGCAGAAGTGGGTGATGTTAGGCCCAGTCTTGTTCAGGCAGTTGTCATCAATATGATGAAGTATGATGAAGAAGGGAACATGTAAGTCATCAGAAATCTAGAGGCTGTAAGTGAAAGGAATAGGCAAGCCATGATGCATTATCAGTGTCATCATGAGCCAGAGGGCCACACTGCTCTTTAGTTCTCATTTTGTGAGGTATAGGAATGCTTTTTTTTTTTTTTGAGACAGGGTTTCTCCATAGCTTAGGAATGCTTTTATTTTGGACAAGGAAAGTGTTAATTCTTCCCTTATGAGATATGTTTTGATCTTTCCTCAACTTGTCCTATTCCCCTGAGGATAACAACCAAGAAAGATGGTTAACTGTCAGATAGGAACACATTGCAGGCCAGGCATGGTGGCACATGTCCACAATCTCAGCACTCAGGAGTCAGTGGTGAGAGGATCACAAGTTTGATGCCAGTGCAGTCATGCCCTGTAGTGAGATATTGTCTGAAAAATGAAGAAATGGGTAAATAAGAACCCTGAAGATTGCAGAGTGGCTAAGAACCCAACTCCTTAGCAAGTACAAAGGCAGTTCTGCTTCCTGACTGACGTGCAGGATGAGAAGTAAAGTACTTGCTTTCTGCTAAGAAATTGTGCAAACAAATGACACTGGGAGACCATTCCACTGGGAAACGCGTCTTTAAAAGGAAGAAATAATAGATTCAGAGCTAAACTTTGTATGCTCAGATTGTCACATACTTTTAATCTGTCCATTTACCAGTCCATGCTGTTTTCCCGGTGGCGGTGTCGCTCGAGAACAGCCTGTTGATTCGGGGGAAACACTTAGGCTACAAGGAGTGTTGCAGGGGACACAGCTATTGTGGAACACTGTCTAGCATGTGTAAAGTCCCATCCTTAGTGAATGGAACGAATGAATGAAATGTCTGCCCTGGCAATGCTGAAGCAGGCATGGGCAGCCAGTATATGGCAGTTCTATTGAACTTGTCCATATTGGGTTTCATGGTCTAAGTGGATGAGAACGACTGACCAGGTCTCATCCTCAAGAGGGCACCAGATCTCATTCCAGAGGGTTGTGAGCCACCATGTGGTTGCTGGGAATTGAACTCAGGACCTTTGAAAGAACAGGCAGTGGTCTTAACCACTGAGCCATCTCTCCAGCTCCCATCCTTAATACTGCAAAAAAAAAAAAAAATTCTTTTAAGCAATAGGAAAGTTTAAGTGCAATATAATATAGTTTTGTGGTCTTAGTTTTGACTATAAAACAATATAAGGTTACTTTTTTATTTTGTATTTAGTGTGTGTGTGTGTGTATGGGCATGTGTATGACAGTGTACATGTGGAGGTCAGGACAGCTTCTAGGGGTCAGTTCTCTCATCACATCATGTGGGTCCTAGAGATCAAACTCGGGTTGCCAGTCTTAGTGGCAAGCATCTTCGCCCCATGAGCATCTCACTGGTCCTGAAGTTACATAATGTCTGTAAGGTTAAATTAGTTGGTTGTAAAAGACTACATGCTGGTAGGTGTTGTCTTCATAGGCTAGCATAGTTACCCTTTGATGTTCCTTTGTGGCTTCTTTAGATTACTCTGTATTTTTGTTTGGTTGGGTTTTTGCTTGCATTTTCTGCTATTAAAGATCAAACACAAACTGTCACATATGCTGGGTAAACACTACCCTTCAATCTACCCTAGCCTACAAGTGGCTTTCTTTTCAAGAAAATTTAAATGTAGAGAACAACTCAGGTCTACATATAGAGTTTTTATTTCCCATAAATGAAAGCTTATACATTGAAATGTTACTGTCTTAAAAATCATAAATACTTGTATCATCACTGTACACAGCAACAGAACCTCAAATCTTACTGATGTGAACCAACAACCTATATGGCATATTTTTACTGCAAAGTCAGATGATAATGTTTTTCTGCTATAGCCTTCATTATTTGGAGGGCAAAATAATGCACGTAATGAGTGCCTGTCACCAGGTAGAATGCAGTAACCATTAGTCCTTATCTGTTTTTATTAATCCTCAGATGTCCTTTGTATCTGACAATAATCATCCTAAACAAGATGAATCACCCGTGAATGATAGTTTTAAAAATGGTGATATAAGCATAGACTTTACTCAGCTGAAGCTCGATGATAAAGGTAAGGATGAAAATGTGTTGTTTGTGTAGCTTCCAAAAAACAAGTAATGTTGGGCATGGTGGCACACACCTTTAATCCAGCACTCGGGAGGCAGAAGCAGGCACTCTGTGAGCTCAAGGCCAACCTGGTGCATATAGTACATTCCAGGATAGACAGACATAGTGAGACTCTGCCTCCAAAAACAAAAAAACAAGTAATGTTTAAAATGTCCCCAGTCTTTACTAGTTTTCCTTTCAAAGTTTATAATTCCAGATGATTATTAATTTTAATGAGCTGAAGAGCTGCAGCGTGTTTACTGAGTTCATTAAGTGAAAAATAACTTCAATAGTAACTGATGAGAGTGAGGGAAGAAATCTTTTGATTGGCTGGGCGTCAGTGTTGAGTGAAGGAAACTGGGGAGCTGAAGTCTCGGGCTGAAGAGCTTTGTGTTTGGTACCTGCTGACAGACTGGATTAGAGACTGCCTGGCTCTCTATTCCCTGATGCTCATCTCTAGGTCACCAGTAAAAGACACCCTTGCCTTGACAGAGCTGTTTACAGCTGTGTTCCTGAGGCAGATATGTAAGCTCATGGTTCCCTGTGCTCAATGCCTTAGAATACAAAAGCGTTCATGAAGTCAGTGAAGACTGGTTTGATGCAACGGAGAAGCTGACTGGAGTTGACTTCTCAGGAACTCAGGAAAATGGAATCGAACACGATGGGTGGAACCCAAAGAGTCCATTAGGTTGGTTCTTCAGAACTGCAGGAAGATCATAACCTAACTTATCTAAAAATGGTGGTTACTTCTGTATGGTTTTGGGGAAATAAGCTATAAAAGTATTTTGTTCTTCTTTGTGCCTGTTGCTTATTTTTAAAAAGTGAGAAAATTGGCCAGTTGGAGGTGACTTTTAAAGAGCGAATACTTATTAAATTCTCGTTTTTTGAGACCCAGTGCTCAGCCCACAGGTCTTAGCAGTTTTCCTGCACTGGTGACAGGAGGTGCTTCTGAGTCTTAGGCACTGCTGTTTGCTGCTCTAGCTCTTGACTCCAGTGTTAGCATCTAAACTGTGAAGAAAGGGCTTCTTTATTTTCTCTCCAGATAAATGAGCAGATTACTACGCTAATGAGAAAGGCAAGGTCTTAGTAGCCATGAAACACTGCCTGAACCCAATGCTACCTCTTAATAGATGAGTAACCGGAACTGCCAAGCCGAAACTCCTCTTCTGTAAGACAAAAATAATAGTTGTAGCCAGCATCGTTTTGTCTTCACAGCCATTTCAAGAGGCTAAGCTACTCTTAACTAGTTATGAAAAATGGGATTCATAGGCTTTTTTTCATTATTACACAAATAGTATAAAATCTCTGGTGCTTGCTTTTTCTATTTGGGATTTTGTTTTGTTTCGTTTTAAAGATTACAGTATGTATTCCAGGCTAGCTTTGAACTTGTGATCCTCATGCCTCCGCTTTCTCAATGCTGGGAATACAGGTGTGTACCAGCATACTTGGTTTAATGCTGATATCTTCTGACTTTATTATTTTTAATTTATTTATTTTGTGGATATGTGTGGGGGTATGTATGTACCATGGCATGCATATAGAGGTCAGAGGACAACTTGAAAGAGTTCATTGTCTCCTCCTACCATGTGATTCCTAAAGACAGGACTCAGATTGTCAGGCTTGGCGGTAAGTACATTTACCTGCCGTCAAGACTGGTGATGATCCATATGGTGGAGTGAGAACCGGCTCCTCTAGATTGTCCTTTGACTCCACATACGTGCACTATGGCATGCACATGCCCATGCACATACAAGACACAGAGTCATTAAATAAGCTTTGTAGTTAACTGGAAAGAAAATGAAACATTTAACATTGTTGGCATTTTTCTTTAAAATATTGCTGTCATGGTGGACATTTCTGTGATATATTTTTTCCTATATCAGAAATGAAGAATGGTGAGTTGCTTCGAAGAAGTAAAGGCTTTTTGATCCATGTTGGTGGTCTTTGCCCTTCTGTATCTGAGGTGTGTCCAGAATTTCTTTAGGGGCCTCACTTTCAAATTGACAGATTTTTGCAGTGTGTTTTCAGTCTTTCACAAATGTTATTTTTTCTTCTTTTAGGATGACTTAAGGTCTCATTTCCAGAAATACCAAGTTTCTGAAATTTCAATTTATGATTCTACTAATTACAGGTATGTTACCCTAATTCAACAAGTGTGCATTCCTGTACACTTGCTGTGTAACAGATGAGTACGCAGGCGCCACTCCACGAGGGAGGCCCAGACTGAGCACACAGCCGCGGCAGCCAGCTGGGATTCTTAGCACTTAGTGGCTTATGCTGGGCAGTCCTGTGTTCAGAATCCCGGCTGCTGAGATTACGGCGTCCACTGTCGCACAGCCTCCTATGGTGGATAGGAGAATTAATGATCTTTTACATTTGTGTGGCTCTATGCCATGTCATAGCAGAAGCAGAGATACGAAAGTGTGCTCAAGAAAAGGACTGTTTGAACCTCCCAGCTCCTTCAGTAACTTGAAGGAATTTGAATGGGTTACTTGACCTCTCTGTAAGATGGGGATAAGGATGATAAATAGTATCGTTGTCATGCTAGGAGTTGGCTGTGTAAGCCACTAGGAGTAAAGACAGAAAGCTGGCTTGGAAGGGAATGTTCGACTCAGTTATTTCTGACCTTACTTCTGCATTGTTTTGTGTTTTTAGGTAGGTGGCTGCATTGCCCATCTGTGGTTTCAGGGAGGGCGTGTGTGCGTGCATGTATGTGTGTATGTGTGTGAGTGTGTACGTGTCGCTACTTCGACATTTATGGATTATTCACAGCATTCAGTTACAGTGACAATTACTTCATGGAGATACTTCACTGTTCCTATCATGAAAATGATAGCTATTGATTTCAGAGGTCAAGGCATAATTAAGAGGGATTTTGCTTGTGGTTAGAGACTTATATTTGTAAAAGTGGGTGCTAATTTTTTTAATTGTAGTCAATTAAATTGTGTCCTTTACATGACACGTTGATAGGATGTTAATGTATTTTTCTCATGCAAAACTAGGGCTGTATCTCTTAGGAATATTATACTTCATGTCCTTTTTTTTGTTATCCTCCTGAATTCTTAAAAATCTTACTGAGGTTTTTTTCTTCCTTAAAATATATTTTTTATGTATAAATTTGGAAAATGCAGTTAAATTTAAAAATATAAGGATATTTTAAATTGTATACATAGTCCCATCATTTGAAAAAACTTTGCTTAAGATTTGGTGTACATATGTCCATTAACACTGTATAGAGCTGTCGGATTAACAGGAATGGCTCTGGCCCAGCTTTCTCAATTACATAATTTAAATTCTGACTAGATTGTCTAGCTTTTTATCGACATATTTTCTCAGTACTGTCTATAACTGAATTTTCATATATTCTGCTAAATCTTTTCAAGTTTTACCTTTAACATTTAAGCCTTTGAGCCACCTGGAGTTTATATTTGTACATAAAAATTTACTTGAGCCAGGCGGTGGTAGCACACATCTTTAATCCCAGCACTCGGAAAGCAGAGGTAGGCAGATTTCTGTGAGTTCGAGGCTAGCATGGTCTACAGAGCGAGTTCCAGGACAACAGTCTCCAAACCTACACAGAGATAATCACTTGTCCCTAGGCCTCAGATCTGTACAAGTGTGTTTGTGTGTGTGTGTGTGTGTGTGTGTGTGTATAGGCTGCAATTTTAAACATTAAATTTTAATATAATAATTATTAATTATTACAGATTATTCTGTTTCCCCTTTCATTTTTTCTGTATTCAGTTATCCTAGATAAACACATAACTTATTTGGTAGTGAACACCTTTAATCCTAACCCTTGAGAGGGAGGGGCAGGCAGATCTCTGAGTTCAAGGCCAACCTGGTCTACCCAGCAAGCTCCAGGATAGCCAAGACTAAATAAGGAGAGACTCTGTCTCAAAAAACAAAACCCAGAAACAGCAAATGCCATCTACTTACCCAGCAAGTGTAAGAGCCTTTTTAAGATGAGGTAGCTATTCTTGTGAAAGCTGGCTTAGTTTTTACAAGAGTGAGCTGGAGTTGGTCATAACGAAGGCCCTTGGTCTCTGCTCTGCTGTTTTAGATATGCATCTCTTGCTTTTGCAAAAACCAGTAATGCAAAGAAGGCTGTGAAGGAGATGAATGGTATAGAAATCAACGGGAAGTCAGTGAACGTGCGGCTTGTGAAAATCCCTGGAGAGCACACACCACCACTCTTGTCCAAAAACGGGACTAGCACTAGTGTGAGTCATTTGGAGAAAAACAACAACAAAGAAGGCACCTTCGCCTCTTCTGCTTGTAGACTGCCCAGAGCTAGACCAAGACAGCTGGAGTCTGAACAAGACAATGAGTTTCCTCCCTTGGACCAGGTTAGTTTTCCTAAGTGATGGGTAGTGTGTTGTGCATGCTGCGCTGCTAGGAGTGCTGCTGTTGGCACAGCGGACGAGTAAGATGGTTCTGATCTTGGCTCCACCCTAACCTGCGTTTGCACAGCTGCGGCTGCTCTTGTTGGGAGATCTGGACGGCCCCACCTAACTTCAGAGAAGCAGGTTCTCTTCCTGGGTTTACCGTACCTTCCACGGCCTTTGTCTCTTTACCCCACACAGCACCACTCTAGCAGTCTCTCTCTCAGTGTTGTTAATTTTTATAGTAACCTTACCTCATACTTCTCACAACTAAAAAACAGTTATTTCCTTTTCATAGCCTTCATCTTCACCTTACACTTCCTGGAATGTGACAGTTTCACTCATTAAAATGTCTGGTATCCAGTGGACATTCTATAATTTTTTATGTTCAGTAAAATACACTCTTGTTGGTATTCATGACTAGACACATGCACTTGAGCAAATCCCCATCACTAAAATGAGAGGACAGCACCAGCATCCCAAAGCTCTTGTGCTGACATTTGCCACACGTGTCCTCCAGCCCTTTCCTGACTCTGGTTGTCTGCGGATGCCTTTGGACACGTTGGTGACTGACCACCTTTCCATTGTGACCATTCTCTTCTGTAAAGCCCAGCAGGGTCCTGTGCTTGATGGGCAAGCTTTTCACTTAGGTAGCTTCTAGCCGTTGTCTTTGTTTACTTGATCCCTTTGTCCTTTAGTCTGAGTCATTCTCTAAGATCTCACTTTAAGTGTTGTACCCATTGTCACCACTGACCTCGCTGTTGGTGTTTCCTCCCTCTGCTGCCCTCTTGAGCACCTAGCCTCTTTGACATTGGCAGTCCCTTTTAAAATGCTTCCTTTCCCTGGGGTTGGGGGTAGGGGCGCAGGCCTTTAATCCCAGCACTTGGGAGACAGAAGCAGGTGGGTCTCTGAGTTTGAGGCCAGCCTGGTCTATAGAGTTGAGTTCCAGGACAGCCAGGGCTTCAGACCCTGTCTCGAAAAACAAAACAACAAAAAAATACCCCATTCATTTCCCTGACACTTCATACTTAAGGTGGGTTTTAGGCTCCACAGTTTTAGTCTACAGTAGGAGAGGAGGAAACAGGATATTCTGGGAGCTGAGCTAGATGTTTGGGGACTATGGTCCTCCCTCTGTGCACACAAGCACTTTGCTGTTGCAGCTGCCAGCTCCTCCTGTGTCTCTCTTCATGTGGGTTCTCCGTGCGCATGGTTGCATTACCCCACATCATGTAACTAGCTATAGCGTTTTCAGCTGGGCTCTGATTTTTCAGCTGATTTGTTTACTCCATGTTCCGGTTCCATAGGCAAGAACTGTACTTGACCCCAGCCTGTGAGCTTCATGTTCATTAGTCTGAAGACAACACTCTGATCCAGTGTTAGGGCTGTGGGCATTGGGGTTGGCAAAGGGCAAGTGTAGAGCATGCTGCGGACTCTGGGTGCAAGTGTGTAGATAGAGAAGCTCCTGTTGCCATCTTTGACATACTTTTTTGTTCTCTCGCTTCTTGTACCTCTTTTGCTCATATTTTCAACATTTATTTAGGGTGTCAAGAAAAATTGTAACCAGATTGAATCTGCTCAGTTATTACCCGAGACACCTGTTCAGTTCATACCTTCAAATACATTGAACCTTCGCAGCTTCACCAAGATCATGAAGAGACTGGGTGAGCTGCATCCAGATATCAGCAGGTACTAATTAATGTTAGAACTTAACTTTATACTTGTATGTGAAACTGTGGTGTCAAAACCTCTGTTACATGGCTATTGGAGAAGTAGAATTGCTGTCTGTTTCCTCTTCTATAGAGACCACATTATAGAGGCTCTTCAGGAAGTGAGGATAAATCATAAAGGTTTTCTGAATGGTTTGTCCATCAATACCATTATCAAAATGACTTCATCTTTTCTGAGAAACTCGGCTTCACGTTAGGAATAAATGAAGCAATACAGAGGTAAGGTAGTCATCTGCTTTTATACTTAAAGATTTTAGTTTCTTATGTCAAACTATTGATCTTAAATTAAAACAACAATACAGTAGTAAAATATTACATTTTAAATCAAGGACACTGTGTTAGTTAACTGTTGATTTAAAGCATTGTATTGGCTACGTTGCTCCTATCTGGCAGAAACACTCTATAGGAGGGAAAGTCTGCTTCAGCTTCGTGTTTCTGAGGATATAGTCCATTATGGTGGGGATGGCATGCCAGAAAGGCTCCCTGGTGGCCATTGTAGACAAGTTCCTTACAGCATGGCCAGACCATACAGCAGAGAAATAAACACTAAGGCTCACTCTCCAGTTACCCATGTTAGCCAGCCAGACCCTTCTAGACAGCTCTGCTTCCAGGCAAATGAGGTCTTGGTTAAACTCTGCAAGGATATTTTTAAATAATTTCAAGTTGTACAAAAGGAACCGTGGACTAGAAAATTCGTGGTGCGGGATGTGCACACATCAGTAGCTCAAGTCCCTACAATGAGTGACACTGACCACACCTGGCTCCACCACGCTCCATTCAGCCGCAATAACTTTACTTCGAATGGAAGCCTGTTTCTGCAACTAGTTCAGTAATTCAGTTAGTGATAGGATTCGCCAATGAATGCATATGTTGGGTGATGGTGGCTCACACCTTGAATTCCAGTACTCAGGAGGCAGAGGGTGTTGTAATATGAGTGGTGGGGCTGCATCCCCGGCACCCAGCCTCCCGCATGACTTTACCTGAAATAATTACATGGAAACTGTATTCTTTTAAACACTGCCTGGCCCATTAGTTTTAGCCTCTTATTGGCTAGCTCTTACATATTGATCTAACCCATTTCTAATATTCTGTGTAGCACCACGAGCTGGCTTACCAGGAAAGATCTCAACCTGCCTCTGTCTGGAGTGGGAGAATCATGGCGACTCACTGACTTGGCTTCTTTCTCCCAGCATTCTGTTCAGTCTACTCTGCCTACCTAATTTTCTGTCCTATCAGGGGCAAGCAGTTTTCTTTATTAATTAACCAATGAAAGCAACAGATAAATACAAGACCCACCTCCATCAAGAGGCAGGTGGATCTCTCTGAGTTCTAAGCTAGCTTGGTCTACAGAGTGAGTTCCAGGACAGCCAGAGCTACATAATGAGACCTTGTCTTGAAAAACCAAACAAGTGCACATAATGTACAAGTTGAGTTATAAAATGAATAGGATAGTAACAGCCAGTACCGTTATAAAATGAATAGGATAGGCCGGGCGATGGTGGCGCACGCCTTTAATCCCAGCACTCGGGAGGCAGAGGCAGGCGGATCTCTGTGAGTTCGAGGCCAGCCTGGTCTACAAGAGCTAGTTCCGGGACAGGCACCAAAGCTACAGAGAAACCCTGTCTTGAAAAACCAAAAAAAAAAAAAAAAATGAATAGGATAGTAACAGCCAATACCGTTAGGTAAGGTTTTCTGAAACGTGGTATTTGGCATAATCAGTACATTTTATTGTTGATTTTTCTCTTGTATTCTTGATCCTATAGAAAATCCTTGGACGGTATGAGGACTCTTCCTCAGCGAACATTCTACAGCACTTAGGGAAAGTTGTGGTAATACAATCAACAGCCTCTATAATTGGACCTAACACTTTATTCTAGTTGATAGTCCTCCTTTAAAATCTGGCAACAACAGATTTACCTATAGTATTAAAATCTGCATGTTTTATTAAGTTTATAATCTTTATTTCAGAATTACCACTCAAGACTTCAAGCTGCATATTTTGGATCAGAAAAAAAACATCGTGTCCATTTATAAATCGTCATTAATAAGTGCATTTAAAAAGTACTGTCCAGAAAAAAGTTTGCTATACTGCTTCAAAATTCATTGCATATGTAAAAAAAAAATGTAACATTGGGATTTTTCTGGAGCTCACACTGTAGTTTCGGCATTTAGGACTCGGATTGGACTATAGGGCTCAGCTAAACAGAGTTCAGTGTGTGCAGGATTAAAACCTGCATAAGATGCATTAGTGAGCTTTGATGACAGAATAGAGTGTTCAGATAGGTTTTCCCAGGTGTGCTGGAGCAAAGCACTGACATTTGAAAGGTCACCATGTTCTGACCTGTGTTCTACTGAGTGCTGTTGTATTCGAGTATAAATTGAAACAGTCTTCAAAAGCTAATGTGGGTTGCTGTCTCCTAGCGTTATAGAATGTAAGCTTAACCCTGTTTGCTTTCTAGTAGTAATGAATGCACTGGTTAAAGCTGCGTTTGTCGTTTGTACTGATAATAACTTTAATGCTTAGTACTTTTTCAAATGTTTAATCTGTTCAGTACTTCATTGTTGTTGCTTGATTGAAAATTACCTGTTAGGCATTTGTTTATTTGATATCCTTGTGTTTAATAAAGGTAGTCAGTCTGTAGCTCCCCTGTGTCTTAGTGCTTTCTGTAATGGGAGTTCTCAAGTGCAAGCTGCCTGCCACTATCTGTGGATACATAAAATGCTAACTACTGACTCAAAAGACCAGCCTGGTCTACAGAGCTAGTTCCAGGACAGGCTCCAAAACCACAGAGAAACCCTGTCTCGAAAAACCAAAAAAAAAAAAAAAAATTTTCCTCTTTTATTTTAATGGTTGTTTTGTCTCATTTATTTCCAGATTCGCTTCACATATCTACCAAGAATTAAATTCCTCTGTGTGTGTATATATACCTAAACTCAAAGTAATTGGTGGGGGCTGGAGAGATGGCTCAGTGGTTAAGAGCATTGCCTGCTCTTCCAAAGGTCCTGAGTTCAATTCCCAGCAACCACATGGTGGCTCACAACCATCTGTAAAGAGGTCTGGCGCCCTCTTCTGGCCGTCAAGCATACAGACAGAATATTGTATACATAATAAATAAATATTTAAAAAAAAAAAAGAAAAGAAAAAAGAAAAAAAAAGAAAAAAGTAATTGGTTTGGTCCATACATCAAATTAGTAGTATTTTTTATATTTCCATATATAAAATCATATGCATTTCATTGAAATACTACTTTGAGTTGGCACTAAATATTCTTGTGATCCAGACTAGACATTATCTTTAATATATTCAGAGAAATTAGCATATCTGTAGTCATTTTCTAAAGAAGAATAATCAAATATAAATTTTTTTAGAATTTGTAAAGGCAAAATAAACTGCATTTTATTTTGGAAATATATAGTAAGATGATTTCAAATAATGTTCAAGGGTTTGGAGTTAGGAAATCCTTTCTAATAACTAATGTAGAGATCTGGCAACTTCTAGGTACCAAAGGGCTCCCAGCAGTGCCCAGTAACTGAGACTCTTCTCAGGTTTAATTAGAACCTTAAGGACTGAAGAAATGGCTCAGCAGTTAAGGTTGATCTTTCAGAGGTCTTGGCTTCAATTCCCAGCACACACATGGCGGCTAACAACTGTCTATAACTCTAAGATCTGATACCTTCACACACACATACATGCAGACAAAACACCAGTGCACATAAAATGAAATTATTTTTTAAGTTTAAAAGTAAAAGATGAACTTGAAAAGTTCTTTATGAACCTTTTGGAATCTCAAGTGAAAAATCAATTTTTACTTATGTTCTAAAGTCTAATATTATATAATTATACTTGGTTGTGTTTGTTTGTTTGTTTGTTTGTTTGTTTGATACAAGGCTTCTGTGTGTATTCCTGACTGTTCTGGAACTCACTCCGTAGACCATGCTGATCTCAAACTCAGAGATCCACATGCCATCTTCCTCCTGAGCGCTGGGATTAAAGGCGTGTGTGGCATGAATCCATGAGAGTCTGGTAAAGGTTCTCAAGCATTTAGTAGGATAAAATAGGTATACTCACTGATTCAGAACAGGTTAGATGCCGCTGCTGATCCAGCTGCCTCCATCCAGACGTTCTGCCCAGGGGTGAAGAATACCAGAACAAAGCCGCCTGCTCCACTCCACCACTCAAGAGTGTGGGAGCAAAAGAGCCAGAGACCCCCTCGTCAGCTTTATAAGTTATCCTGTAGGCAGACAGGACCACGCCCTAGCCTTGCTTCCCCAAAAGTCATTGGCTAGATGGATAGAAATCCAACACTTCCCCTTCTTTTCTAAATATGAAGGTGATAATTCTAACATAAAACTATTTACAACTAGAACAACTATCAAGTATCGTGTAGAAGAAAGAAAAGGTCATGACATGAAGAAAGATGAAACTACAACAAGAAACATTTTAAATATCCACCACCACCCGGCTACCTGTTGAATTTTTTTAAGACTGACCAAATTAAAACGTTTCCAAATATCTTCAAAGGCAAATTTTCACATAATTTTAGTATACTTCAGTGTGGTGCAAATGGTTTTTCTTTGATACCATAGTATCAAAATAACAAAGAGGGCTTAGTTACATCAGGTAACAAGTAACTTCCCTGATTCCAGCCATAGGAGATAGTGAGTGGATAGCACATAGTATTGGAAGTAGTTCCTAGCCTGTACTGTAGGTACTGCTTGTCACAGTTGACCGTTGTTGTCTAGCATGGTAGGGTGCTTGCCTAGCATGAATAAGGCTTTGAATTCAAGCCCCAGCAAAAATTGTTTTACATTTAAGAGGATTATAGAAAACAAGTTCACTATGTAGGCAGGAATGGACTTCTAAGGTGTCCTGTCTTCATTCCTAGAACGTGTGGGCGTGTTCTTTATGGCAAAGGGAATTGATTATGAATGCAAGGAAGGCTGTTGGTATTGGCCCTGCTGTGAGAGGTGGTCCTGGATTGCCTGGGTGGCTCTGAAAATAGCCAGGGATGAGACAAGTGGTGAGGAACTAACCTTGCACTTGCTACCTTTGAAGCAATAAAGGCCAGGAGTCGAGGACTGCAGTCACCTCCAACAGTGGAGAGGCCTGGGCAACGCATTTCTTCTGGAGCACCAGAAGGAAGCCCTGTCAGCTCCTTGGTTTTCACCCACAGAACCTGCATCAGATTCCTGGCCTCCACATGTGTATTACACTTGAATTGCCAAGACTGCCGGTTTGTAGTGATGGTACATCAGCAGTAGAAAGCAGTAGGCACCTTTCCTGGGTGCTGTGATGAAGTAGTCTCAAGAAGCAGATGGGGGACAAAGGGTTCCTTACAGCTCACAGTCGCGACAGTCCATCGTGGTGGGAGGTGGACGCAGCAGGAACTGGAAACTGCTGGTCACGTCACCAGATGTGAATGCTCTGCTTAGCTTACTCAATTTTACACACTCCAGGATGTTGGCCCAGGGAGGCCCCACCCACAGGTAAGATGGATCTAACCCAGTCCTCACGTGTTTGCTCAAGGCCCACTTCCAGGTGATTTCTGATCCTGTCAACTCCACAGTTAACACTAACCATCAATGTAGGATTGCTCTATGTATCTTTGCCCCCATTTTCAGGCTTGGGGGAAAGTTACACAAGAGCTGCCTTAAGTTATCCCCAGGCTGCTAATGAGAACACAGACCTCACTTCTCCTAATGTGACAGCTGGAGCTGACAGATTGGAGAATATTTCCTTACTCATATTACGGACATTGACTGTTGCACGTGGCTTTCGTTTATCATACGCAGGCCTTATCTTTAGCCATAGGCTGTGTCAGAATGCAAGCTGTGAACACTGGAGTCTGGTTTCCTGCTCCAGCGTGGTTACCTGTGGGCATTCATGAGGAGAGGTGCCAGAAAATGGGCTGAAGAACCACAGAGTATGGGGCCACAGGCTCTTCCTAAAATGCTTCCAGCACCACCGTGAGTCCGATTGAAGGCTTCCTCACCTCTAGGAAAAGTACTGTCTAAGAACCACTGAGGGGGCTAAAAAGATTGCTCAGCACTGGCTGCCCTTGCAGAGGATCTACCTGGGTTTGATTCCCAGCTCCCACATGGTGGCTCACAACCATCTGTAATCAGTTCCAGGGGCTATCACCCTCTTCTGGCCTAAGCAGGCACCAGGTATACAAGTGGTGCACAGATATATAAGCAGACAAATCGCCCATACACATAAAATGACTGAAAAAAAAAAACACTAATGGGAAATAGGCACACAAGGCGGTGTGTAAATGCTCAATAGATATCTGTTAGCTTTTTCTGTGATAATTTTAGAAGAAAGCTATAAAAAATACATAAGTTTATGCCCTTCACACTGCTTCCCTTAAGGAAACCTGCATATCCATAGTTAAATAATTTAAGATGAAGAAATTAGCCTTGCTGCACATAGACAACTTGATTTGACAGTGCCTGTTTTGTCCTTGCTCTCTCTGCACTATCAAGTGCTTCACCCCATGTTACGTCTGGTCATGTTTATATTTGTAGGTGAATTTGTAGGTAGATATGTCTGCAAATCTATCTTTGCACTACTACATCCCTGGTTCCCACGGAGGCCAGAAGTGGGTGTTGTATCTGGCAGGTTACAGGTGGTTGTGATCCGCTGTCTGGGTGCTGGGAATCAACCCCAGGTCCTCTGCTCTTTGCCCCTGCCGGTCTCAGCTGCTGTTTGTTTTCTTAATCCTGTCCTGCCCGTGGCAGTTCTTCAGTGTTTTCTAGAGGTCCATGACCTTGACATTTGCTGGTTAGTCTACACACCGTCTTTTCATCTGGTTACTCGCTGGTGACTAGATCCAGAAGCCTGTTCCCTCTGCCCAAGTACATGTGATCCTAACCACTCAGTTAAGAGGGTCTTTCTGCTGTAGTGGAGTTTTTGAAGCTTTACAAGAATCTAAAATGTCTGCTTACTGATTCTGGTACCCACTGATACATTTTGCTGGAATCAATTCCTGCAGTGTCTATTGGAGACGGGCTCTCTATCACTTCTGCATGGATGCTGCTCTCACTTGCTCAGCAATATTAGAACTCTGAAGTCAGTTTGTTTGCCAAGTTCAGGTGCCTCAGCTGAGTCTTGTACTGCTCACGTTAGGCCAGTGTTAGCACTTAAGTCCCTTAGGGTGGATTCTGTCTTCTGAATGCTTGATTTCTGCCACCACAAGGTCTTTTGATTCATCTCGCATAACCCCTGCTCCAACAAATTGTTTTCTTTTCTGGGAGAACAGCACTTAGGAAGGCATGTGGCCAGTGGGACACTCACTATTGTGTGCCTGAGGCTCTTAAGCCACAGCTAAGAGGGGAAGGAGTTCTCTGTTGGGTCACATGCCCTATACTTGTTCTACGGTTGGAGGCGGTGCCTGTGCCCATGTATATTCCTGACAATGCCTTGCATGTCTGTTCTCTCTGTAAACTTGGCTCATGGTTGCCATGTATCTGTCCAGTTCTAGTCTGTACACAAGGCCTTTGGGTTTCAAACCATCGTCTTGTGAGGAACAAACTAGCATGCAGCATCTGGAAACATTTGTTTTTCTTCAGCCTTTCAGAATGTCATCAGCTGAGTTTCTAAACTGACATAGATTAGTGTCCCTTGTTCCTAATGTGATTGTGCCTTAATATGTTTATTATGTGGTTGTGCATTTGCTTGGTTTGTTTGAGGTTTTGTTTATTGTTTGTCTGAGACAGGATCTCACTATAGAGCCCTAGCTAGCCTGGAACTTATTGTGTGAAACAGGCTGGCTTTGAATTCAGAAATATCCACCTGCCTCTGCCTCTTTAGTGCTGGGGTTAAAAAAAGGCACATGTGTGTGTGTGCATGTGTGTGGTGTGTGTGTACAGGATCCCTTCCATTACATGTGTGAAACTTAGT
Organism: Chionomys nivalis; assembly: GCF_950005125.1. Lineage (NCBI taxonomy): Eukaryota > Metazoa > Chordata > Mammalia > Rodentia > Cricetidae > Chionomys > Chionomys nivalis. Next base: position 105,600,528 of record NC_080087.1, on the reverse strand, counting down.
CATCTGTATAGGTCTGGATAGAGCTGACTTCTCTTATCCAGCTGCGTGGTTTTAGGGGATTGTTTTTGTTTGCATTTCTACATCATGAGGACGTTAACTCTCTGGCCATATTTCCATCTCTCCCCAGGCCCCTCGCCAGCTTCCATCTCCTGTCTCCCAGCTTTTCTCACTCTGCCCCTGTTCTCTGGTGCAGGATGGGCTGGACCGCGAGCAGCCGGGGCTTGTAATTTCGTCTCTTGCTGGCTTGTTTTGCCTCTGCTGAGGTGTCCCAGTGATGCTGAGCACATTATTTTCTGTCAAGTGGACAGTTCACTTGAGGGTTCTCATTTGCTTGTCCCTGGGGTGCGGTTGAGAGAATGAAGCTCTAAGATGCTTGCGAGCCCTGAGGACTGGGGTTTTAGCAGCGGCTCCCTTGAGGGCCTTGACAAGCTGATGCTTGTGTCTGAGTGTTTCCCAAGACGCCTTCTGTCGGTCCTGATCGAACAGTTGTGCTGTAGAACCAGTGACTCGGAGTGACAGTGGCCACAGTCTGGGCTCCTGCTAGCCAGTGGAGGGTGACAAGCTCAAAATGGTTGGTGCTCCTCCCACCTGTGCCTGAAAACGTCCCCTTGTCCACTTGTGACACTTTCCTCTGGCTGCTGCTGAGGTTGCCTCTTACTGGCATTTAAGCAATTGCATGTGCTATATACCTTACTATGTTTTCCTCAGGATTCTTATGTTTGGGGGTCGTTGATATTCTGGGTTTTATAGCTTCGTGGGTGTATTTCACAGTCTTCCAGGATGATAGACACATAAATCAGGCCACTCGAGGTGGGGTCACAGCCCTCTGACGTGCTGTTCTTTTATTTTATAAGCCTATTGTGGCTGGAGTAGTGACATGGAGCCATGTGCTGTGTGGTCTTGCTTCTGGCTGTGGGCTTCAGCGGGCTGCCCTAGAGCTGCCTTGGTTTTCTCTGGTGCGGAGGCAGTCCTGCTCTGGCTCCTCTCCGCTGCTCTGTGTACTCTGGTCTCCCTCTGCAGTGGTGGGAAGTGGACCATTCCAGACTGTGAGTAAGCCCTTTGCTTCTTCTCCTCAGCTCGGGTGTGAAGCCTGCACCCTGGATCTCCCAGCTGTGTCCTCCCAGCTCTCTCTGTCTGTTACGTAGACTGCTTCCCCGGACTCTGAGTCTCCTCCCTCTGCTGTGGTCTGGGAACTTAGCGGGCAGTCCCCTGCTGCCCTGTTTCTATTCTCGGGGCTCCCTGCACTGTCCACTGTGACACCTGTGAAGAATAGTACAATGTACGTGTGGGAACGTTGTGTCCACTGAAGATGTAATGCCGACCTGTAGGCCATCTTACTTCCACCATTAATGCTGGCAAGCGTTTAGCCTCTCTTCCCCTGCTAGTGTTTAACATGCTGTCAGCACGTGGACCTCCTGGGGGAGGGAAATTTAATGCTACTGATTACCTGTTAGCAGCCGGAGTAAATCCATAGACTTGAATGGGCCAACTTGTCAGACAGGTATCAAAGAGTTGCTCCTCTGTGTGTGAATTGGGAGACACTCATGGCAATTGCTGGGGAACCTCTTAGGCTAGATCCCATCTGCAGACTTGAAAATAAGAGCCACCCACCAGATCGATTGCTACAAGACAGGACTCAGCAGTTTCCCAGCACTGGCTTGCCTGTACTCCCGTGTCTGTCAACGCAAGGAGACTGGCCTCCTGGTAGGGTCTTCATACAGTTCAAAACAAAGGGCTGACCAAGTCAAAAGAATGTGTTCTTTTTTCCATGTCCCGTTGACTTCAGGACATTTGGGACCCCCAAGTCTTAGATGTGCAGATCTCAAATGTCTTTCTGGCGTACTATGTTCAGGATGACTGTTAAGGGCCCTGAGCACTTGGCCAGAAGGTGGCAGCAACCTCTTAGCGTTACTCCCTTTCCTCTGAGGAATGTTGGCCACCCAGCAGTATTGTGTGCTAGCCCCTGAGTGAAGCCTCTGCCATTGCTTGGAGCCAGAGATCACCTGCTCAACTTGAGGGAGCTGTAGTCCAGGCACCAGGAAAGCCGCAGAGTGCAGACTTCAGATACTCTGAGCTGCTGCTGCCTCCACGACTGTCGAGCTCCGGCTCTCTACCCTGTACTCTGGGCATCTGCCCCAGGTTTCCCAGCATGCCAGTGTTACACGGCCTTTCTCGCTTATATTAACACACCCAAAACTCCCTACCACTACTGGTCCATTCTGTATGCAGTCATGGCCAGTAGCCAACCCCAACGGAAGTCTGTCACATTTTACCTAACAGTTCCTTTGTCCCTGAGTTGAGTATTTATGGACTTTGCTGCCCTACCCTAATCTGACACCAACTGCGGACAAATGCGACTTTGTCCCTCTAAGGAGCCTTATTCCCTCTGGCCATCCTTCCCGAGGTTCCACTCCTTGTCCTGAAGCTACAGCAGGGCTGTTTGTCCCCACCACTCTGAGACAGGACAACTAGCTGTTTCCCGAGCAGACCACAGGATAGAGCTGCGGAAACCGGCCCTTAGGGAGAGTTGCGGGTCTAAGGACCTGGAGACCCTCCAAGCCCATTCCAGGAGCCTCCCCTCCAGTCCCAGCTGCGGCTCCAGTCTCAGGTGCCGCCCGCCAGCTTCCGCCCTCGACAGCGGGGCGTGGGAGCCGCAGTGGGCCGGGCGCGGCCTCTCCCTAGCTCCCGCCCCCGGCGCGTCTCCAGCAGGCTCAGAGCTCGGCAAGGCGCTGGGACAGCCGGGGCTCTTCTAACCATGGCCCCCGGCCTGCGTGACCTCCCGCGGCGCGGCCTCTGGCTGCTGCTGGGTGAGTAGCCCGGGCTGCGTGCAGCACCGGTGGTGACCTGGGGCCGGGAGGGCAACACCTGAATGCACCTTTCACCTTACTCAGAGCGTGGGCTCCGCCAGGGCAGCACAAAGAATGCACCTAACGCTGCCACGGAGAGGGAACCGCTTGAGCACATCACCCAGCCCGCCAACCGAAGGCACCAGCAACTTTTGTCCATGCAATGGACAGCTTGCTTTCGGAGAAGGATGGGAGTGCCGGGATCGCTTCAGTTTTCCAGCGGGCTCCAAGCTGATGCAAGCTCCCTGAGCCCCCAGCAGCTCCCATCAGAGCCACAGCTCGGGGATCTGGGCACTAGCTGTTACTGGAAGCCTGACTGTCACCTATGGCAGTTGCTTGTCGAGGCCATTTCCATGGGGATTTTCTTGTTGGCTTGTTAACTTGGCACTTGTGCCTAATAAAAATTAGAGGTGGCAGATTTAGCGGGTTTCTGTTTTAGAGTGATGGTAAACTGCAGCCCAGGGGTGACCAACAAGAAACTGCCCGTCTCACTTCCCTTGTCTGGAATGCTCGCAGAATTCTGTCAGGACCCTGGGTCACCATACCTATTGAACATATTTCAGGTACACAGCTAGCTACTTTTTAACGAAAGCAAAGCAAGAAGTCCGTCAGTGTCCCTGGGAAGGCCTGTGGCTTAATGTTTCTTGTGGTCTCTTCCCACACCCATGGTGTTTGGTCAGAGGCACCTGCTGCTCAGGCTCTGGGGCCGGTAAAGACTGGCCACAGGCACTGTGTATAGCCAAAGACTCAGGACAGTGTGGTCTGTCTGTGGAACCTGGGCAGGAACAGCACTGAGAGACGTTTTGTTTGCTGGGCAGATCTCACCTGTTTGTAAACCCCACCAAGGAGTGCCAGGTCTGCAGAAGTCTGTCTCTATGTAATAGAATCTGAAGATGGATCCTGCTCCTCACATGTCCTGGCTAAACTCACATGAGAACCAAAACCTTAAAACAATATTGATGTCTTCAGCTGTTTTCGCATTTTCTTGGTTTGGTGTGGCACTTTTAGCTTCAGTTTCCTGAGAAATGAGCATTTCTGTATTAGCAAGGCAGAGAGCTAGTTGAGCAAAAAAAAAAAAAAATATTATTTTAGGGTAAGCAAATAAATAAAGGTTGTTTACCAGTTACCCGGGAGTCTGCACCCTGGAAAGGCTTGTGTAAATAGAACGCTATGTCTGACCACATATAAGCACCTCCTGTGTTTACCAGGAAAAGGACTCTTCTCACAGTCCAATGTCCTGTGCTCCTGACGTAGCCCTGAGTGGTCTGGCGATGTTATGTCTTGGGAGAACAAACACAACTTTATGAGGTTATCGGTGAATTAATGTCTTTGGAGCCCAGCTGTGATGAGCGGAATCTCTGAGCTCACACTGTTCTTCCCCGGCCCTGCTACTGGCCAGGTCTCCTTGGTGATAGAGTTTTGAGATCCTGAATGGTTGTGTGGAAGGGTTTCTGGTTTTCTTTAAAGTATGCTAATCTTCGGGGCTAAGGTCTTATCTGGGACAATTTTATAAATGAGCTGGTTCTTTTTCTTTTCTTATTCTACCTGCTGGCTTTATTTATAGTTAGCAAAATTTCAGAGATGTATCGTTTTCTTTTCTCCCTGAGTACCCTGTGTGTGGTGTTGTGTTTATAGAAGACCGCGTGCATTTAAAAAAAAATCTCATGCATAATCATCAAAAAGCTCTTCTTCAGCAGTCAGAAAAGATGTGAGTTGTGGTTCCAAGGCAGACCAGCTTGGACAACTTAAGTGACTGCTTTGCCAGCTCCCGTTTTTTTGCAAACTTCACTCGGGTGTGCCAGCCACCGCTGCAGGATCAGCTCCCGAACCTTCTGTACCTGGGAACACATGCCTCTCTCGTCTCTCATGCTGGGAACCTAGAAGGGGGGGGGGGAGATTGAGAGGCTGGACTATTTGTTAAACTATATACAAACTACAAATGAAGTGAGCATCCCAGGAAGTCAAGAGTGTGATTGTGTTGCTGTTTTTAATCTGGGTGTAGTTCTAGCCGCCGGAGTCCAGATCCAGGGGCTCCCACTTGCTAATCGAATCACCGTGTCTGTCTGCTAGCCATGTGAGCTTGGAGGAAGAGAAGACTCCTCGGGTGTTTGCACGCATACTGGGTCCGTGTGCAGATGTCAGTCAGTCCAGCCCGGGGCTGCAGAACAGAGTTTCCATCCATGCTAGGCTGTAACATAGGGAAACATTTTTTAGACGCAATCCTTACGTGGGCCAAATAGCTCACTGGAAAATCTCTAGCGATTTCCCCATACACATCCCAGGATGAACCAATTTCATAGTTTCTGATCGATCCTAAACTGGCATTTGGAAGAGTGTGTGACGTGGGTACCACATGTGGTATGAATTCCAGTGAAAATGCTGAGCCAGGGAGTGGCTCCCTAAAGGCTCACCCTCCAGCAACCCTCCCTCAGGCCCCCAGCCCCTCCTTCCCGAGATTCCATGTGCCCTGCTGGGCTGTACCTCCAGTGGTGCCCTGGCTATGGGAATGGTCACAGGCTGGACAGTCAGTCTTCTTCTGGAGGCCTGGATAAGGTGGGTCTGCTTTCAGAGTGGTTCTGAGTGCCAGTTGCCAGTGTGTGGCCTGCAGGCTACAGGCTTCCCATCCAGGAATCAAAGAAGCAGGTGTACTCCTCAGACCTTTGGAGCCCCAGTGGGAACCCACTCCAGGAATTGAGGCAAGTGTCCAATCTTCTACATGTCCCAGAGCTCAGAGGTTAGAAGCCTGGGTGCTGCTACATAACACAAGACATGTCCCCATTCCTGTGACAGTAGTATGTCCCCAAATGTCCATGGTACCAAGGTGGAGAAATGCCCCATTTCGACCACAGTTGCCCCTCTGCCTTCACCTCTTTATCTGCTACTACAACCAGCCACGTGCTCAATGTGCTTTTAAGCTGGGAATGGCGGCCCACAGCTATAGCCCCTGCAGCACTCAGGAGGCTGAGACAGAAGATTGCAGAACAGACCAGCTTGGACTACACAGAGAGACCTTGTCTCAAATCATCAAAATGCATCAACAACAGCAAGAATGTTGCAAAACTAGGGAGATGGCTCAGTGGGTAAAATCATAGTTGCCCAAGTCTGGGAACCCAAGTTTGAATCCCCAGAACCCACACACAATCCAGACACATAGCTCAAAAGTCTGTCATCCAAGGGCTCTTAAGGGGAGACGGGAGACACGGGAGTCCGGAAGCTTTCAGGCGTGCTAGTCTGTTGGGTGCTGCAGAAAGACAGCAAAGAGATCTGCCTCGATCCAGGAAGTTGTCCTTGAGCGCCCCACACCTGTGCTCACACCTGTGTTCACACCAGTGCCTACACACACAGACCCCTTGCAGCTAAGCAAGTGCAGACTGAGAATAGGTGGTATAACAATCATTCCCCTAGCATGCATATCGCATTATGCATCTTAAGTCACTTCAGGATAACTAGAACAGATTGGTGGTTTGTAAGTAAACGCCACCCCGTTTCCCACAAGGGACTTGTGCGTCTGTGAATCCTAAAACCAATGTCTGTGGATCCCACAGGCAACTGAGTGCACTATGAGAAGCGGGCTGTGAGGAGGGGACGTGGTGAATGGAGCTGTTGTATTGGTGGAGCGCTGAGGAACTTCAGCACGGGGCGGGTGTGCGAAGAGCCTGCTTCTGGAAGTCATATTGACGGAAGTAAAGCTAGGAGGGGTTGAGCCATTGAGGTTCCCTTGGAGCTTGAAGGAAATGTGTGCTGACTGAGCCCTGTCTTATAGGAGCGCTGAGCTACACCCCATCATGGGCTGGTGGGCTACAGGGGCTGAAGCTGGCCAGACCAGGGTGGGGAAGGACCCCCTATGATAAGGGTGTTAGGATAGCAGCCTCGGGTAAACTGGAATTTCAGACAGGCATTTCAGGATAGGCAATATTGGGGGCATACTCATCCTTTGAAGATTCTCTTACATTTGAATGGAGAGGGGGCATCCTGTCCTTTATGTGCTGAATGTGACAGTTTACCCCTGCAGCCTGGAGGCGGATCTCACTAGAAAGTAGGGTGATAGCTGGTGTCTATATAAATCGAGGGTTCACCAGAAAGAGACGTAGCCAGGAGAGATACTTAGGGCAGTCGCCTTGGCAATGGCAAAGCCTTGGGCAGAGGGGACCAGCTGCGGAGAGTGGCTGGAGACAGGTCCTGGTGTTTGTACAAGCCTGGGACGGGGAAGCCAAGTCCACTGAATCAGGTGAAGGCACCAGAGAAAGAGTGGCCACAGGTTCTACTTCCACTCCCGCAGCCACAGGATGATAGACAGAAACCATCCCAGGCGCTGCTGAACAGTTTGACATGTCATGAGGGATCAAACAGATAGCTGGGTCGCACACGAACGTGAGTAAGGCCCAAGGGTACATCTGTCGTGGTTTCCCCTGTGTTAACCTTTGCCTGACTCACTCAGACCTTGTCTCGCCAGTGATTCTCTCATGACATTCTCAGTGACTTGGGGAGGAATGGGAACTTAATAGTAATGGCACTGAACTTTAGCATCAAAAAATGCTGGCGTTGAGACCCTCTGCCCAAGAGTCCATCCTTCCACTGTGTCTCCAGCCAAGGACTCGTGGACTGGCTCCTCTCTGCAGGTCCCGGGCTTTTGGCTGCCGCTGTGAGTGGAACGGGCACTCTTGATTCGTTCCTGAGTGAGGCTGAGCTAAAAAACACACTTTTAAAAATGTATTCATTTTTTAAATGTATTAATTTGGTTGCATGTGTGTGTGGTGGGGGAGGGCAAGTGTGTCGTGGTTCACAACTGAAGGTGGAGGTCACCTTTCAGGGGTTGATGATCAAGCCCTCATCTTGATGATAAGCACCTTTGCCTACTAAGCCATGTCCTAAGGCCCAGTGGACCCTGTGTGTGCCCTGCGTGGTGTCTCCCTCTTGTGTTTCTTGTTTCGTATTTGAGCTCCTCCCGAGGCTTTCCAAACAGGCCACTATGCCAACTACAGCTAGGAGTGACCTCACCGTCTTCCAGGCTTCATGGCTTTCGGTGTTGATTTTCTTTCCCCCCACACCGAAGTGAGGTGCTAGCCAGAACAGTCCTCCTCTGCGGAAGGCTGTGGCAGTAAGTCTGCCTGTCTCCTGTGGCACAGGGGCTTTTTATCTCACTGTCCATAGCGAAGAGAACAGAAGGGTGGAGGATACATGGTCTTTCCACATGCGAAATGCTGTTTTGTCATGTGAAGGAAGAAGAACTATTAACATGCCCACAGCAGCTTGCCCTGCTGGTCTGCTGAGAGCGATAATAGAGACGCCGCAAGATGCTTCTCCCTTCCCGACCGAGCAGGGCTCCTGAGGCCCCAGCTGCCTGTCGCCTCCTGCTCGTTCTTGTCTTTGTCACTCACTATTCCTAAGTGAGGTCCTTTCTTCTGTAGCTTTATCTCCCGGACTGAGGTTCCCTTCCACACAAGCCGTGTCAAAATCACCTCTAACCCTAGGTACCAAGACAGGCTGCTGGCAGGATGAGGTGGTTCCAGGAGGACCCGAGAGTCCTTTCTCCCTGGGGACTGTGACTGACCACCTTGGAGGGGTTTTCCACACCTGTCTTGCTGCTTGGGGTTTTGTATCTTTGCAGTGACATCTGTCGCTTGCTTAGGAATGTGTCATTTCCCTTGTCCCATTCAGCAGGTGGTTCCTGACTTACCATGATTTGACTTAAGATTTTTTCCCCCAATGATGCAGAAGCGGTTCCCGCTGAGTAGAAACCACACTTTGGATTTTGAATCTGGACCCTTTGCAGGATTAGCAATTATCAACCTAGTCCCTCAAGCTCCAAGCATAGCCTCCGATCCCAGAGGAACAATCAACACTGTATAGCATACCCTTTCGATAAACCCTGCGACCAAAAACAACATGGAAAGGAATGGGTATCTTCCCCAAAATGCTCAAGCCCCCAATGCGACTGAATCCGCACCTTTACCAGTCGCCTCCCCCAGCCTCTTCTCTGGGACCCCAGCCCTGCCACACAGCCCCAGGCCTCAGCTGCTCTGCGTGACTCCTCCATGCCTTCAAAACCGATACCGCCCGGGTGACTCTTCCGCTACCAGAGACACCCGCCCCTCTGGCCCACGGCTTCTTTGTGCTGATCCTGAGGAAACACACTCCCAGGTTTTCTGCCCTTCATAATGTTGGTCTCCTCTTGGTCACCCCTAAGTTTGCAGCTCCACCTGCCACCTACCGTCTCAGCAAAGTGAGGGGTTTCACTTCAGTGATTCGGGTCCCTTGTCAATCACAGCTGATCCTCTAGCCTGCACTCTCCGGAAACACAGTTTCTTATTTCGAAATATTAAATGGCCCCAATAGAGTCTTACTTCCCTCTGAAACTTCCCAAGCCAGGCCTCTCTCATCTGCACTGCTCCTACGTTTCTCTTCTTGGTTCTCAGAGCAGCTCACTGAGCTCTGACACCCAATGACTTTTTCAGGCAAAAGACGTCCCCAGTCCTCCCCCAAATATATGGTCATGTCTGTTGCAGCAATATTCCACTCCTGGTGACATTTTCTGTCTTATTTAGGTTTCTATGAGTGCAATGAAACACTGTAACCAAAAGCAACTTGGAGGAAAGGGTTTGCTTCTTCTTACAGCTTATAGACCCTCATTTAAGGAAGTCGGGCAGTAACCTGGAGGCAGGAACTGACACAGAGGTCTTGAAGAAATGCTGCTTTGGGGCTAGCTCCTCATGGCCGCTTTCCAAACAAGGACTCAGGGAGCCAGGACCACCAGCTCAGGGATGACATACCCCACAGTAAGCTGAGGCCTTCATGTCAATCATCTATCAAGAAAAATCCTCCACAGGAGAGTCTGCTGGGAGCGTTTTCTCACTGAGGTTTCCTCTCCTCAAAAGACTCTAACTTGAGTCAGGTTAACATAAAACTAGGCAGCATGGCTGATGTTTCACCCCTGTAGCCAAATCCCTGACAAAGCCAACTTAAAGGAGGAAGGTTTATTCTGCCTCAGGCTTTCAGAGGTTTCGGCCTGTGGCTGCGTGGCGGTGTTACTGCCGGACAGTGGTAAGGCAGAATATGGCGGCAAGAACATATGATAAACACAGCTACCCAACTCATGGCAGAAAGGAGGCTGAGGGAGATGCGGAGGAAAGGGCTAGGGACAAGCTCTAGCCCCTGAGGCTCTCCCTCCTTCAGAGTTCCTATCACCTCCCAAGAGTCTATCAAACAGGATCCCATCACTGCCCCACCCCAAAGCCACACCTCGGTACCGCAGCATCGTTTCATCAGGACCTTCCACATCCAAACTCCAGCACCTTTGATCTCTATCATGTGATGTTTTCGTGTTATGGTGTCCACCATCTATAAAGCTACAAGCCCCCTGCGCATCTAGGAGTGCTGTTTAGGAGGTCCCTTCTCTAACTCCTTCCGTATCTGTGGATGTTTGCCTTTCTTGGTCCCATATTATGAACGGGCATTTTTGTTTCCAGACAAAACACTGCTGAGTATCTTAATGCTTTTTCCTCTGAAAAGTCACCTGATCGATTTTCGTTGGATGCATCCGCTTGTGTGAGTGAGCATGCTCAGTCCGTCTCCTGTTTGACTAAAGTCAGAGAGGTTTTGTCTGTCTTGTGCCCGCTGTTGGCATCTTCAGAATTTTCTGTTTGTGGTTTCTGTTTCCCCTTTGACACTGAAAGCATTTGGAAAACAGTGTTTAAAACTCCCAGGGACTCAGGCTTTGGGGATACCAGACAGTCATTACTGGTTTTATTGCACCCTGGTTGGGAGGGAGACAGATCTGCCTCCCACTTAGAGTGACCTGGAGGTGACTTCTTACCCCTACACATTGACTTTTGTGAACAGCCATGAGCCCCTAGGAAGAACACAGTGTGTTGATTCCAGTTCTTTAATTAAAACTCCCAGCCACTGGGACTCTTAAAAATTGTTTTCCAAATGCTTTCTATGCCAAAGAGGAAATAGAAACCACAAACAGAAAATTCTGAAGATGCCAACAGCGGGCACAAGACAGACAAAACCTCCCCGAGTTCAGCCAAGCAGAAGACTGACGGAGCATGCTCACTCACACAAGCGGATCAGACATTCCTAGTGTTAGGTTAAAAATCGTAGTCCAGTGTCCTTGTTCACGTCACTTCTCCAGGTGTGTTAGCTTTGGAGACCCCACGCTTAGGGACTCTCCATTCTTCCTGTCACTAAGCCTTGTGTGCAGGAGACAGATGGGGGCTGTGCACATAAAGCCTCGCAGTCTCTGCAGCAGGGAGCGCAAAGCACCGCCTCTTCTGCCCACACGTGGCTTGTGACATTTTACTTTTAATTGTGCATGTTTTAGTCACAGCTCTCTAGAGGAGCAGAACAGATAGAATGAATACATGTCATGAAAGGAGACTTCCAGACTGGCGTGTGCCTTGGGCGTTGGGTGGTACAGCAACAGCTGCCTGCATTCTGGAAAGAAGTACCTGCTCGCTACTCGGTCCACAAGACTGGAAGGCTCAAAAGTCCCTGTCTGGTTCCAAAGGCCTGGGACAGTCCCTGGAGAACCCCTGGTCTTCAGTCCGCATTGGACAGCCAAAGAAACTGGAGTCTATTGTCAGTAAGAGATGGAGGTAAGGCCGGCAGTGGTAGCAGAGTAGATGTGATCACCAGCAAGAAGAGAAGGCAGGGCAGCAAGCAATGGCTTTTCCCTTGGGATTTCTTTATATCCGGGTCACAGCTGGAAGGCTTTTCTCTCCTCAGTTAATCCCTTTCAAAAAAAAAAATCCCTACACAGACCTACCCAGAAGCACTTCTCTTAGTTGAGTCCAGATCCAATCAAGTTAATAACCAAGTTCCCTAAAGGACATCTGAGTTCACTTTCAAGTGTGCAGTTACCTGCACCAACTGTATTTGTGGAGTCTTCAACTAGACACCTCCAGAATGACTGGAAATCTGTCCTAATTAAACACTAACTACTGACCTCCCCTTCCTCCGTCTCCCAGCCACTGGCAGCCCCCACTTTACTTTCCATCTCTCTGATTGTCTTAGTTAGGGTATCTAAGGCTGTGGAGGGACACCATGGCCATGGCAACTCTTATAAAGGACACATTTAATTGGAGTGGTTCACTCACAGTTCAGAGGGTTAGTCCATGTTTATTATGGCGAAACATGGCAGCGTGCAGGCGGACATGGGGCTGAAGAGGAGCTGAGAGTTCTACATCTTGATCCGAAGGCAACAGGAAATGAACTGACGCTGGGCAGAGCTTGAGCATAGAAGACCTCAAAGCCCACCCCCACAGTAACGCACTTCCTGCAATGAGGCCACACCTCCTGATAGTGCCACTCTCTATGAGCTTATGGGAGCCAATTGCATTCAAACTACTGCAATGATTTTAACTACAGCGGTACCTATGGAATAGAATCATGCGGAATTTATCCTTCAGCGTACATCCTCAAGGCTCATCCAGATTATAGTAGGAGTCGAGTTTTCTTTCCTCTGGAAGGTCAAATAGAATTCCCCTGCACAGACATACCACATCCTGATAATCTCTCCATCCAAGGAAAGGCTGAGCAGCTTCTTGGTTCCTGCTAGCCATGCGGTGTGCAAACGCCTCTTTCGGATCTCTGGGATGCTCACTCAGAATGGGGGTATTGCATTACATGGTAATTTTAACTTTGATCCTTTTAGGAGCCGCTGGGTTGTTTCCCACCACAGCCCTGCCACCCCACGCCTCTTGCCCACAGCTTCCACTCTCCCCTCGTCCTCCAGCAATTGTTATCTTCTGGTTTTCCGTTCCCAGCAGCCATCCTGAAGGCACCATTCATGACTCTCTGGGTGGAATTGCACTTTGTCAGGGACCATATTGTAGTTTGTCACTTTTAAGTCTTACATTGTTGGAACATTCCACTGCCCATCTATGGGACATTCTGGAATCCCTTGCTAGTGGCGGTGGCTCTTCTTCTTTGAATATTTTTAAAGGATTTTTATACATTTTTAATTAAAATAGAATTATATCACTTTCCCCTTTCCTTTCCTTCCCCATTCCCTCCCATATCCTCCCCATCTCAAATTCATAGCCTTTTTTCTTCTTTATTTTTGTTACACGTATGTGTGTTTACTGTATATACATGTGAGCACAATTATATAAATACAGCCTACAGAGTCCGATTTTGTTGTTGTGGGGGGGGGGGGTTGCATCAGATAACCAGTAAAGGGGCTCATCCCTGGGAGAGGCTGATTCTCCCTCTCCCAGCAGTCTTTTGACCTGGGTAGCATCTGACTTCTTCAAGGATCCAGAGGACACAGCCCACCAGCCTGGGTCCTAGGCTCCTCATCGGGATGAAGGTAGCACGGGCTCACATTGCTGGGATAATTGTAAGGATTCTGAGGCCTCCATGCAGGATCATGTGGGACCTGAGGCACCATCAGAGTTCTCTGGAAATTGTTAGCTCTTCTGGTTTTAAGAACTGTGCTTGGAGTTTAATCTAATATCTTTTTTTTTTTCTATTTTCCATTGTTTACTCCTTCTAGGGAATGCCCTGCCTTGTCCTTCCTCCCTCCTTCTTTCCTTCCTTCCTCCCTCCCTCCCTCCCTACCTCCCTCCCTTCCTCCCCTCCTCCCTTCCTCCTTCTTTCCTTCCTTCCTTCCTCCCTCTCTCCCTTCCTCCCTCCCTCCCTTCTTTCCTTCCTACGTTTTTTGACATGAGAGCATTTTTTTTTACCTGACTTTATTCACAAGTTGATTATTTGTATACTGAATTTTTACATTGATTTCGCTTTCTGGTGCTTTGCTACAAATATAGGTAAGATCTAAGATTTTTCTGGGGAATTCTCATGGTCTTTTACATATAGGATCATGTCAGCTGAAAATAAAGATGCTTAGATCTCTCCCTCTTCTGTCTATATTTTTATAGCTTTCTCTTATCACTCTAGCTATGACCTCATATTGAACAAAAGCAGTAAGATGAACACTGCTCACAGACATTTGCCTGCATGCATATACATGGCATGTGTATACACAGAATAAAAAGGAGCGGGTGTAGTTGCCTCATTCTGATGTTACAGGAGATGCCTTCAACTTCCCTGCCTACAGTTTGCGGTATACAGCCTTATCTCATTAAGAGCTACTCCTTCTATTCCTAGTTTCCTCATGAAGCAAAGCTGAACTTTCTCGAAGGCCTTTCCTTCATCTCCTGAAATGATCGTGTGATTTCTGTCCTTACGTGTGTTTCTATGTTGTGTTACATGTATTGCTTTGCATATGCTGAATCAACCATGCAGCCCATATGATTGTGGCATATAATCTTACTGTGTTCTTGAATTCTATATGCAGGGTTTTGGTTTTTTTGAGGTTTTATTTTGGTTGGTTTTTCAAGGCAGGGTTTCTCTGTCCTGAGACTTACTTTATAGACCAGGCTGGCCTCGAACTCACAGAGATCCACCTACCTCTGCCTCCTGAATGCTGGGATTAAAAGCATGCACCACCATGCCCAGTATTTTATTGAGCATTTTCATGTCTATATGTATTAAGGAAATTAGACTATACTTTTACTTTATTTGGAAGTGGGGGCCACACTATGTAACCCTTGTTGGCCTGGGACTCACAGAAATCCAGCTGCCTTTGCTTCTCAAGTGGGTCTAGAGGTGAGAACATACTGGTGGGTCTGCCCAGCAGGTACGCAAACACATATTGTCCAGTCTGAGCAGTTGTGTAGTTTCTGTGGTTTGTCTTGTTATTTATTCTAGTTTTATTCCACTGCTACCTAGTAAGACACTAGACATTCTCAGCTCTGTTACGTTTGTTAAGACTTGCTCTGTGACCTCGAAGGTGGTCTGATCTAGACACAGTCCCTCAGGCTGCCAAGCTGTATATTTTACATCCTCTACTAGGTAGAAGATTCCAGACAGGTCTCTTGTAAAAGCTGGGTTGCCAACACTGGTGTCAAATGATGAAAACCCTTGGTTCTCCTGGCACTGTGCAGGATGAGCCTTAGAGACGTCAGAGCCACCCACAACAGACGGAAGATGCCCTGAAGACCTGGTACAGGGGGAGAACGGTGCAGAGGGTTATTATTCTCTTGGCTTCATGCTCTCAGGACATCCTTGCTCTCATCATCCCAGCTCCTCTGTGGCTGTCTATCACTGAGGGTGAAGAGCAAGTGCTGTTTCCTGGTACCTGGGAACTGCTAGGCATCCCTGTGATGTGGCCGTGGCCTTCATCTCCTGGGACTCTCCTGTTGTCTCAGAGCTTCTGGGGACAGAGGTTATCCTAGCCCCAGAGGTGGCTGCTGTCTGAGAGGCCCTGAGCCCACATCTCCAAGGCTTCGGAGCCAAGCGCACTCCAAGATGGTGGCCAGCACCACCACTTCCTGATGTCCTAGACCTGTGGTAGCTTCTGTCTGTGTATGATGCCGCTTATGCTCAGTTGGGGCATTTTCCAGTAGTAGAGAAGAGCCGAGCTGCGATAGAAAATTCATCAGTTATGCACAGCCTAGGGGAGTGCCTGTCCTGACAGGCAGCCTGCGGAGCCCTATTGCCTCAGTCTGAGCTTCAGAAGACAGTAGTCCTCATTGATTATATTTGTCAGCACACAGAATGGGCCTTCTGGCTCTAAAGGGTGAGCTGAACGCTTGGGGCAATTTTACCATTAACTATTGCTCGTCCTGTAAGAAAAGATTAGACTTCTAAATAATCATGACTCTTCTGACTACAACATGAAGCTGCTCTCCAGATCTGCCTGCAAAACTGCCCATGGCCACAGTCTGGATATGGGCTCTGCGTTCTCTAAGGCGGGAAAGAATGAGTCTAGAAGAAGGCTGGTGGGGCTGGGCATAGCAGGTCCTCCTTTAACAGGTAAGGGAGTGACTTAAGGAAAATGGAAGGAACAAGGGCCAGGCCAGTAAGACTCAGCTCTGCAGCCAGACCAGGGTGACACTAAAACCTACCAGGAGATCTTGGTCGTAAAGGCAGAAGGGTAGGGAGTGGGGCATTTCCCAGGGAGTGTGGAGGGGACGTGGTTGGTCTTTTCAGTCCCCAGTCTCTTAGCAATCTCTTCCCTGTGGAACCGATTCTCCACAGGAGACATCACAGCCTCGCCGGACAACTGGCTCTGTGTGCATCTCTTGATACCCTGGCCCCTTCACAGGAGACTTGGAAACACCAGGTCTCAGGAGTAGACCTCCTCGAAGCTGATATCAGCACGCATTGGGTTTTAACACATGTCACCCAGAACTTTCCCTGAGGCATCCACTTCTCTGCCCTAAATTTGACTTTTCCAGAACAGGAAGAAAGCCCACAGTCACTCTTGCTCCTCTGTTAGCTGGCCAGTTCCTTGCACCAGGGATGACCTCAGGCATCCTGGCTTCCACCCCTAGCCATGTTCCTTGATATTCAAGTGTGGGTATCTCAGGCATTTGTTGGAAATTAAGGTGCCACTCTGCTGAGTGTCGCGGAGGACAACATGCCTGTGAGTCAGACGTGAGTGGGAGGTAAAAGCATGGCAAAGGGGGTTCGGAGAATGGAACTTTTGCCCCCACCGTGATCACCCAGGATGTGGTTGTGACCTTGGAGGATGTGGTGGCTTCCTCAAGCTTTGGGCAGCTGGAGGAGGACAGCTTGGAGCATAAGAGTTCATGGGAGAAGGGGTCAAAATGAGGCACAGGCCAAGACTGGATGTCAGGAGTCGCAAAGTATCGGGGACAAATGGAGAGAGAATCCTTGACCCTCACATGAGGCTGCGGTTCTCATCCAGCCTCAGGAGCTTGCTGTGTACCTGGTACTTCAGGTCTACCACAGGAGATCCTGGCGAGACAGGAGTAGCAAGTTACCCCTTCCCCAGCCTCCCCTGATGCTGTCATAACTATCGAGTGTGCACAGCGGGTTCAGAGGTCCCCAGCTGCACTCACGTTACCCACGTGGCTGCTGCTGCATGAGCTTACGTGGGTGCGGAGACTTGCTGGGGAGTGGGGGTGGGGTCTTGCTACCTTCTGAGCTTCCCCAAGGCTCTGGGTGGGGGCCAGAGCTCTTCTGGCAGCCCCTCCCATGGCTCCTCACTAGTGAAGGTCGCCTGTTGAAGGATTATGTTCAGTCTTCTCTGGAGTGCCTCCCAGGAGCCATCTCCATCTGTCAGTCTTTCCCTTAGGCAGGTCTCCACCCACGACCACACCAGGGCTTTTCCTAAAAGTCTCCAGCATCTCCCTTTGTTCTCGGGATTCTGGTGTGTCTCAGGACCTAGCCTCCTTCCTCACCAGTCCCCAGTTCGGAGCTGTGCCCATCTCTGTGCTAAGCCCACTGTCCAGGCACAACCTCTAGGTTCTCTTTCTGAGCAGCTGACCTCCCAGGGTCCCCTGCCCTACCTGCCCTAGACCTTTTGACTGGTGATGCCTACAGGGAGCCTCAGGCCAGCAGGCACGAGTCTGGTGGTGGGTCCTCCTGCAGTGAGAGAAAGCCCAGGCCTGCAGATCTCCACCACCAGGCCTCACATGGCACCACATGCTGCTGCAGAGAGGGCTATTATGTGTTACTTGGGTTTTTATTTTTAATTGAACATAGGGCTTCCTCTTCATTGCTTTGACCACACTGTCAAGAGACGTGGTCCAGGAGCTCTTGTCGCCACACGTGGAGGGCTCCTATGCCCAGCTCACTTCCCAGGGAATTTACCGTGTGCTCTTCTGCCCTGCTCTGTGCCACCCTGCCCATGTTTCAGAAGCATTGACCCTAACCATGCTGGGAATCCTAGGTTCAGGTAGTCCTGTGCCAGCCCTTTTTCCTAGACCATGGTGGGACAAGCAAGTGAATGCAGGGATTGCTTTCTAGGGGGCGCTCCAGTTTCTGCTGTGTGGCTGGGCTCCGCAACTCCTCCCACCCCCATGAATATCTCATGTTGCCTGGGGTCAGTCCCTCTTTGTGAGGGAGCTGTTGGCTCTGTTGCCCGTGGCCAGGACTCTTTCTCTTCCTGTTCCCTCCCAACTTGAAACCCTTGACCCTCTGTGAGCTGACCCATGCATCTGCCATGTCCAGGGTCACCGAGTCCAGGTCTGGGCTGGCAGAGGTCAGATTTGTATCCATGGAACTCACCTTTCCATCTGCCCACCCTGTAATGGAATGTCCCCCTCCCTGCAGCCCTGTAGACGGCACCCTCCAGTCCCTTTGTCCTCTGCCCCCCTCTTCCTTACCTTCCCCTCATGATAAACTCAAAGGGCAAGCCTTACTCTTTGACTGTACTTCAAGCTCCCCTAGGATCTCATCTCAAGCCAGGCAGCACCAGGGCCACACCTTGGTCTGTGGGAGCCGGCCACATTCAGCTCTGGTCTGCTCCGTCTCTGCACTGCTGAAATGTCGTCTCACATCTGATGGGAGGCCTTGGTTTTCCCGTCAGTAAATGGGCACAGTAATACCACTCTTCAGCATGGAAGCGTACAAGAATGTGGGGCACCCAACAGCTCAGAAAAGTCCAGCACTGGCCCCTCTGTGCTCTCTGGATCCTACAGGTCCTGGGTCTCCACCCTCTCCAGGCCATGTTCCCAAGTCTGGGACCTCCAGCTGCCCACTCATGGGCTCAGTTCTTGGGTCACCCATTGCTGCAGTGGCCTTCTTGGTTCCCAGGGCAGTGAGGAACAACTTGATGTTCTCCTGAGATGGGTTACTAATGAGATGAGGCTTTCCCTCATCCCACATCTCTCTGGTGAGGACCAACGAGGATCCTACAGGACCCTACGCAGTCCTGACTCCCTCTGAGTCCCTTCCAGGGATAGGAAATGTCCAGACTGGTGAATGGAGCTGGTCCCTATTGGAGAAGATGACCAACCTGGTCTGGGAAAGAGAAGGCTAGCAGGATAGCAGTCAGACTCTGATCAAAGGTTTTAAGGACTGCACTCCCAGCTTCCTCTCAAAGAGGCTGAGAATGGGCTTTCCATCCAAAGAGACCTGGCAGATGTGAGGGTAGCAGCCAAGGGACGATACCCTCTCCCTGAGCCCACATCCACCATGGTCGGTATTGAGCTCTGAGGAAGGAGGTCGCCTTTGAGTTTGTGCAATTGGAGCTTGGGGAGTCATTTTTGATCTTATATTTTCATCAGACTAAAGAGGGAAGGCGTTGTTCATATTGCAGTTTGACAGCTTGGTTTATGATTGGCAAACACCCAAGCACAAGGAGTGTGCCCAGGGACTGGGGTAGTGTGGTGCCAGGACCCTCTTCTGCGGTCCCTCCTGGGGCAGCAATGATTCCTCCCCTCATGTTTGGGGCACTACCTGACTGAGGTCAACCATCATTGGATTTGGAGTTTGGCAGGTTTGGGTTTAGTCCCTGCAAGCTGTGCCTGCTGCCTGGGTTTCCATGGCTATGCAGGTGTTAGGAGAAACATGCTAGGGGATGAAACAGCGTGAGGCCAATGCCTGGTGCCAAGACCTAGGGTAAGCATGGAGAAAATGGAGGTCATCACAGTAGCAGAAAGTGCATCCAAGGGTGTCATGGGTCCCACTGTCGGTAGGTGGAGCCTTCACAAATCCACAGAGTGACCAAGCAAAGAGTCCATTAGGAGCCTTGGGCACGGTGGTAGTTTGCGTTATCAACCTGACATGACAAAATTACCTGTGAAGAGAGTCTCTTTCTCTTCTACATTGGGTTGATATGTGGGCATGTCTGTGGGTAGTTGCCTTAAGTTAGTTGATGCGTGATGACTCATCCTACCATGGGCATCACCATTCCCTAAGCAAAGGGTCCTGGACTGCGTAAGAGCAGAGGAACTGAGCAGAGGACCAGCTAGTGAACATGCATGTGTTCACTTCTGTCTGTTCTTGCCTGTGGATGTGATGTGACCATCTGTGTAAAGCACAGTATCCACTCCACAGAATGTCAGCCAGGAACCAAGCTGGAGACTTAAAAACACACACATAGACAGACAGAGACACGAGGACACGGGTTATCCTTGATACGAGAATGCCAACTTTATTGTGCTCAGGGGAACCTTATATAGGGCTCCTTAACTGATGGCCATGCTCCAGCTCTCGGGATCTTTCAACTGCAGGCCTCACCATAACCCACTGCCCTGCCATCTGGGTCTTGTGCTCAGAGCAGCTGCAGGCATAGGTAAACAAGTTGTTTTGCTCAGTTCACTCCAGCAGGCCAAGGGTCAAGTCAAGGGGCCAGGGATCTGCAGCTCCCAACACATCTGTGCTAAGGTCCTTCCTCCCTGCGTTGCTTTTGTTGGAGTATTTTATCACACCAAAATGAATCCAGGACGGGTGCTCTGTCCTGGTCACACGGCACAGGTTTCTGATGCTCGTGGTCCCTAGGATGGGCTCACCATGGGAGGGATGCATGGCAGAGGCTGCTTACCAGGAAGGAGACCCAGTAGGTAACAGCCCCTCCATGTTCTTTTGCAGCTCACCATGTCTTCATGGTCACTGCCTGCCGAAATCCTGACTATGGCACCGTCATCCACAGCGTATGCTTCAACCACTTCCAGAAGAACATGGACGCCATTGGGAAGTCTCTGTGGTGTGACTGGGAAAAGACCATAGAGTGAGTCCTGTCGGGATAGGAGGAGGCTGGGAGGCCCTCTCCTTTATAGTAGAGCATCAGGACACTGGTCTGGGGGAAACCCAGCATCTAAATGGACCGGATCAAGGGCAAAGGGAGTACCAGTCATTGGCGGGTGGACGTGAGCTTGAAGGTGGCAGGGCTGGGTCCTCCATTGCTGTCCAGGTAGCCGTGGGTACCAGGAGGGCAGGAGATGGAGGGTTCAGATTAGATAACCATAGCAACCAGGTGCAGGAACCTGGGGCAGTTGAGCCTCACTCAATGCTAGAACCCCGAGTGACTGTCTTGTGACAGAAGCCAGGCCTCCAGGGGTCTCCCTGATAGCTCCTTCATCCTGTTGTCATGCCAGAGTTGTCCTTACTATCTCTCTGTCCAGCCCTCTTTGTTCTGGGTTCAGAACCTTTGCCCTGTCAGACCCAACTTTTCATCCCAAAGGCCCTTCTTCCAACTACTGTGTTTGCTCCCCGGCTCTCACATCCCAAGCACCCCAAAGCAGGCGTAGAGGTTCTCCCTGGCAGGGCCTTTCCATCAGCAAGAACAAGGATCAGCCGGGCGATGGTGATGCACGCCTTTAATCCCAGCACTCGGGAGGCAGAGGCAGGCGGATCTCTGTGAGTTCGAGACCAGCCTGGTCTACAAGAGCTAGTTCCAGGACAGGCTCCAAAGTCACAGAGAAACCCTGTCTCGAAAAACCAAAAAAAAAAAAGAAAAAAAGAAAAAGGATCAAAGCTTGGAATGTCCACAATGCGTTTTCTAGGCTTTGTTTCTACTTTATTGTGTATGGTTGGGAACATCCTGGGACTCCAGTGGGTAAGCAGGTAAGTGTAGGTGTGTGTGTGTGTGTGGGGTGTGTGTGTGTGTGTGTTCTACCAGCTCCATCTGGAATTAGAGTTTTACAGAACCCAGGTCTAAAGCTCCGCCCTCAGACAATAAGTGTTCAAGAGACAAATACCAGAGATGAAGAGAGCCTTTGACTCATGGCCACAAAACAGAAGAAAAGGGTCAGCTTCCGCAGTGCAGGGAGTCAGGGTGGGAATGTCAACAAAGAGGCAGGGAGGGGGTACTCATGTCTTTTCTGGGAATTGACAACACTCTTCTAGAAACTCAGGTGCTGCTGCTGCTGCTACTGCTGCTGCTGCTGCCATCACCACAGCCGCCTCCTCCTCCTCTTCCTCCTCCTCCTCTTCCTCCTCCTCCACCTCTTCCTCTTCCTTCTTTCTAGTTTCTGGTCAGAGAAGCTGGTAGGTGTCTTTAGCCTCAAAAGGAAAATCAGCATCCTGGCAAATCTAGGTCAAGTTCATTCTATACTACAGCCTGAACAAAACGCTTTTCAAACGATCCACATACCAACCACGTATAGAGCTAAGCGGAATGTGACCCAGAGCTTGAGGCAGCAAAGGAGAAAGACGTGTATGAAGGCAGAGACACCAGCCTCCTCCCCAGACCCAGACCCTTCACTTCTATAAGTCATGGGAAGTCTGGGTTATCCGCAGAAGCCCCTCAGGTCCCTGGGAAGCTATCTAGGCAGTAGTTACCACCACACGGCAGAGCGGTTGTCTGCAGCTGAGCTCACAGAAACCCAGCTCTAGGGCCGCTAAACCATGCAGCCTAGTCAACTACAAGCTAGTGAAATCAGAGATCTGTCTAGACGTTTCTCTGGCGGCGCAAGGAAGAGATTCATGATGAATGGACTGTGACCCAGCTGTGACAGGCAGCCTGGTATCGGAATGGATGCTGAGGCTGCCTGAGGCCATTCCACAGAACAGGGTTTTCCTCCATCACCGGGACAATACATAGTAGGTGTGTAGTCTCGGTGTTCTGTGATAACAGGCAACTCTCTTCGGTGCCCGGGAGAAAAGAGAGGAACTCCCGGGGGGTGGTCATGGAGGGGAAGAGGAAGGGGACAGGAAGTTTCCCTTGGGACAATCTCCTCAGAGCAAAAGGGGAGCCAGTGTCATTCACAAAGAGAAAGTTGGAGATGTCTCCAGAGGCACAGGCCTCGACTGGGCTTCTGTGGAGGCCAGACAGGCCCTCGTGTGAGCTGAGCTCCAGAGTCTCCCTGGTAGAGGGAGGCTGGAGAGCGTGGGGTGTGGAGCACAGGTTCATGAGGTGGGACCGACTTTCCCTTGTGACCCTGGGTTCAGACTTATCTCACCCCTGGGGCCCTCCCTGCCCTGCAGAGGCTCCTTTCCTCCTACTGAGGACAGTGCTCTTGCCCCCTCTGTTTGGACAGAGCCTTTGTCTTCTTCCCTGTGAGTCTATGGTTCTCCCCAGCAGAGTCTATGGTTCTCGCACACTTGCTAAAGACAGTCTTTACCTTGGAATCGAGAACGGAAAAATTAGTTCTATGTTGTCTCTGTGACAAAAATAATCAGATGAAAAGCAATGTAGGGGAGGAAGGGGCTTATTCAGCTTACAGTTCCAGGTTACAGCGATCCGTGTAGGAAGTTGAAGCAGGAACTTCACATCCTAGTCACATCCACAGTCAGAGCAGACAGAAACGAATGCATGCACGCTCACTTGCTAGCTTGCTTGTGCTCAGCTCCATTTCCCCACTCTTATACAATTTGGGATCTCCTGCCTAGGGATTGATGCCACCCACAGTGGGCTGGGTCTTCTTACATCATTAGCAATGCAGAGAATTCTCCCCCACAGGCCAACCTGATCTGGACCATGCCTCAGTTAAGACTCTGTTTCCAGCCGGGCGATGGTGGCGCACGCCTTTAATCCCAGCACTCGGGAGGCAGAGGCAGGCGGATCTCTGGGAGTTCGAGACCAGCCTGGTCTACAAGAGCTAGTTCCAGGACAGGCTCCAAAACCACAGAGAAACCCTGTCTCGAAAAACCAAAAAAAAAAAAAAAAAAAAAAAAAGACTCTGTTTCCAGATGTCTACAATCATGGCGCAAAACTAAGGTTTGAGTTGTGCACCAGTCCTCCATCCCCTCTGTCTGAGCCCAGGATGGGGAGTTGTCCCCAGCTCAAATGGGCTATATAAACTCGAGCCCTTTAACTCAGGACTTGCAGCCTTACAGACACAGGTGTTCAGAGGCTCCAAGGCAAGCACCGCAGGGTGGGGGGAGGGGCAGTCAGGGTCTTTATCCATCGTCTTATTACTATGCCCTTCTGGGCTGCTTGGAGACATCTGGCCTCCTCTTCTAAACCGAGGAATGAATCAGGAGTTGGAGAAGGAGAAGGGACAGGTCGTTAAAATCGAAACAGCCTGTTCTTGGGGCTAATTGGCTTCCTGCCTCAGCTGAGCAGTTTGTATTTAAATGAAAGCTGCATTAATTACAATCCAGGGAAGACACAGGAGGACCCTGAGGAAAAACACTCACTCCCTACCCCACATAGATCAGTGATTGCTCATAGTGCAGACTACCTGCACGGGGAATCCTGGCAGAGATGACAGAGACATGGACAGGGTAGCACAAGGATGCTCTGAAGAAGAAGGGGCCGCGGGCTATAAATGTGAAAACTAGGAATGAGTAGCACCAAGCCAAGGAAAAGTGGCCATGGTCAGAGGTAGGGATTGTGCCACTGGGAGAGTCCACGGCACAGCAGCCCAACAGCACATCTCAGGCCTGCAAGCTCCAGGTCTGTGCTCTACAGTGATGGCCCCAGGCATGCCCCTGCCTCATCTCTGGGTACCTGTGAGTCTGTTTTATTCCATAGTAAGGGGAGTTAAATTTCAGGGGGGAACTGAAGACACTGAGTCCGCTATCTATAATGTGGAGAGGTCATTCAGGAATACCCAGGCGGACAGGATTAATCCAGGGTTCCTTAAGTTGGTGCAGGCTCTTGCCTTGTACGACTTTCAGACTGACTTTTGCTCTTTGTCACTGGTCCTTGTCTGAGCACTTCCTTGCTTTCCCAGGTTTATCTTTTAAGGTCCAGACTAGGATTCAGCCATTTCAGCCATTTGTTCAAGGACCCCTCATTTCTCCTGTCAGGCTTTGAAGTTTAGGAACCCAGATATGCAAATCAGAGTCCACACATATCTAACCCCATATTGTGCATGTGCATACATGTGTGTACACATGCAGACACAGGATTAGATGGAACTAGTTTAACTGCACAGAATTAGAAGAAAACATGGCTAGCTCCTCTTTGTAGGGACTTTAAGAGCTGGCTTATGGGGCTGGGGAGATGGCCCAGTGGGTAGGAGCCCTTGGTGTGCAATTATAAGGACTTGATTTTGGATCTCTAGGACCTCACTGAAAAAGAAACATAACTACACACACTTGTAACCCCAGCACTGGAGGGAACAGAGACAGGAGGATTGCTGGGGCTTCCTGGCTGCTGGCTTAGTTGGTGAAAGAAACAGTAATAAACCCAGGCTCAATGAAAGATCTTGTCTCGAAGAAACGAGTGGGAGAGAAATAGAGGAAGACAGCTGTCTGCTCAGGCCTCTGGTTTCATGTGTACACAGACACCAAAAAATTAATAATAATAATTTAAAAAAGAATTGGAAGTCTGGAGAGATGGCTCAGTAGTTAAGAGCACTTGTTGCTCTTCTAGAGGGCCCAAATCAGGTTCACAACATCCACATTGGGTAGCTTACAACTGCCTGTAATCCCAGCTTCAGGAGGTCTGACACCCTTTTCCTGGCCTCCTTTGATACCCACACATATGTGACATACACACACAAACACATACACACACATGCATGCACGCACACAATGCACACATGCACATGAAAGAATTGAAGAACCCATGGGCAGGTAGCAGGCTGAGTGAGAATGTCTACAATAGGGCTTACCGCTATATGGACTCAGCCTCAGAGTTGAATTTCTTCCCATGGACCAGGTTAAGGACAACCACATCACCAGGATTACTCCCTGAACCTCAGGCGCTAAACATGCTCCCCAAATTCCCTTGATAGCACCAAGACTGGTGGTTGGTTTTGCTAACTGGGTCCTAGGCTTGGCCATGTGGACACACTGGGTGATCTGAGAGCTTCCTCCTGCCCTCCGCCCTTTCCTCATTCTCTATACCCACCCACTTCCTATGGTGAATGTCCCATTGCCCCTTCCTGTTTCCTTCCTGTGTTCCTTTTGCACAAATGGGCAGATGCGTGTATTTTTCTTCTATCTTCATTCTTACACAGGGGACAGCATGTAACGGCTCCCCTTGCTGTTCAGACCATGTGTTTACTTAGCAGTATGTTCTGGAACTTCCTTCCTGGCAGGGCACGAAGAGCTTCTCTGTCTTCATAACTGCCTAGTATTCCACATGCAGTTTCTCAGCTGCGCCCTGTGGGGGTCAGCTCTTCACTCAAACAGCGCTCCCTCGCAGAGGCTGTCTGGGCCTTCCCACCCCCTCACTGTTGGGCTGATACCGGGGCTCACAGGGTAGGAAGGTGGTGGATGTCCTGAGGACTGCACCCCCATTTGCTGTGCTGGGGCACCTGTGTCCCCAAGGCTTTTCCAGCAGATTGTGCTGCCCTCCTTAAACTGTCACTGTCTGAGAAGTGACATCTCTGGTTACGATGAATCTGAATATCGTTCATGTTTCAAAGGTCGTTCTTTCTGCAACTTGTTTGCCCAGCTCTTTTTAAAAAATTGTGTTTCCAGTGCGTTCTAAGATCTATGAATACTAAGAAGAATCCAGCATGTCTTCCTGACCTCTTCCAGTTGTCAGTCATCTTTTGATGTACTTTTTTTTGGTGGCATACATTTTTTTGGAGGGGGGTGTTCAAGACAGGGTTTCTCTGTGTAACAGCCCTGGCCATCCTGGAACTCTCTTTGTGACCAAGCCGGCCTCGAGCTCACAGAGACCCTGCCTCTGCCTCCTGAGTGCTGGGATTAAAGGAAGGCACCACCACCACCCGGCAACAACATGCATTTTCTAACTCAGGCAGGTTTGTTACTCGTCCTCAAGACTCAGTTCGAGACAAGGCTAGAAAGCCCTTCCTTATGCTGGCTTTTCCTTGAACTTACACAGTTCTGCTGGCTGCAGCTACATCTGTGACAGGCTGGAGTTTATCCCTGTGTATAGATGTGAAGTGGGAATCAAATCCTATCTTTGCCCAGGTTGTTTCATTTATTGCAAAATCTGTTTTTCAGCTGGTGGCTTTAGAGATGTGTCCTATATGACACAGAAACTATGGTGGGAGTGTCGGTGTCATTTCAGACCAGCCAGATCTCTGAGTCTGCCTGATAGTCTGCAGTCCTTGACAAATCAGGCTGAAAGGAGGACCCGTGCCTGGAGGGAGGGAGCCATTAATTATTTTTAAAGAACTCTGTGGCCTAGGGGTGTGGCTCAGTGGTGGGGCATGTGCCTGTGTCTGGAAGGCCCTAGAAGGCTCCATCCCGAACCACACATGCATATGCACACATAACACACACACACTTACATGAATACATGTGCACTCAAGAGGGGGACACAACTCTGTGTGTCACAGAGACAGAAATTGCCAAGTAACAGCACAGAGCAGTCAAGAGCATTCAGGATAGTTTCTGACCAGCAGAAGGCTTCCTGGAGTGGCTCATCTCAGCCTGTGACCTGATTTGATATTCCATGGTCAAGGTATGCAACAATTTGGGGCTTGGTTTTTTTTTTTTTTGAGACAGTCTCACTCTGTAGTCTAGGCTGATATGAACCATGCTACATTGACCTGGCTGGTCTTGAACCTGTGGCAATCCTCTCAGCTCTGTCCTGAGTGCTGGGAATGCATACCTGGCAAGGTATGTAACCATTAAAGTTACCTGCGTGCCTAGCTACTCACATCAGCCCAGGGCTCAACAGCAACCCTACACTTTGACTATGACACACCCCCACCCCCACCCCACAGCCCTGCTTTTCATCTGTTACTTTCTGGGTGGATCTGTCAGGATGCCTGTTGGGAGAGAGGTTCAGGATCACCCTGAGTCCTTGGCAGTAGCACAGGGCATCTCAGGGTCAGCAGCACCCAGCAGGTACCTGCAAGCCCATGAACTCAGCGCCAGACCTCACTGTGTGCTGGGCTGAGAGCTCTCATTACCATGTTATCTCATTAAACCACAGCCACGGTCTTCTAATGGAAACATAATGTCATCTAGCATATTGACTGGGAATCTAATCCAACTGGAGAAGGTAAAAAGAACATGGAAAAAAGTGTCATGGGAAACTCGCTACCAGAGACGCTGCTGCAGGTGTTGAGCATGAGAGGAGTCAAAACAACAGAAGGGTCTGGAATGTGCCAGATCCAGCTAGAAAGTAGGTGCTTTGTTGCTTTATAACCTATTTTAAATTTTTATTTATCATTGTGTGTGTCTGTGTGTGTGTGTGTGTGTGCGTGCTCACGTGCACTCACGCACGCATCTAAGCCATGGCCCTTTTGTGGAGGTCAGAGGACAACTTGCTGAAGTTGGTCCCCTCCTTCCACCATGTGAGTCCTAGCAACTGAACTTGGTACCTTTATCCACTGAGTTATCTTGTCAACCCTAACCTATTTTTTAAACTGGTACATAACAACGTAGAGATCGTATATGCCAGGTGGGCACTGTGTGGCATTTGATATGCATGCCCTTTGTGTAATGCGTAAGTCGGATTAAACATCTGTCTCAAGCGTTTGTTTTCTCTCTCTCTCTCTCTCTCTCTCTCTCTCTCTCTCTCTCTCTCCCAGGACAAGGTTTCTCTGTGTAGCCCTGGCTTTCCTGAAACTCTCTCTGTAGACCAGGCTGGTCTTGAACTCATAGATCCACCTGTCTCTGCCTCCTCCTGAGTGCTGGGATTAAACGAGTGCCACCACCATTGGGTACTGGGTTCCTTCCTCCCTCTCCTTAAACAGTTACTATGGTTACTGCTCCCTCTAAGCGCCCTACTGCACAACCACAGGTCAACATTCCTTGCTCCTAGCCTTCCTTGTTACTTAACCCCAATCTTTGCCCATTCCTCCCTGCCCTGTGTGCCCACCATTTGATCATGAGCCCCCCACTCTCATCTGTCTTGTGAGATCCTATGTGTGACTGAGAGCACGTGTGTCTTTCTGTGCCTGGTTTACCTCACTTAAGGATCCAGTTCCAACTCTGTCAAAAATGGCGGCACTTGGTTCTTCCTAGTGGCTGAATGGTCTCCAGTCATATGTTTGTATTATGTTATATTTACTCAATCATCCGATGGCGGAAGCTTCGGGTCTCTCTGTTCCTCAGCTGCTGTGTGAAACATTAGCTCAGATGACTATTCAACATTTCTAGACAAACCAGAAATAGAATTGCTGGACTGTATAGTACTTCTGTCTTCAGTTTTTCAAAGAAATCCGCTGTTTCTTACCTCATGAGAAATACCAAGCTGATGCTCTGCTTTTCTTTCTATTGCCATAATAAAGAGCATGGCCCAAAGCAGCTCAGAGAGGAAAGGGTTTATTTCAGCTTAGAGCTTATAGTCCATCATCCAGGGAAGCCAGGGCGGCAGCTCAAGCAAGGCGCGAACCTGGATGCAGGAACTGAAGCAGGGACCATGGAGGAGTAGCTTGTTCTCTGTGGCTTTCTCATCCCTCCCAGGACCACCTAGCCAGGTTGACACCATCCACCGTGGGCTGGGCCCTGCATCAATCATTCATCTAGAAAATTCCCCCACAGGCTCGCCTACAGGCCAGTCTGAAGGAAGCATTTCGTCCGTTGTGGCTTTTTGTCTTCCCAGATGACCTAGTTTGTGTCGGACTGCCAAAAGAGTCAACCAGCACAGTTGGTTAAGAGGGGAAGTACCACTGCTCTTTCCTTCCTGAACAGCTTCAGGCTGTGAGACACCGCCTTAGGTGAGAAAAGATGCTAGAGACAGATAGCAATCTAGACAGGGCCACCACCTGCCATGGCCCGCTCACCAGAACTCAACGGCTCCCCAGAGCATGGCTACCTTCTTGGCAGGCAAGGTGCCTGCTCTCTACAGAAGCCAACAGTGTTTGTAATTGTAGGCCCTGTCTGTCCTGATTCCAGGGGCCCGGTTCAACAAGGGCCTGTCAGAGTCTGTGAAGCTGAGAATCCAAGGCTGTCCCCAGGGGTACGACTCTGGCTCACTGGCTCACTGACCCCCATCTGAGTCATGAAGACCTTCCAGCTGGCCTACAACCTTTGGAGTTACGGGTAGGACTGTCTGGGTCCCCAGGAATAAGGTTGGCCATGCTATGGATTAACAGAAGGACAAATGTCAGAGACCTGCCATGTGTGGCTACCCAGGATGCTATGCTCTGAGTAAGAGACAGCATATCCAGATCACCGTTTTAGATCATTGATTTAGGCAGGGTACGACAACCCGTGTTCCCTGCTTGGGCCTGCTGCCTATCCTGCTATGCTGGAGCACACAGCCTCCTTTGTGTGTTCAGGGCAAGCGTTGAGGCAGGAAACTCTCTCAGCTCCCAGCAGTCCGGAGGAGTTGCCTATGTTTTGAATTTCAGCAGGAACGGAGCGCGAAGCTTCTCTTAGACCTCCGAAAAGGCAACTGAGCAGCAGTCAGTGAGCTTCTCCAGGCTCATGCTCTTACTTGTGTTACACAGGGTAGTAGGATTCAATTTCCTCCATGTGCGCCACAGGGCAGCCATGTTGCCAGAAGGTTGGCACAGGAAGCTACCCACTGGCTTGCATCCCTCCCACCCTGCCACCCCGGGACAATCTCCGTTACTATGGAGATGTACCCACAGAGGCCTTCACTCTAGAACTTGCCATGTGCCTGTGAGTACTGAGGTCACATTTGGGCTGAGCCTGGTAGTTATGGGGCTGACGACCTCATGTGTGATGATGGGAAACTGGGGTGCTTTAGAAGGGCTTCCTGGCTTAGCAGGACCAATGAATGGGTACCCTGGGAGGTCATGTGTCATGGGATCTAAAGCAGTCACTTTGTAGACCAAGGCTACTCCCTACCCACTACCATACTGTCTCACCAGGCTCTATGTTTCCCTTTGGCAGAGTAAAGGTCGCGAAACAAACCTTACCTGCCTCAAAGATGAAATAGCTACTGATGTGTTTCATGGTACCCTGCCCACCTGTACATGTGGTCCAGATCCAGGTCTAGACAGCATAACTATACTTTAGGGGTGGAGCTTCCCGGGGGAAAGAGGAAGGCACAGCCAGGGGCTTTCTGCATCCAGGTCTAGGTTCACAAAGGAGGCAGCCGAGGAAGCAGAGGATACCATCAGCACTATGTGCCAGATCAACCCTGCGGCTGACAGTGGGTATAGAGGAGGCGCTGCCAGAGACCACAGTCCAAGCCGAGTTCAGTCGTTATGGCTCGCAGCCTACCATTTTCACCCTGCCGGCAGCTGCCCCTTTCCCATTGCTCTATGCTGAAGGAATTATCTTTATTTTGAGAGGGACAGAAAGCCCTCATGGGCTGCAGCAGCCTTTTGATTGAGATCACCTCACTGAACACTGTATGCCTGCCCCAAGTGAGTTCCAGCGGATATCCCCCGAGAGTCTGTGGAGTCAGCCTGTTGGGCTGGGAAGACAGGGAGGGGAGCCCCATTTCTTTCCTCAGCTCCCAGAGAGGGGCTGCTGACAGCTATTCCTTTATGCCCAATGACCTTGGCATCAATCTTGGGCTCCCCTTTGTCTCAATCTCTGGGCATCTTCCTTGTGGGAGACAGGGCTAAGTGAGTGGCCCAGAAAGTGGATACCTCCACAGCGTGGTGGCTGTTAGTGCGGGCTGTAGCACCAAGCCTTGGATTAAAACTTCTGCTGTAGGGTGCAGTCAGTCTCTGTGTTCAAAGGTAAAAAGTTGCGACTCTGGACAGCACTCACTAGCTTCCACCCTGTGGAAGGCAAGCAGGTGGGATGTCTCCAGTGATGTAACTTGCTAGCATTTCCCTGTGGACACATTGTTTCCTGGCCCTCACCCAGAACCTCCAGAGCCATCCAGGCTGTGCAGGCTCAAACAGCCAGGTGTGACACTGGGCTTCACTGAGCCTCCTCACTGGCTGCCTTCTGAGGCTCCCATGCGGGCGAGATGAAGACACGCTACTGATGCTGCATCTTGTGTGCTGTCGGGAAGAGCTGGGTGGGTGGAGGTGGCAGCCAGTGTCCCTTCCACATGCTCCTTCACCCCAGCCATCCTCAGGCCAGAATTCAGAATCTCCCCACATCTACCGTCGTTCATTGCTCAGCTCGTGGGCCTTTCTCAGGGAGACACGAGAAGGGACGTTATCAACCCTCTGTGGGAGGTTGTGTGTGCTAATACACAGTAGCCTTCCCTGGGTATATTTTGAAGATCCCTTTTCCCTTAAGGGTCTTTGGAGACTTAAACACCTTTCCCACTGAGCCATCTTTCCTGCCCTTCGGTCCTGTCCCCTCTTGAAGTGGTATGCCAGCGTGTGCTTCATTGGCAGCTCCTGGCTTTCTTCTCCAGGATCAAGAGCACATTTGCCTGAGGGAACAGACCCAGCTGACATGGCAGTTATTGGTGGGGAAGAACTTGGTGCGAGCATGAGTCTATCACCAGTCCGTCAAGTCTCCCATTCCGTCCTCTGCTTCTTGGCTGTTTCTTGTTTTGGCGTTTCTGTTTCATTGGTGTTTGCTCAGTCCAGCTGCTCCAGACCCACCCTACCAAGATGCAGGGCAGTCCTGGGAATGTTTAATCTCCTCCAGTCTCAGGCCTCCGTCTTTATTTTATCTAGTTCCTTCTTTATTCCTGTTTAGTTACCACTTCCTCCATTAGAAGGAAATGAGGATGGGGCTGGATAGGGCTGGAAAGATAGCTCAGCAGTTAAGAGCAGGGGCTGCTCATCTAGATGACCTGAGCTTGGTTCCCAGCACCCACACAGCGGCTTATCACCAATCAGAACTCTACTTTCAGGGGACCCAGTACCTTCTTCTGACCTCCATGGGCATCAGACATGCACATGGTACACATACATACATACATACATACATACAGGCAAACCACCAATACACATAAAAATATTTTTTAATTTAATTTAAGAAATGAGGAAAACCATTTCTTCATACCAGTGGGATAATCTAAGAGACAAGCTGTGCTTCAGAGATTGGTGTGATTAAATAGTGAGGAATTTTTTGGTTTTTGGCTTTTTGTTACTTTAACTTTTATCGTTCCCTTTACCCCTTAAAAAAACCAAGTGGCTGGAGAGATGACTCAGTGGGTAAAATATTTATTGCATGAACATGAGGATTTGAATTTGATCTCCAGCACCCACGTAAGAGCTGAATATGGCTAAGTGTACCGGTAACCACAGTGCTGGAGGAATCCGAGGAGTCTGAGGTAGGAGGATGCTAGGGCTCACTGGTCCACCACTCCAACAGGAGGATGCTAGGGCTCACCAGTCCACCACTCTAGCAGAAGGATGCCAGGGCTCACTGGTCCACCACTCTGGCAGGAGGATGCCAGGGCACACTGGTCCACCACTCTGGCAGGCAGATACCAGAGCTCACTGGTCCACCGCTCTAGCTGAAACCTCCAGCTTCAGGTTCAATAAAAGACCATGTCTCAAAAATTAAGGTGGAGCCCAGGGGAAGAAGACACCGGGCATCTACCTGTGGCCTCCACACTGTGCAGACACATGTGTACACATATGTATACTTACATGTATCCACCACATACATAATTTTAAGAGGTGGGTTTTTTTTTTGCTTTCTTCCTAAGATTTAGTCCCCTTCTCCTGCCCCCGCCCCAGTTTATATTTTCTTACTTTTAAATACTAGTAAAGGCATTTAAACCGTAATGTTTTTCTTTCTTTTTTTCCTTCTTTTGTTTTGATTGGTTGATCTGGGTTGGGGTATTTGGAGAGAATGTAAAAAGAGTATAGCCCTGGCCTTTATTCTTTTCCCTGTGGTGCTAGTAGGTGGTGGCTTGTCGTATTTTCTCTATGAAGTCTTCTGGTTTGTCTGTCTGTCTCCTGACTTTGTTTTGTTATTGTCATCCTGACTTTCCTTGGGCAAGTGTTTGTTTTCGTGCCTGTTTGTTGGTTTGGTTTTGGTTTTTTGAGACAGGGTTTCTCTGTGTAACAGCCTTGGCTGTCCTGGAACCCGTTCTGTAGACCAGGCTGGCCTCTGCCTCCAGAGCACTGGGATTAAAGGCGTGTGCCACCACCAGCAATTGTATCTTCATCCTCATAGGCTCAGGTTTTTATACTCTGCCGTCTGATCCTCTCCATTGACCCCATGGCCTGCCTCACACTGGGCAAGCGCTCTCCCTCTGAGCCACACCCGGCTCGCTCACTGTTCTTAATTTCATCTCCTGATGTAGAAAGATCTTCCTACCTGAAGATCCTCTGTGAACCCAAGAAACAGTCGACTGTGAAATCTGCTTTCTTCTCTTGATCCCCAGAACAAGTGTGAGTGTGGCACGGTTAATAAAAACTCAGAGATAGAAAATGGAGTTCAACCTGAAGGTCAGAAAAGCAAAACAGCCAGCCACTGGCTCTTACCTCTACCTCAGTCTGAAATGGCGATCCTGCCTCCAGGAATCTCACAATGAGACTGTGTCTGAGAGCTGTCTCCTCCCGTCTTATATTCCTCTCTAGTGCTGGGATTAAAGGCGTACACCAGCACTGCCTGGTTTCTATGCCAAACTAGTATGGCTACTGGGTTTAAAGGTGTGTGTCACCCTTGCCTGTCTGTAAGGCTTAACAGTGGGGCTATTTTACGTTCTGAACTTCAGGAAAGCTTTATTTATCAAGATACAGATGAAATATCCCTACATGTGAGTATTGATCCCTGTGCTCAGCCGCTCCTTTTTCTGTCCTGGACAGTGGATATTAGTGTCTTCAATTCTAATACTTTTTAAATTTTTCTCTGTTTTGTTTTTCTATCAGGCATTTGCATGTGTGTTCTGCTGTGTTCCGGGCATGCCACAGTGTGACCTGCTGCTGTCAAGGCTGTCTCTTAGCTCGCCATGTCACAGGGTCCCTTAGCTGTAGATGACAGTCTCCTCTTGACAATCCCCACGTTTCAGCTGCTTGTGGACCACTCTCTCTTTGGTCTTCCTCTCTGTTCCTGTGTGCAGGATCTCTCCTGCACAGCGCTTCTTGCTCGATTTTATTCCCACATGGACGACAACGAACCTCCTTCCCAAGGCCTTGACGTGGAGTTTTGTGTTCTTTGTTCTCTCGGGTTCTCCGCTTTTGTCTTCTGAGGTTTTCTCCCTCTTTCTATGTGTTTCCCCCTCCTATTGTTGAGACATGATGTGCTTTCTATTTTTGAGTGAGACTGTAATATTGGCAAGCTATTGTTCACCCAACCAGCCATGACATGCGAAACCTACATATGTATGCCTGTGTTTATTTTCTTACTTGTCAATCTACACAAGTTGGATCCCTCTCCTTGAAAGAGCAGCAATCTCCCATTTCCACCGCCCCCTCTCCCTCCCTCTCTCCCCACCTCCTTCCATCTCTGTCTTTTCCCACCTCGCTCTTTGCTCCCCACTTCTCACACCTGCCTCTTCTTCTGTGTCCTCCGGTTTGATCTTTTTCACGGTGTCTGTTTTTGACGGTCACACCCTCAAGCTGGCATTTCGTCCTGACAACCCAGATGAGAAGCTCTGTTCCTGCTTTTGTTCGCTTTGCAACGGGGTTGTTAATTTCCACGTCTTAGTCTTTCTATAATGCCATCGTTCCCTCCCATACAGATCTTTTAAATCCAGGCAGTTGTAGCTCCTAGAAATAAGCCATGTGCTTAAGACGTTCACAGAATTCAGATCGCCTAAGGTGTTTCCTGCCGCCTCTGTGTGTGAGTGACAGCTGGCAGGGTAACCAGCTCGCAAGTTCTCTTAGGTTCCTCTCCCCAGGTCCCATTGTCTCCCTTTGCAGAGGAGGCAGAGCAATTTATGGTTGATTGACAGGCTGACTGACTGATTTGTGGGCTGGAAGTTCGACTTTCAGCTTAAACTGTTTGTGAAACCTTACGATGGTGGCTTCCTTCGACTATTGGGACGTCAGCAGGTGTGGCAGCTGCTAGCTGTGGTCCTTAAAGGATGGACATGCTCCTCACACTGTCAGCCTAGGCCTCTGCAAACCCAGCGCTTTCTTCCACCTCTTGGTCACTTCTTACACTCCTGTCCTGCCTGCTGCATCCTCTCTCTGGTTGTGTCTTCCAGATAATCTGGTTTTATTTCTGGCCTTTCGCTTTTTAGCAAGCGTTTCCTGGTTGGATGTTGCAATGACTGTCAGTTGACACCATCGTGCCATGAGCTGACCTTTGCCACTCCCCAGACCTGAGGACAGTTAACCTCAGGAGACCTGATTTTGACCATTGCTGTCATGTTGGAACAAGGGGTGGGAGTAAGCCCCCCAAGCCAGGTGTCTCTGAGGCTCTGTGGATCTTGGCGCATGGCAGCTCTCCTGTGACCCCAGCTTACCTTCAGGATAGTTTTGAGTAAGGGAGACTTCCCCTGAAGCTGGCAGCTTCTCTCTTTCAGTGGGGACAGTAGCTCCCCCGTTGTGCCTGGCATGTTCAAAGGCTGAAGGGAGACATTTACAGAAACTGAGATGTCAGGCGCCATGTGGCCATGACCCTGTGTGGCATGGGTATCCTCTAATGAGTAAGGTGAGGGTCTGGGTACCTGCGAGGGCTTTAGAGATGGATTGGCTCAGCTCAGCTGCTACTTGCTGGGGATGTGGCAGGCACATACCCAATGGTGATGGCCCCAAGGACTAAGCAGGACAGGGCCTTCTTTGCCACCCTAGAGCCATATCTTCTACTCCTCAAGCTTCGAAGAACCCATATACTTCCTTGGAATATGACTCAACGGTGGGTGAGGATGGAGCCCATCACTTGTAACCAACTTCCAGCCCACCCCACCTAGCTGACCCAGCCTCCTGTCTGGATCAAGGTCAAGACAGGAAGTGAGAGGACACAGAGAAACCACAGCTAATGCCCCTTCTTCTAGGGGCTTTAACCTCCAGTCCCTTCCTGTTTCTCTCTGAGACAACTCCCTCCCTGTCTTATGTCCCCAGATCTCAACCGGAGTCAAGGACAGTCCCTCTATCCAACTAGTCACTGCAGGGACAGTGAGCACCCGTAGGTTTCTGCCTCAGTATCTCAGCTGTCACCTTAGGCCCTGACAACTCTTGCTGCACGTCCTGTCCCACTGGGATAGCCCAGCTCCCCAGTTTATGTCCTTGGAGCAGAGCCCAAGCAAGTCCCTTCTTTATGTTCTTTGAACCAATCTGGTATCTTACACACCTGACAATAGAAGCTTCTCACATCTGTGGCAGCTGGTGTAGTACCAGGCTCTATACCGAATCCTGGGACAAATGGTCTCACCTGCTGGCATGCCTCAGGAACTCAGTGAGTTAGCAAGAGGTGAAAGACTGCATCACAAGTAGCATAAAACCAGAGACATGGGGGAGGGATACCCAGGAAGCAGGAACCCTCAGTGGAGATTGTCAATACAGGTCACTGACAACCAGTGGCCTCTGAACCCATTTAAAGCTGCAAACACCAAGGCTTTGTGAATAGTAACTTGCTATCTCAACATCACATTGAGAGTGGGCACTGCAGTAGAATGTCCTTCCAGAGCCTCCCCCCCTTCCCCGACTCAGGATTTCTCTAATCCCTCAAAGAGGTTGGGTTAGGACAGGAGGTGCAGAATTGGCTCAGGGGACAGAGAATTGGTGGCCTGTGGGATGGGTTGTCCTGTGCATGGGGTACAGCAGGCAGAACAGTCCAGTGACACATTCAGGAAGCCCTGCAGATATCCACTGGCTGCAGGAAGACGTTGGCTTTCTTGGGAAGAAAGGAATGAGAAGAGCCAAGCTTTGGATGGCTGCCTGGAAGCAGGGATAGAGGGTAGACTGGAGGAGCCTGCCCCCTCCTCCCAGCCACCATTGCGTGCTTCGTAAGGACAACAGCCCTGGATGGCAGCATCCAAATATAGCATCCCGGCTGTCACGCCTAATCCCAGGCTTGGACACATGCATGTCTCCAAGAGTGTGGGAGCTGTTGGGTCTCACCCCGCCTGAGTACAGACCCTGCTCCCTACCCCCACTCAGCTGGACTCAAAGTCATCTTCGCTTATGTAGACAGAGGGTCCCCACGAGGGGGGCCCCAGGAGCACTCACTGTGGGAGATTGCACCCGGGCCACAGAAAAGGCATATGTGCCCAGTCACAGGAATCCAGTAGTCAGTTGCTGTGCCCAGTGTCCTCAGCCCCCAGGATTGGACTCGCTGGGATAGAATAGCCCCCTGTCCAGACCCTGCTGCCAGTCGCTGGCAAAGAAGTCTGCGACTTTGCCTTGGACGCTGGCTGAATTTTAACGCTGCTTCATCACACAGCCCCGAGATCTGGTTCCTGACCAGGCCTGTTCTCAGAGGTGACATTGTGCCCACCCTCCTGGTGGGGCCTCTCCAAGGGGAGCAGGCTTGGCAGCTGTGGCCTGCATCTGTGCCCGAGCCAGCTGCACGTGGGGCCAGTGATGGATTTAGAAACTTTCTCTTCCGCCGAGCCTGGGTAGAGCCACCCAGACTCCTTCCTGACCTGGAGCCTTAAGAGTGGGAATGGTGGGGGAAGAAGGAGAGGGGGACAAGGTGCCAGAACAGAAGAGGCTTCTCGGGGGACAGAGGAAGCAGCCGCACGGGTAGAAGAGGGTTCTGCACTGGCCCTCTGTGATCTCTCTATAGGTCTTCTCAGCGAGTACCCTGGTTTATAGCAGGAACACATATACCTATAGTCCCAAGGCTGGGTGAGGAGTGAGCTCGCTGTGATAGCAGGTACCATGGTTCTCTGCCCTCTGAAAGGCAAGCCTTAACCATGTCAGGAATCCGATGTGTGAACAAGTGGCCACAAGGGTATAAGAAACTGAACCCCCTCTCAAGTGAGCCCCATTTCTCACAGGTTGGTGAGTTGGCGACTCACCTCTGCAGACCAGGTGCTCACACAGAAATTCCAGACTTATCCTGGGCCCCTCTGCCCAGACTTGAAGGCCAGAATGGTGCCCTCTGGTGGGCACAGACACCATTCTCATCACTGCTCTCAAGGGCTTGTGTGGGGGCACCCATGACCCAGCAGGGAGTCCTCCTCTTGCCACTAGGACCCTCCCAGAGTTTCTTCGTTCGCGCTTTGTCGCGTTTCTTGATTTCTCAAAAGAAGAGGGGCCCAACAGGGGTCAGCGAGTGCCGCGTGCGCATGTGTGACGCAAGCGACTTCCGACTGTAGACGTTCTACGCTTGTCTAGTGCTGTTTGCTCATCACTGGTCCCAGGGTCTTGGAACCTCGCCCAAGCTGCCATGTCTTGTACAGTGCCCAAGCAGGCGAATCCCTTGGACTGCCTGGAAAACGGCTTTGCTTCAATAGCAGGAGTCTCTTTTATACGGCTCTGGACAACGTCACCTTAAAGGATTCATTGGCCAGTCACACGGTTAGTGGAACACTCGGGCTGGCAAAAAAGCACAGGAACCTCTTGATAGTCAGCGCTCCTCTAGGTAGCCCAACACAGGGAGGGATCGCTTGTAGAGTGTCCGTCTCCTGCCTGCTCCCACTGCACATCCCAGTGGATTGATCAGTTGCTCGATGAGAATCTCAGAACGATGCACAGTTAGTGCAGATCCCACCAGCCCAGCACACCTTTCCCTAGCCTAGGAAAGTGTTGAAGTGCTTTAATCCAACAATTAGTGAGACTTCCTCATGAGTCTGCCCAGTATCTAGGGAAAAGGGGCTCTGTTGTCTGCTGCCTCCTACAGCCCTGGGCAGCTCCCTGGCTTGTCTGAACACCACCAGTGCTCTCCTGGGCTGGAGTGGAGAGCTGTGCAGACTAACTGCTCCCGTAGCCCTGGCTGTTCACTCCATTCCTGACCGTGCTGCACTGAGGACATCAGAACTTTCGGCAATTGGAGAAGCAGCCTCTGCCCACCGCAGAAAGTCCCTATGGCTATTTTTGGAATCTTGGGTAGACGCTCTGTCACCAAAGGCAGAAACCACCATCCAGAAGGTACCTGGGCCTAAGAGCTTCAGAAGGATCAGCTTCTTCCTGACCGATGAGATGGTTCCCGACCCCACGAGGAAGCAGGTGCTGCCTGAGGGAAAGGACCTCTTCATGGAGAGAGGAGGTCTCGGGAATAAATGCTGGCTAGGGTGGCGTGCACAGCCAGGTAGGAAGACCATGAGTTTGAAGCCAGCCTGGACTACATAACAAGACTCTGTCTCAGAGTAATAAGAAGAAATGAGTTTTATCAAAAGCTTCTTAGCATCAAATGTTATTTATCCCCCTTGACATGTTGAAATGATTTTATGATGCAGATGTAATGCTGGATGTTATGTTCTGTATGTTCTGCACAGCTAGATGGAGCGTATGGGCACTTGGAAGGGGCCTTCTGCACCCCTTTGTTCGTTCTTTCTTTCTTTCTTTCCTCCTTCCTTTCTTGTCTTTTTATTTGTCTATTTTTTGAGATGAGGTTTTATAATGCAGACCAGACAGACTTCAAACTTACAGAAATCCACTTGTCCTCTGCCTGGAACACTGGGATTAAAGGTGTGTTCCACCATGCCCAGCACACTGTACATTATTTCTATATTAATCTGGTACTTTCTCTAGTTGACTTGCTGGTTTTATAGTCAATGTTTTCTGTTCTTTTCCCCCTTAGATGGGACCCTTCAGAATCATGCTTGTTTGGTTGTAGCTTTCTGTTTTGTTTTGTTTTTCTAGACAGTTTCTCTGTGTAACCCCAGCTGTCTGGGAACTTGCTGTGTAAACTAGACTGCTCTCGAACTCAGAGATTTACCTGTTCCTGTCTCCCCAGTGCTGGGACCAAAGGCGTGAGACACCATGCCCAGCTATTGTAGCTATTTTAAAGAATCAGCTTTTAAATTTTCTTATCCATGTTATTGTTTTTAATGCATCAGTAAGTTAGATTTAAACGGTCATTAACGTATTTTTGTTTTCTTTCTTTCTTTCTTTCTTTCTTTCTTTCTTTCTTTCTTTCTTTCTTTCTCTGGTTTTCAAGACAGGGTTTCTCTGTATAACAGCCCTGACTATCCTGGAACTTGTTCTGCAGCACACACTGGCCTCGAACTCACAGAGATCTGCCAGGGACTTTCCCCCGCTGAGCCATCTCACAGGCCCTTTTTAAAATTTTTGAATACTCATTTGATAATTTCCTTTGGTACAAGGTCTCCATATATGAACTCACTAGGTAGCCAAGGCTGGCCTCCAATTCCCTGTGACCCTTCTGCCTCAGCCTTCTGAGTACTAGGTTACAAGGGTAGACAGGGGTGGTCAGTGTCACTACTCCTGGCTTTGTGTTTAATTTTGTATTCATATCACAATAATAATTTGCAACTACACTTTTTCTCAGAGTTCATTTTGGAGCTGACTTCATTAACTTTTACATGCATGAAATATTGTTGTATTTCCATAACTGCCTGTAGTGAATGTTTTAACTCTTGGGTGACCCTCAAACTTGGATGACCCTCAAACTACTTGGTACCTTTCATTTCTAGAAACTGCATTCTTTACAATTAACCTTTTCTTGGTAGCGTTTTAGGTTTTTGTTTGTATTTTTTGTGGGTTTATTGTTTGGTTGGTTGGTTTTTGGTTTTTGAGACGGGGTTTCTTTGTGTCATAGCCCTAGCTGTCCTGTCCTGGAACTAGCTCTGTAGACTAGGCTGGTCTTGCACTCACAGAGATCCGCCTGCCTCTACCTCCCTAGTGCTGGGACTAAAAGCTTGCACCACCAAGCCCAGCAACATTTTAGTTTTTAATATTGGATCCAAGGAATATTGTCCTATGACTTTTACTTTGGGAATTTGTTGACTTTTTCTCTGCTGCCTAATATGGATCTGGGAGCTTCTGACAAGATTGTTGATGATTTTGTATTTATTTCGCACTACTTTTGAGCTAAACTGTGGAGGCATGCTAAGGCCCCTCTTCTGTGAAGATGGAAAGGTGTACATATGTCTGTCAGGACCCTAGCCTCCAACTCCCAACACACACACACACACACGTGCATGCACTGGCATTTGCAGGCCCTGGTGCTATAAATGCCCCTTTGCCTGGGTCTGTTCTGCCCTGCCCTGCAGCAGCCCTTACGCCTGCTTTCCTACCTGCCTGGCCCCTCTGCTTTTGTTCTCCTCTGCTTGTAAGGTGATTGTTCTGAACAGGTTAAGTAAGAGTAGAATTTTCCTGGCTCGGTCACAAAAGTGAGGAAAGCAGAGCTGAGAGGTCTAAAGTGGATTAGAGACCAGTTGAAAGTGAGGGTCATAGTTGTCTTAAGGCAAGGGCACTGGGAAGGAACTCCTGTTTGAGGGTGTCTAGGGAAAGGACAGAGAAGAAAGAAGGAGTTCTATG
This sequence comes from Chionomys nivalis, assembly GCF_950005125.1. Taxonomy (NCBI): domain Eukaryota; kingdom Metazoa; phylum Chordata; class Mammalia; order Rodentia; family Cricetidae; genus Chionomys; species Chionomys nivalis. The sequence goes on along the minus strand of NC_080087.1, from coordinate 105,558,971 downwards.
GAGAGGGGGCCTCCACAGTTCATCCCTTACCTACAGTGCCCTCCCCTGCCCCATCCGAGGCCACTGAGTCCTCCTGTTTCGGGGAAGCAGGAAGGAGGCTGTCCCATGTGGTATGCCACCGCCCACCTCCTGCTGTCCCAGAAATGAGGCACTGGCTAGAAATGCAGTGGCCTCGGATGCAGTTCCCTCCTAAAATAAACTTCTGGGGAACCATGAAAATAATGCATACTAACTGCAGACAACCATAACCTACTGCCTCTTCGTTAGGAGGAACCCTAGAAGGTGGCTCTCCTGCAGGGACACTCTACCAGGACCGCAGACTTTAGGGCTGACATGAGGACCAATCCACTTCCTTTGTTCAGCATCTTCATGTAAAGTTGTACCCATAGCACCCTAGAATTCCTCCTGGAAGGTTGTCTTCATACTCAGGGCCCCTCCAAGCGCCTTTACAGTGTGCCGGTTTCTGCTTCTCATGATCCTGACCTCAGTTGCACACCAGCTCTTATTGCCTTTTTCCACATCTCGTACATTCTGATTTATTTTGAGATAGATTCTCATGTAGTCCACACTAGCCTCAAACTCACTACGTACCCAAGGGTGACCTTGAACTCCTGATCTTCCTGCCTGTGCTTCCCAAGCTCTGGATTACAGGCAGGCACTGCGAGGATCAGTGTATGCAGTGCTTGAGATGGAACCCATGCTTTATGACATGATTTTAAGGTAAGCTATTTCTATGTAGTGTCGGGTGGCTTTAAATTTGTGATTCCTCTTTCCTGGTCTCTTGAGTGTTGGAATTACAAGTGTCCCTCCACACTTGGGTTCCTTTGTTTCTGCTTAAGTGAGGTTGAGTACTTCTACAATGCTTATTAATCGTTTCTACTTAGAGAAGAAATATGTAGCCAGCCAGCCATGGGACTCCCTGCCTGCGTGTTTGCAGACTCCCACCCCCTCAACCCATGACAGCTGGCATCTTGCCAGGCTCTTGAGGCTAGCCCCAAGTGGGTCAGCTGGGGGTGGGAAGCGTAGCACACTGCCCCAACAATGTCAGAAGCTGCCAAAGCCTCCAGGCTGTGACTGTCCTGGGGGAGAGCAGCAAAGGCTGGTGCCAAGACCGGGAACCAAGTCCCAAGGGTTTCTCCTTGGAGTTTCTGAGGAGTTAGAGACTCTGTGTCGCGCAGCTTTGTCGAGTTTATAGGACACGAAGCAGACACCGTGAGCCCTTAACCTCTAGTAGTTGCCAAGGAAAAAGCAAAGAGAAAACCTGTGGCTATGGGGGACCCATTCTCTCAGGCCCTTTACCTCATGTTACTGGATCTGTCCAGTCACCGGGGCAGGGGGCTGTTCTTCATTTTAAGGTGAGGCTATCAGCGCATGAACATGGAAGATGAAGTCTTTAGGGTTGCTAAGGGGTGAAGCTGGCATGCAAACCCGGGTTGTAGGTGGGAGGACACAGGCTCAGATACTTGCTGTTAAGGGCAGTTGGGGTCAGAAGGGGAACAACTGCAATGTTAAGATGTCCCCAGACGAGCAGACTCTCTGTGTGTATCTCTGGTCAGCGAGTCGGAAGTCATGAACCACAGGACCCAAAATCATGGCTTGAGACCCAGAGGTTTGGAAAACTCCCACTGTCTTGCTCAGGAACATTCCAAGCAAAGTTTGCTTAGGGGCCCAGAATAGCGAGTCCTAGCCAAAAAAGGATAATTATTCGGTTACATGAGAACTGAAAATTAGGGAGTTAGAGCCAGAGCACGCTTCGTGACTATTTTGAGTCCTCTAGCTATCTCTGTGTTTTTTCAGCAGAGGCACGTCTGCCCTCCAAGGGGAATTCTTTTATCTCGTCTCGCTGATAGAACACGCACAATAGTTACTGAAAGCCTCACCTGTCACTTCTGCATAAACAAATGAGATGCAGCGGGCAGCCATCCCCACATCACAGATATTTTTAGACATAGGTGGCTTCAATCTAGAAGGCTAAGGTATCAGGGAGAGAGTCCAGGTCCCAGAATAGCAGGGCCACACGCTCAGCCTCATGAAGCCTTGGTGTATAGTCTGTGGTAACTCGGCTTCCAGAAACAGGGACTCCTAACTGTTCTGGTCAGCTGAGGAAGAGAAGGCACCTCCTGCCAGGGACATCTCCAGGCTACAGAGGACCTTGTTCTGGGAGATTTGTCACCAAAACTATGTCTAGGTGAACAAGGACAGTCTACGCCACTAATGCCCAGTTGACCAATGTCAGCTCCAAATATGGCCTTTGACTTTAAACAGGACATATTTAATACTTGCTTGTGTGTGTGTGAATCTTTCACGATGAGATCTGGGCTGTCCTTAACTTCCTACAGCTTTTCCCACTCCTGTTCTCTGAACCATGAGTCTTTCACTTGCTTGGGAAGACCACATAACCCAGGGCCAGTTGTCTTAGGGATAGGCCACTCCCTCTTTCCCCATCTCTTATTCTTGTGGCCTCTGATGTGAGCTGGGAGATGCCCTGGGCAGGGTGGGTCGTAAGACAGAGGCAAGGCACCTGGGGGAGCACACACTGGCCTAGCGATTTACAGGCCACATGACAAACCAGAATTTGGCAAAGCCCCCACTTTGGCCAACAAAGCCTTTTAGATGCCCAAAGGCACTCCTTAGGGTTGATTTATGACTTTTGCTCCATTTAGACACTTTCTAGATTCAAGTAAGAAAATCTATTTTTTATTTATTTATTTTTTGCCACCAATTTTAGGCTTTTCACTTTTTTGTATGGATCCATCTTCTCCCTTGGTTTATCTTTTGACCAAAGAATTTTCTTTAACCTTCCTTGAGGTACACACAGGTCTGCCAACTCTGTTGGCTGCTTTTGTTGTTTAAAAAATAAATCCTTCTTTTATCCCGATATTTGAAGGATGTATTTGTTGGCTTCTGGACTGTCAGCAGTGTGATTTACTCAGCACAGGGGGTCTCTGACTTGCCTGTCCCTGGAGGGAAGTCAGCGTTCATTACTATAGGCATTGCTAGTCCTCTGTGTGTATTAATGCCTGAGACTCTTTTTTCAGGCATTCAGGCTTTGATGTGTGTTTGATAGTCTCTGTGTATTTGTTGGTTGTTGCTGTGGAACAATCCTTTTGTACATTGTGAAAATGTGTTGCTCTCATTATTAATAAAAAGCTGATTAGCCAATGGCTAGGCAGGATTTTTGGTGCAGAGAGAATGCTGGGAAGAAGAAGGGCAGAGTCTGAAGAGTCTCAAACCAGGGAAGGAAGAACTACATGGGAAGTTCATAGATGAGTTAAACAAGCCTTGGGGCAACACATAGATTAATAGAAATGGGTTAATTTAAGTTGTAAGAGCTAGCTGGTGACAAGCCTAAGCTATTGGCCAAGCATTTATAATTAACATTAAGTCTCTGAGTGGTTATTTGGGAAGTGGCTGGTGGAACAGAGCTGATCCTGGTCCCAAGGAAAAACTTTGCCTACAGGTTGCTGCTTTGTTTTGAGTCCAGCTTGGGACTCTCTGGCTTTGAGTTTTTGTTTTTTTTTTTTTTTTTTTTTTTTTTTTTTGAACGTCTCTCATTCATTTGGGACAGTCCTCCAGTTATTATCTTAACAATTCTCTCCTCTGTGCATTCCCCTCCCGCCTCTAGGACTGACTGGCAAGCTGCAGCTGACATCACACACGGCGGTATGAAGTGCCCACAGCTCTTGCCTCCCTCTGCAATGCCCTCCCTTCTTTTTCCTCTTTGCATTTCAGTTTGTGTATTTTCTCCCCTCCTGTCCTCCATCTCACCAAATCCTCCTCCAGCCACATTGTCTGAGGCTGAGCAGCAAAAAAATGGTTTTTAAAAATTAGTTTAACTCATTGTATCTTACGCATGACTGTTTTGCCTGCGTGCATGAATGTACAGCATATGTATGGCTGGCGTCGAGTAAATGATGATTGTAAACTGGCGCGTGGTGCTGGAAATCCAATCCCAGTCCTCTGAAAGAGCAGCAAGTGTTCAGAAGTATAATCTTTGACGCGTTCTAATCCCAGCAACCTTCCTTGCCATGGTTGCTTCCTCCTCCTCCCCTTCTTCTTCCTGTTTCTCCCTCGACCTCATTTTGAGACAGGATTTCACTATGTATTTATTCTAGGCTGGCCTGGGGTTCACAATTCTCCTTCCTCTGCCTCCCAAGTGCTGGATTGACGAGCCTACGCACCACACCTAGAACCTTTAGACTTTCTAGGTTTCCGGCTCTGCAGGAGTCCCGAATTGGTTTATATAGAATCCCTTCCTTTCTTGCTAGACCCCTTATTGTCCTGGCCATTGTAAACCGCTTACTTTGCCTTTCTGTGATGAAACTCTGAGGTAGGCTAGTTAGCTCATAGCTTTGGAGGCTCTGGCAAGGGCCCTGTAGCAAACAGCAATGGTAGGGTTCAGAAGCAAGTGCAGCCGTTGCCAGACAGAAAGTCAGAAGGCTGGTGGTCCAGGCTCCGGCTCTTGCAGCCACCCTCTCGTGAGACCGTCCTAATCCCTGACCTGAGGAGATCCCACAAGGTCTCACCCACTTCCCAGATTAGAACCAGCTCCAAATAGCACTATACCACAGCACCTTCTGATCATCAGTCTAGGTCATCTATCCTTCTGTTCTTGCTATTAAACGCAAAAGGCTTTACAGTTTTCAGTTGACTACTGAGAGTTCGTTCATGTGTGGTAGAAGCTAAGGTAAAAAGAATTTGTATATGGAAAGAGGCAAGCCCCCTCTGGCAGTCTGCTAGGTGGCATTCCTGTCTTTCTGTCAAGAGTTGAGCTAGGTCAAGGATTTCTTGCTGTGGTCACCTTGGGTGCCCCATAGGCTTTAGATCCCCCAGCAGATGGGCTGTCATGGCTGTGTTCAGGGAAGGATTCAGGCACTGAAGGACAGTCCCCAGCATGGTCCTCAGCCTCCAATTGTTCCCTATTGTCCCATGACGGTATTCCTTAGGAGATACCATACAACATTGTCCCGTAACACCATTCCTTAGGAGATACTATACAAGCATCTACTCACCCCAGATGGGAAGCCAACCACAGATCAAAGTAAGTAAGGCTAGCTCCGAAGTCCAACTTGGTGAGGGTAAAAGTTTATACGGCTACATAGGAGACTGCAGGGGAAAGGCTACTTCAGGAGCGGGGATGACTCAAAGGCAGCCGCGTTACCAAGAGCCCACCTCAGCAGAGGTGATGGCTTATGAAGACTAGAGCCTTGGAGGTCTCTGCGTGACGCAGAAGCAGCTCCACAGCTCAGAGAGTGTCTTCTAGGGAGTTCGGCTGATCTGAGCCTGGTCAAGTCTCCTCAGCAGGCATTATAGCTTATATAAGCTTGGGGAAAGAGAGACCTAATTCCTGTGTTCCCTTCCCTTCCCTTTTTTTTTTTTTTTTTTTTTTTTTTTTTTTTTTTTTTTTGAGACAGGGTCTTGCTTTATGGTTGTCCCTGGCTGGCTTTAAAACTTGCCTTGGTTACCAACTTGGCCTTGAACTCACAGAGATCCACCTGCCTCCAGAAAACTTTTTTTGCATTCGTTTTTAAGATTGTATTTATTTTATACGTATGGGTGTTTTGCCTTCATGTATGTCAATGTACCATGTGCATGCGGTACCCATGGAGGTCAGAAGAGGACACCAGATCCGCTAGAACTAGGGTTCCAAACGGTTGTGAGCCACCACGTGGGGGTTGAGAAGCGAACCTGGGTCCCCCGTAAGAGCAACAGGTGCTATTAACTGCTAAGCTATCACTACTGACCCATCATCTCTCCCACCCTGAACTTCCTGTGTCTCAATGAGCTTCTAGCTTTAGAGGAAATTGCTACACAACACCTGGCTGCCTGTGTCACCCTGTGAAGCTCCCCAGCTGTCCACAGAACAGATTCCTGCTGTCAGAGTCACCAGGGAATGGGAGAGGCCTCTGTCATCGTCAGCCATGTTTTGGATGAGCCTGTGCCCTCAGCCACAGCCTCTACAACAGCGGTGCTCTGCCTGGTGGTCTGGGGCCAGGAGATGAAGTGGGGTTGAAGGCTCTACAGAGCCTCCTGACCACCTCCATTGTAGAGAAAACCTCTGCTGGACATCCTGCAGGGTGCTAGGCCCACAACAGGAGGGCAATGGCTGCTGCTGCCCCAGGAGGATGTGGAAAATGTTTGCTGTCCTGCGCCTGATCCCCGCCCTCCCATCCTTATCACCGGCATCCCATGGAGTCTTTCTCATGGGAAACTGGCAAGGCGGCAATCATGCCAGAGTGCCAGGCTCCAGCTTGGGTGCCGCTGTCAGCTTGCTACATGGAGCAAGGCCCCCAGTTTCTCTGGGTAGTCTTTCTTCCTCCACTTGGCCACAGTTCTGGGCTCATTCATGAAACTCAGGTGACTTGGAGATCTACAGCCCAGCTCTGGCCGATCCCAGCAAGCGTGAGGTTTTGTAGTTGTTCAGTGAGAACTGTGACACTTGCACACCCTAACTGGCAACAGTGTGTGTGTGTGTGTGTGTGTGTGTGTGTGTGGTGTGTGTGTTTCTGTGTTTGGTATATGCATGTGCACACATGTAGGTACAGTATACTTGCCTGTATGCACACGTGGAGGCAAAAGGTCAATACCAAGTGCTTTCCTCTTTTTCCACTTCATTTTTTTGAGACAAGATCTCTCACTGAACCTGGAGATTCCAGTGTCAGCTACACCAGCTGGCCCACTGGGCCCCCAGGGAGCTGCCTGTCTGCCCCTCCCCCACACCAGCAGTGCTAGCTTTACAGGCACATACTGCTGCTTTTACATGGGTACCCGGGTTCCGAACCCATGCCTTCATGCTTTCACAGCAGGACTTTACCTACTGAGCCACCTCCCCAGCTCCAGCCCTCCTTATTTTCGTTTCCACCGTCATGTTGAGAGTGGCTGAGGTCCTTCTCTGCCAGTGATCCAGTCCCCTGATTCCCAGTCTAGTGATGCCATTTCAAGTTTGTGCACGTTTGTAGAAACGTGTCTCATCCATGTTGGCGCCTCAGGTCTCCCCAGGCTTGTGTGCCCCATGAAAGGCAACTGTATGTAGGGGCACCATGTAGACTCACACGAGACTCATTCCTGCCTCTGGCCTCAGGTTGCATGCTCAGCCACATGTGCCCATGTTGCGGGTAGTTCCCGGGCCTGCTTGCTCTGCGCCGTTTCCCTAAATATGCACGTCTGAGATTTAATGACTGCCTGCCAGTCACTGCACCTGCACTGTGGAGGCACAGAAGCAGAGGGAGCTTGCTCCCCTGAGAGGAATTAGGGAACACCCACAGGGCTAGATCTTATTAAGAACCGATACCAGCCGTGTGGCTTGTAAACCAGTGTGGCTTCCAAACCCCGCAGCAAGTGAGTTAGACCCGGACAAGGGAAGTCCAGCACTCAGCCATATCTAGACCCTGTAGCCCGATGGCGACAGTGGAGAGGCAGCGACCCTTTGGTCAGCCTGTAGCACTCACGCCCTTACCCTCCAACACTCAAGTCCTTATCCTCCTATACAGCTCCAGTTCCTCTTCTGCAAGGTCTTGAGTCTCAGAATAACCCAGAGCAAATGAGGCCACCCGCGGAAACTGCCGGCCCCATGTATGGCACACATGAGCACCCAGGGGATGATGGCAACTGCAGCCATTGCCGTGGCATGTTTACAAAGAGCCAATAAGGCCATTAGTTCCTTAAGACAGCCACTGACCCCAGGCCCTCATAAAGACCTTTCTTCTTAGGACATCTAACCAAAAGGGGGGGGGTGAGTTGGGGAGGCAGATGGAGCCCATTCCTTTTTCCTTCACTTCAAGAAAATATTTGATCCCCACGTTCTAGCCTGGAAGGTGACTCGGGAGAGCGCCAAGGGCAGGATTCACTTGGGAATGATTCTTTCTGCTTCATTTAATAAGAGTCCATGACCGCGAGCTGTTCAGAACCAGCCTTCGCTGACTCTTCCAAGGGAGCCTTGCCTCCCTCTACCAGGGTGACAAGGCGTCCTAAGACACCCAGAAGGGCTTAGAATGAGCTGGCTTATTGTGGGCTTTGGGGCTTCAGGATCTCTGGCAGAAGTAAATCCCCATGGCCTCCTTCAAACCCCAGCAACCACATTGTCATCCTCTGGCATCCATGCACCACATACACATGCCCCCCCCTCTCTCACACACACACAACAACAACAACAGCAAACAAACAAACAAACAAACATGAAAAAAGTCAGAGGACTTTGCCTAAGCGGGAAGTTCTCCTTCAGATCCTTATCCACACCCCCTTCTTCCCTACTGATGGCCCACTGTCATTGAATCAGTTCAGTGGGGACATTTGATGGGCTGACAACAGGAGCAAGAATGGGCAGGAGGCCTGTCAGTTCCTCAGTCTCTTGGCCTAAGGTTATAGCAGGCACTTGGGACCTCACCCTCTAATCGCTGGGCTAAGAGCCTCCTGGAAAACGCACCTGGGCCTGGCCAGGAACTATCTAGAGTTTTTACCTGCTGGACCCAGGGCTCTGGGAGGAGGGGAAGGACTACTTTGCCACTGGCCGGGTCCCTGACAGCCTCTTTTTTTCACCCACAGGAGCTATTGGGAGCTCACTTACTGCACCAAGTATGCGGCACACAAAATTGGCTGTTTCTGGCCTAACCCGGAAGTGGACAAATTCTTCATCATGATCCACCATCTCTACTTCAGCCAATGCCCTGTCTCCGGCAGAGCACTTCAGGACCCCCCCAACAGCGTCCTCTGCCCCTTCCTCATGCTCCCCATCACAGCCACGCTGCTCATGACTGCTCTGGTGGTCTGGAGGAGCAAACACACAGAGGGCATCGTGTAGGTATCCCCGGCGATGGGGAGTTGGGCATCATGGGCCCAGCAACAGCATCAGGGGCTGGTAGCGAGGCAGGCCCCACAGTGCATCCTGCTCTAACCTAGTTAGCACAGGACTTTCAAGCGGCTCTGCATTAAGCTAAACATGCTCTAACTGGGGGCCCCTAGCAAGGGAGCGGGGGGGCATGCTTCTCCTTACCTCTGAAAGAGTTCTAAGTGCCAAATCTCTGGTATACTCATCACTGTGGCGGACTTTCTGACCTCCAAGCAAGATGGCATAGATGTGATTGTGGATGCATAGTTTGTGATTAAAAGAGTATTCCTAAACTTTGGGACGTGTTCTAAATTTTGGGCAGAAACCACCACCTATACAGAGAGGCAAAGAGTGGGAGAAAAAAATGAAGCCACCTCTGAAGATCTGTCTTTGGCTGATGGGGGTTTATCTCGGGGCCTCTGACCAGATGATACTCAAAGGTCCCCTGTGTGTGCTCAGGGGTTCCCAAGCGATTCTGATGTCTTTATCCTCACTACACAGTCCCTGCTTTCTGTTTTTCCTTTTTTTTCCCTCGAAGACAGGGTTTCTCTGTGTTCTAGTCATCCTGGAACTCTCGCTCTGAAGACCAGGCTGGCCTCAAACTCATAGAGATCCGCCGGCTTCTGCCTCCCAAGTGCTGGGATTAAACATGTGCGCCACCACTGCCTGGCACAGTCCCTGCTTTCAGTCCTTGGAAACAATCACACATTCACGATTATCAAGAACACCTACTACAAGCCAGAACCAAGGGCCCTTTCCTCATACTTGTTAGGAATTTTTCCTAACGCAAGCTCTCTGCCTACGCAAAAATCCCAATCAAGCCAAAACACAACAAGCCAAATTAAGAAATATCCAGGTTTAATGGGATTCCTGTGCTCTTGGGTGGCCCTGAGGGGGGAACCGGGAAGCCGCTAAGGCAACCAGGGAGAGGAAAGAGACCAGACATTTCTCCTCTGGGAGCTCGCTTAAATACCCTGTGGGAGTGGCATGCTGGGATTTGGAGTCCAGACCAATACAACTCCAGGCCTGGGGGCTATGCTCCCAACTTAACAATACCCTCTTCCCTAAGAAAACCCCAATACACAGGGTAAGTGAAGGCCAAGAGGTGCCAGGGATATGACTTCTTCCTGTACTTGGCACTGCCCCTTTGGTCCCTGGGAGGCCACGGACAGTAGTGACAGTATTTATTTGAAAAAATAAGATTGAGCTATAGCGGTGCATGCCTGCAATCAATTTGCAAGGGGTCTTGGGCTCTGCTAGAGCAGAAAGTGTTTAACTGAGCCATCTCTCCAGCCTGGAGATGCTTTTCTTTGTGCTTCACCTCCATGGTGTGTAACACGATTGATAAAAACCCAGAGATAGAAGTTTGGGTTCAACCTGAAGGTCAGAAAAGCAAAACAGCCAGTCACTGGCTCTTTTAGGGACTGAGGTACAAAGATTGCTGTGAGTTTGGGGGCAGCTTGGGCCATATAAGGACACCCTTTTTTTTTTTTTTAATTTCGGAGCAGAAAGGGGAAGAAGGAAGACAAGGAGAGGCAAAGGAAGATGAGACGGAACTCATTTGCCTGAAATGGAGACTAGCCTGCCTCCCAGGGCTTTGACAAGGAAATCCACAAGGAGGGTAAAAAATAAGACTATCATAAGGCACAGACTCCAAAAGCAGCGAGAGAACTGGGGAGCGCGGCTCGGAAAACGGAGCTGACCCAGTGTTTGTTCCCTGAGCTGCTCATATTAACGAGCTCACAGGGTTTCCGGTAAACCAAGAAGGCTGGAGGTTGAGGTCATCTTCAAAGCATGGCCATCCATCCGAATGTGCTCAACTAGGCAGGAGACAGGCCGGGAAGCCGTGAGTCCAAGACCCCTCGCATATCGGCCTTCTAGGGAAGCCTGGTCCACTGGGAGTGGATCTTGATCCATTTGTCACAAAAAGAGCACTAGTGGTGTCCTCCCGAAGACAAGTTGGGAGTACGGTCCAGGAGTCTTGAGTGTTCTCAGTGATTTCTCTTCTAGGAACTCATCCCAAGTACGTAATTAAACATGTGCAAAATGACCCATGGGGAGTACAAGCGGAAGAGAGGAGACACCCTCAGCGGCCTGACAGAAGGACCGCTCCATCAGATTAACTCCAGATGACAGCAGACAACTCGGTTTCCTTAAATGACATACATGCTGGTGTGTTTCACAGAACACGAAGTTCATTGGAAAGGGCAGATTTTAAAACAGGAAATCAAGGTGACCTCTATGCTATGTTTGTTTATACACCCGGTCCCTGCCCCAGGCCACATTGCGCTGGGGGGGGGGGAGGAGTCATGTCAGAGGCCTCCCAGAAGACAGTACAACACACTCAGGTCCCTACGCGGCTACTACCATCTAAGTTGCTGGATGTCATTTCCTGGTGAAGGGTGATCTAGTCCAACCCGAACTGGCTGTTCTAGCTGTGGGTCCTTGAGCAACTCACTCACCTCTGGTAGCCACGGGGGGGAGATGATTTGGAGTATATGAGGCATCTGCCTTTCCCCAATGATGGTGTTTGATCTCCTGAAAGACCCAGTAGCCAGTCAGAGGAGTCCCCTCCTTAGGGCCAGGCAGGAAGAGTGATGCCTGAGGAAAAACTGGCAGCTGAGCGCAGGGAGGCCGTGAAACACGTTTTTAAAAAGATTTCAAAATTTATATTTATACATGTATAAGCATTTTTCCTGCACATATCTGTGTGCACCAAGTGCATGCCTGCCGCCATTAAAGGTCAGAAGTAGGTGTCAGAATCCCTGGAGGTTACAGGTGGTTGCAAGCTGCTGTGTGGGTGCTGGGAACAGAACTAAATGGGTTCTTGGCTAGAGCAGTAAGCATTTAACTGAGTCATCTCTCCATCCTGAAGATGCTTTTTCTCCGTGGTTTACCGCCGTGGTGTGAAGCACGATTAATAAAAACCCAGAGACAGAAATTGGGGTTCAACCCCACTGGCTCTTACCACTATCTCAGTCTAAGATGGTGATCCTGCCTCCAGAAACCTCAAAAAGAAACTGTGTCTGAGAGCTGTCTCCTCCCATTTTATATTCCTCTCTAGTGCTGGGACTAAAGGCATGCACCACCACCACCCGGTTTCTATGGCAAACTAGTGTGGCTACTGGGATTAAAGGTGTGTGTCACCACTGTCTGGTCTGTAAGGCTGATCAGTGCAGCTGTTTTACTCCCTGAACTTAAGGCAAGCTTTATTTATTAAAATACAAATAAAATATCACTACAATGGAGCATAGAGGAGCACTTTTCAAGACTATTCAGAAGAGCAAACTCCTTACAGGACTAAGCCAAGACAGGCTATGGGGCGGCCAACTTTGCCTTTCTACGCATGTTAGAGATAGAAGTTCCCTGAGAGAGGAAGCTTGCAAAATGATCCCTCTTCTGGAACCCACCCTAGGCAAACTTCCTGTCTAGCCACAAACCTTGCAGGACTTTCTCCAACACACTGGCAAAAAGCTGGGGAAACTTGTTTTCTGGTCACCTTGGTGTTGGTGCAGAAGGTGGGCAGGAATGCCTAGAGGGCAAGGGCAAGTGGCAACTATTGTTCATGACAAGCACAGGCCGCCATGACAGCGTCTGCACCCATGCCCAGCACAGGCCGCCATGACAGCGTCTGCACCCATGCCCAGCACAGGCCGCCATGATAGCGTCTGCACCCATGCCCAGGACAGGCTGCCATGATAGTGTCTGCACCCTGCACAGACTCATCCCATCCAAGGCACAGAGAAATTCTGGCATCTTCTTTTAAGGAGTCCCACATTAACAAAAGGGGACAGGAGATATAGTTCAGTTGGTCAAATGCCATGCAAGCATGAGACCTCAGCTCAATCCCCAGAACCCATAATAGCAAACAGAAACAAATAGTACCCACTGATAACCCCGAGGGCTGAGAAGGCAGAGACAGGTGACTCTCTTGGGGCTACTGACCAGCGAGCCAACCCAGACCAACGAGACTCCCATGTGCATAATAGCTATGTGCCCCACCCCCATACACAAAGGCAAAGTTGCCATGTGCAGGTGATGATAGCAGACTATCTGGATCAAACCAGAAGCCAACTCCACCAAGGGAGAGGCAAGTCAATCAAATCAGATGCTAGTTCCTCCAGGGTGGAGGCAAGCCAGCGGCTCTCTGCCCTTCCGTTTCCTATGTATCAAGGAATGACTGTGGGCCTTAGACAATTCAGTGTTTGCAAAGAGAGCCCTTGACAAGCCCCACCATATCCCTTTGGCCATGGGACTCACCTTTATACAGGGATCTGTGACCTGACTACTGCATGTGTTGACTCCCCCCTGGGGGTACCTTTCTACCTCTCTGCATGTCCTTTTCTGTTACACAGAGGCTAGCAGGTGAGTGGATAAGAAAACACGTATTGGTGGTAACAACAGGAACTAGCACCTTGGAGGACTTTCCTTGTTCTTCCCTTCTGCATCACACAGACCTGCAACCGTCCATCCCGTCCATCCCGGCTGCATGGACCCCACAGGTCCCTGCTGGGAGTGGAGGAGGGACTTGCTTTCTCTCAGTTCTCCAGGCTGGAAACCTGACATCAAGGTGTCAGCATGCTTGGCTCCTCCTGGAGGCTTGCAGATTCCAGTCACTGATACAGGGCCCACCCACTGACCTCATCCGCCCATAATCACCTCTTTAAAGAACCCTCTCTTAAAATAGTGACCTGAGGTCCCGGGGCTTAGGATCTCAGCATAGGAATTTGGATGTATGTTGGAGGGGGACAACTTATCCATGACAAAAACCCTGTCTCCTCTACTGCAAATTGGCCAACGGCAGCCAGTTATGTTATGGGTCTGAATCTGTCACGGGCCCGTGTTGCAAATCTCCATGAGAGCTAGTGGAAAACAACTCCTGCCAGAAGTGCTCCAGAGACACTGCAAGAGGGAACAGAAACCTGCTTCTCATCAGAGCCCAGCAGTACACATTTTTGTCGGGAAACGCCAGGCTCAATTAGGAAGGCGGGTGGTGGGAAGGGTCTCGGGGGAGACTCCCTGGAAAATTCCAGAGCCCATGTTCCTGGCTTTCATTCTGTCTCATTGAAAAAAAAAAAAAAAAAAGGCAGGGCTTCTCTCCTGACGACATGTTCCCAACCAGATAATGTTTCTTGTTCCTGAGCAGATAATGTTTCTCCTCACCACCTAAATAAGAAATAACAAGATGAGGGCAGAGGGAAGAACAAAAGAGAAAATTTACAAGGCAGTGGCGGTGCACGCCTGTAATCCCAGCACTCAAAAGGCATAGGCAGGTGGATCTCTGTGAGTTCGAGGCCAGCCTGGTCTACAGAGTGAGTTCCAAGACAGCCAGGGCTACACTGAGAAATTCTGTCTTGAAAAACAAGGAGGAAAAAAAGAAAATAAAACTTTTGTGTTTTCTTGACATAACTGGGTCAGCTGTTGGGAAACCGGGGTCGGGGGTGGAGAATGTTCAGGAATGCGGAGGAGAACTGAGGGCCCATTACCGTAGGAAAAGAGCGCCTGTGGGTCAGGCTGGGAGCAAACCCTGGTACGGAGTCTCCAGGAAAGGTTGCCACCTCACTTACCTCTGTCCCTGTCTTCCTCATTCAGAGGATGGCCGGGGCACAGAGGGTTGCCGCGTGTTCTCGGGTGTCTTTGAGCATGACAACAGAGGCCTGAGGCCCCATTTGCTCATGAACCTGTGTTGCCCCCTTCCTACAGAAGTGTGGAAAACAACCAGATACGGGCTTGGCAGGGGGCGAAGGTGGGGAGTCTGGCTGCCCCAGCTGGGGTGTCTCTAGGAGTCACAGCTGAGTGTTTTCTCTTGTGTTTGTCTCTGCACACCTCTCCCCGCAAACAAGGCTTCTATCTGTATAATCCTGGCTGCTCTAGAACTCACTCTGTGAGCTGATCTCAAACTCAGAGATCCTGCTGCTGCCTCTGCCTCCCCAGTGCTGGGATTAAATAAAGGCTTACACCATCACTGTCCAGCTAGCTGAGTCGACCAGGTACCAAAAGTTCAAATGGGACTCCCTCTGCAGGATGACAGTCTTTTCCTGTCCAAGCTTTCCTGTCCTGGGGTCACCTCTGCAAACATCATATATGTTTAGAAGCCTCACTTATACTTACGGGTGATGCCTTCTGCCTCTATTTCCTGAGCCCCGGGAATACTGAATGGCCGGATTCCCAGCCAGAGTGAACCAGTTGGTATATCCCAGTCCAGTCCCAAGCCCATCATCATGCCCCTAAGATGCCTTGCTGTCATTGTCCCCAGCCCTGCTCCTTTCCCAAGACTGCCCACTGAATAAAAACAAGGACATGACCGCTCCTAGGTATGGTTGAGGACAAGGGTTCTATTGTAGGTAGATATGAGGGAGAGAACAACCAGAGGCATCTGGAAGAGTCCAGACTGAACCCAGCTATGAGAGGAGAGGGTGGGGTGATGGTGGGGTGGATACGCATGACCAAGAGAGGAAGAGAAACGAGAGAAAAGGAGACAGGGCAAGCAGACCAAGAAAGGAACCAAGAAACAAGAGACCAAGAGAGGACAAAGAACCAAGAGAGCATGTGACCAAAATATCTGGGTTATATAGGAAAGAGAAACAGGGTGAAGGGAAGTGAAGCTCAGGGCCCTGAAGAGGTTTCCGGTATGAGGCTGGGATGAGAAGCACCGAGAGGAACCAGGACTCTGTAGCAGGCACTGCCATGCTGAGAGAGCCTGGCAGCCAACATCTGCTTAGATATGTTAATAGGCCCCTCAGTTAGCCATTTGTCCTGAGTTTCTTTGGGACCTGACACCCACCAAACCAATGCACGCATCTACTTTCCTTCTTCCAAACTGCCCAATTGATAATTTCTTTTAAAAATGATTTCTTCAGTTGTTTCCAACAGATCAGAGGCTCCTGGTAGTGGGCCGGAGGGCTTTCCTTGTAGTGTTCGAGTGCTCAAATCCTGGTCATGCACAAGGAAAAGATTTAGGGCATCAGAGAGAGGCTAGGTCACTCAGCTGTTCCCCGGGGCTGGAGCACCGTTTCCACAGCCATGGGCGCTTGGTGGGCACCTGGCTGCAGAGGCTGTTCAAGGACGTTGGAGCTCAACCTGGATGCTGGATGACAGGGCCCTAGAAGGAAAACCTGGAGCACAGAGAGGTCCGGGAGCCGCTGCTTTGGCTGTCTACTAGAACACTGGGGGCAGAGGAGCCACCAGGACCGCTAAGGAGGTGAGCTCAGCTCCTTGGCTTACTCTCTTCCTTCCTTTTACCTCTCTTTTGTTTGTTTTAAATTTCTTCTTTTTTACTTTCGTTAGTCAACATGACACCAGTGCTTAAAATGGTGTTCAGTAGGTGCTCAGAAAGTATGTATTTAATTTGTTAATGGTAATTAATATGCCAGCGGCCACAGCTTGGCTATACATTCCTCTGTGGCTAGACATTTAACTGGGGTGACATCCTGTCTCCTGTTGTCATACAACATTCTACTTCAAACAACTTCTTGGACTGGGAAGGCGGCTTGGTAAGTGAAACACTCACTGTGCAAGCTTCTGGGCACCCTTAAACCTGAGATTTGAGAGAGAGACCAGTTCCACAATTTTGAGCCAAAATTGAAGCAAGCTTTAATTAAATACTGGCCAGGATGATGGACTTTGCCTAGGTCCATTCCTGGGTTCCCAGAAAATGGCGATGGGTCACATTTTGCAGAGGCTTAAAAGGGCCAAACCCACATGGTCACCGTATTTCCAATCAGGTCCAATGAGGGGCAAGTGCACATCCTAACATAATTCTTCCCTGATATATATGTTGTCTGCATACTTCCTCCTACATCCAATCAGGTGCAAGCGTACATTTAGTGGGGTGAACGCATGTGGCTTGTTATCCTCCATAAACAGTAGCCTCCAGCATTTCAGGAAGTATCTGTCCTTGGGTAAGTGGGGCTTACAGGTTAACTTTGGCCCTTACATATGATCTCCCAAACCCACATAAAGCTGGATACGGTGATGCCCATATGTAATCCCAATAGAGACGGGACGAGCTTGAGCCTGACACAGCAGAAAACCCTGTCTCAAGCAAGGTAGGAGACTGTGCTCTGACCTCCACAGGCAAGCTGTGGCACACATTCCTAAACATACACACACACACATACACACACATGCACTTTTTTTGTTTTTGTTTTTCAAGACAGGGTTTCTCTGTAGCTTTAGAGCCTGTCCTGGAACTACCTCTTGTAGACCAGGCTGGCCTCGAACACACAAAGATCCGCCTGCCTCTGCCTCTGAGTCATGGGATTATAGGCGTGCGGCCAAAAACTTCTTTTACTATGGAAGTATTCTGCAAATTGAGCAAGACACAGATAAACAAGCAAACAACCAACTAAACACAGTGCCTTAGTTCCTAGCACTAGAATAACTTTTAGCTTTCATTTTGCTGCATACTATCCAAACTTTAACTGCCCTGAGGTACTGTAGAACCCAGCCATGACAAGCTCAATAGTTTACCCCTAGTCTCAGTAGTTTACCCTAAGGCAATACCTGGTTCCAAGAAAGACCACAAACTGAGACCACCCAGGTACCATCCAGGAACTGACCTTCCAAAGGAAATTTCTAATGTCCCAACGTTGTAGATAGAATCACCTGCAGCCCACACCCATTGCTTTTCACCAGGACACCCCTAGACAAATGTCAGCCAATCAGAGTCCTGAGCCTTAAAAATCCCTCACCCCCTACCTTTATTACTATAAAAATCCAACCGCAACTGAGCTTGGGAGCTCTCTGATCACTCCCACACGCTAGACACACAGAGAGTCCGAGTTTGCAAACTTGTGTAAGAATAAAGGCTCTTTGCTTTTACATACATAATTTGATCTCCTGGCTGGTTTTTTTTAGGGGGTGGGGAAGAACTCCAAGATCTGGGCAGAGCAGTACATAGACAATAGATAATTAACAAGGAAAAATTGGCTCCTATTCTATAAATAATAGTTTCAATTGAAAAATATATTATTAAAAACTTTATCAGTTTTTTAAATGACCACAGAGTTCTTAGACAACCCGAAGGCAAGGCTTCTATCCTTTTTTGTTTATACCATTTATAAATAATGCTCCGATTTGTGCTTCCTTATTTCCGTCCTTAAAACAAATGTTTAGAAACAGACTGGTGGGTCAAGGGGATCCTTGTGCTTTGAGTAAACACTGCCAGGCTCATTACAAGTGCTCATGTCACCCAGTCACCAAGGTCAACTAGAACTCCTATCTAGGCGGTTGCCTAAAAGGGACAAGATTTCTTTTCCGTCTTTGTAGGAGGAGGCGCTTGTTCGTCCCAACCGCCCAGAACCGAAATAATCACACAGAAACTGTATTAATTGAATCACTGCTTGGTCCATTAGCTCTAGCTTCTTATTGTCTAACTCCTACATCTTAATTTAACCCATCTCCATTTATCTGTGCATCACCACAAGGTCGTGGCCTACCAGCAAAGTTTTAACATGTCTAACTCCATTGCGGATACATGGCGTTCCCCTGATTCTGCTCTTCTTTGTCCTATCATTCAGCTCAGTCCTCTCCACCTACCTAAGTTCTGCCCTATCAACAGGCCAAGGCAGTGTCTTTATTTATTAATGGTAATCACAGCACACAGAGGGGACTCCCACATCAGGTCTTAAATGGGAAAATCAGTTGGGTGAGGAAAGGTGTTCTCCACTGCTGTTCTCACCATGCATGTGTGACTACAGAGTGGCCACCCTGTTGCCTGTGGATAACAACCATATGAAGTCTTAGTGATTCTCATGCAGGTCCTTACCACCAATCAATTCCTCCTCTCTTAACAAGAGCCCTCCACTTACAGGTTGACGTCGTATGCTCAAAATCCGGCTTTCTCGAAACTGAGTTTGTACCTCTTTTAAGAAGTCTTGTTTTCCTCAGGATTCTGTGAGCTATCCCGTTCATGTTTTGTTAAGGAGGTGAGAAACTTTCATCTTGTTCTGTGCCCTCAATGGTGTGTGGAGCGTGAGAAACTCAGGGAAGGATGTGGACATGCTTGACAGGATCAAGGCGACGCCTCACCTCTCGGCTCTAAGTGGTGGACACAGACAAACGTTGAAGAGGATGAAGCAAGAGGATCACCTGCACCACACTTTACACTAGGTGTAGTGGTCCATGGCTTTCATCCTCAGCTGCATAGCAAGGACTAGGCCAACTTCCACTACAAGAGATCCTGTTCTGAAAACAAACCACGACAAAAACGAAGCCACCCCACAAGGTAGTCAATATAAAGCTTTTATCGCCAGATAAGCCTCTCTGCCAACACAATAAATCCAAATCAGACCAAATCAAACCGAATTAGAAAAAAATAAGGTTTAATGAATGGCAGTGCTCCTGGGGGACCTCCAAGAAAACGCAGAGATGGGGAGGGGAAAACCAGGAAGACCACAGAGAGGGAAAGGAAGACCAGAAGACCATGTGTTCGTTCTCTGGAGGCAGAGTAAACAGCCTGTGAGAGTTGTCTTGACCCTCTCTGGGGAGGAGTCACTATTTGGCGGGCTTTCTCAGAGATGGAGTCTGGACTGAGGTAACTCCCAAAGGAGGGGGCTTGAAATGGAACTTTCCACCAAACATTCTAGACTCCTTGGCTATATGGATGCCAGGGGCTGGGGTGAAGTCCCAGTCCAAACAGTCAGGAAATGCAGATTAAAGCAAGAATGGAATGCCATTTTGTATATGTCATATTGGCAGTTTTTAAACTGATAAAAATCCACAAAGACAATTGTAATCAAGCTGTAAAGAATTGCAGCCTTTGGCAAGAACAAATTATCAGATCCTATCAAACTTTTTTTTAAAACATTTACTTATTTTGTCAGGAAGCCGACTGCAGTAAAGATGAAATCTTGCTTGGAGGAGTACCTTCATAGCAAGACTCCACCCATCAAAGCGCCGAAGCACCCTGGTATGAACGTGCTAGCTTACTTAGAGGGTTTTGGTTTAAAAAGAGAATGCCTGAGAAGATAGGTCCTCCAGGCAGCCAGCTCCAACAGGACCACCTAGGGAGACAGTTTTCCCAGGTTCAGTCATGCAGGCACTCAGTACACACTGCAGTGTGGCCCAAAGAGAACAGACTGCACCTCACATTCACAACAGGATTTGGTGTTGTCTGCATGGCACAAACATGCCTGCAGCCAGGAGTGGGGAGCGGCAGGCTCCCTCATTCAGGCATTGCCAGATGGAGTGATTTCAGCAGCAGGTCTAAACTGTTTTCTTCTTATGGATTTGAAGGACCTTCCTCTGTTCTGGATTAAACCTTATGTATAGTGCACAAGATAACGACATGCAAAAAGAGAAAAAAATCTCCTGTTGGGTAGCTTGTCTTTAGCAGGTTTTAGTATGTTTGTTTTTAAGGTATGATTTCTTTTGCCATACAAAAGTTTAAACAAAATGCAAAGTCAACTTTATCAGTTATTTCCTTCATGATTTATACTGCTTTTCCTTTCGTTAAAATAAAAAGACTTGCCGGGCGGTGGTGGCACGGCCTTTAATCCCAGCACTCATGAGGTAGAGACAGGCAAATCTCTGTGAGTTCGAGGCCAACCTAGTCTACAGAGAAAATTCCAGAACAGGCTTCCAAAACTACAGAGAAACCCTGTCTCAAAAAACCAAAAATAAAATAAAATAAAAAGACATTTCATGTATATATGTGTTTGCTTGCATGCATGTCTGTGTACCATGTGAGTGTAGTTACCCAGAGAGGTCAGAAAAAGACACTGGATCCCCTGGAAGAGGACCCAGCCCTGCACTGTGAAGAGCAGCTTGTCAGCCCTACAAAGTTGAGAATGCCTTTCCCCATCACCCAACCATTCTGTTGTGGGGACAGACTCCAGGAGGCTTCCAGCCTGCAAGTGCAGCCATTTGTTAATGCAGACAATTAATGCAACCAACATATAACATACACAACAACAGTCTACAGGGAGTCTAAAGGCCAAGCTGTGAATCCATTGCACTTGCCCACGAGTGGAACTGCTGGGCTGTCAAGGAAGCACTTGCTGGCCTGCGTTGGTAGCAGCCGTCTGTTTTCCAAAGCTGAAGACCCAATTTGCACCACCATTGGTAGTTAGCATAGCTACTCTTTTTGGCCTCCTGGTTATGCAAGAAGCGTGTCAACTGCTCCTTCCTTGTGACTAGTGAGGAGGTGCACATGTCATGGTAAGCTTTTGTGATGTGCCCAGTAACATCTGCTGCTGGTTTTCTTTGGGAATTCGCCTGTTAATTCATGGTGTTCCTAAGACACAGTGGGGGCTATGCTCTATACATAAATTCTTTCTACATGTATGTCATAGGCATCTCCTCTCACTCTGTCTTCTTTTAGTTTTCTTTCATCTTTTTTTAAAGAAAGGACGTATTATTTTCATCTGTAGGCGTGCTTTTTTATTATTATGTGTGTGTGTGTGTGTGTGCATTGTGTGTGTGTGTGCTTAGTGCCCATGGAGATCAGAAGAGGTCATTGAATCCCTGGGACTGGAGTTACAGTGGTTGTGAGTCACCATTTGGATGCTGAGAACTGAACTCCCAGACCTCAGCAAGAGCAACAAGTGCTCTTAATTTGCTGAGCCATCTCTCCAGACCCCTTTCCAAACAATATCATTAGTCAAAGGAAGTTTTCTTTCTTTCTCTTTTTCCTTTTCTTCCTTCTTCTTCTTCTTCTTCTTCTTCTTCTTCTTCTTCTTCTTCTTCTTCTTCTTCTTCTTCTTCTTCTTCTTCTTCTTCTTCTTCTTCTTCTCTTTTCCTCCTCCTTCTCCTTCCTCTTCCTCCTCTTCTTCATCTTCTTCATTTTTGGTTTCTGTTTGTTGCTTAAACAGAATCTCAGTGTCCCACCCTGACTTCAGTCTTCAACTTCTGATCTTCCTGTTTCCATCTGCCTGCTGAGTGCCAGTATTATAGGCCTGTTCATGCCTGCATCATAGATACTACAGATCAAGCCCAGGATGCTAGGCACGCAGTCTCAAATAAGCCGCAACCCTAGCTCCAGAAGAGAAGTTTAAATTCAATGTCCATGGTGTCCTTGTGCCATGTGTGTGTGTGTGTGTGTGTGAGAGAGAGAGAGAGAGAGAGAGAGAGAGAGAGAGAGAGAGAGAGAGAGAGAGAGAGAGAGAATTTCTCTGGTGAATTCTCCGGGAGCTGAGAAACCTTGCTGTTTTAGGTTTCCTGCTTAGCTCTACAAACCGCTTGGAAACTAAACCCTTTCCCCTTTCATAATCTCTCCCTTGAAGTGGTGAGCACAGGGAGTCTGGGCTGGGGGTTGAGGTTCAGACCGACAGAGCTCCACTGGCAACTTTAACTCCTCTACAAGTGAGTAGTTCCTTGGCTTTGCTTGGTATGCGTCCTTAGGATGCCCCCTGGAGGCGGAGTTGTGCAGCCAGATCCTTTAACCTCAGAGGCATAGCGGGTCACACCTCTCCTTGGGACCCTGCAGGCTTTAAGAACCGCGGCCTGAGCAGTAGCTAGAGCCCTACAGGACCTAGGGACCAGGCAGACTCAGAGAATTCATTCTGTGCACCTCGTCCACGCGAGCGCAATCCCCTCACTCCCGCGTTCTAGCCTGAATCCCGGGCGAGGCCACCAAGGTTCACCATCCAGAGGGAGGGAGAGGAAAGGGGGCCGCGAGCATCGGGTACACGGCAAAGTACATCCTGCTTCAATCCAGTAGCCCCACCGATGTCCAGATCCTGGGCCACATGTGACTCACGTGATAACCTTGTTCCGGACAGCCACGACCTGTTTATACCCGCGGGTGGTCCCTTGTAACTGAGAGGGTTGGGAGGTGGGGTAAGAAACCTGTTTAACCACCTTTTCAGTCCTGCCCCTGTGACTGTAACTGCCTGCCCTTTGCAGCTATGCATTGTCCCAGGGAAGGACGGTCTGCAGGGTGAACTCTAGCCCCTCGGAACATCGCACAGCAGAGCAGCGAACTTGAAAGGCGCTCCTCTCCAGTTGAGGTGGAGTGGGAGGACCCAGAAGGAACAGTCACTTTTCACAGCGCAGTACAGGGCCAAACCTGCCTGCGCACTTGCAGAGATCTGAAATCTCTAACGCACCTGTGACACCTGGAGGCCGCCATCTTGATGAAGTCCCCTCCTGGTCCTGGCCTGCAGGTGTCTCTATGGGATGAGACGAGGTAGGGGATGCTCATGTCCAGCTGGAGCTAGGGGTGATGACTTCTCCATACTAAGGGTAGATGCAGCCGATCGTGAAGATCCTCCGCACAGGGCTAATCTGGCATGCCGCTTACTCTGTTTGTCCTCCATCCTGGTGGAGACTCTATAAAAGTCTCAGAATGAACAGACACCAACATACAGGAGACAGGGGAAAGGGATGCCCATCCTAGGACTTTTGGTATCCCTGACCTCTTCCAGAGGCTTCTGTGAGATACCCACAGGATCAGGTATGTAGTGTAGCCAGCAGCCCCTACCTTTCTTGGAGTCCCACAGCTCTGCCCCTTACACCTATGTCTCCCACTGGAGACTTGGAACTGGAGACGGGCAGAGGAGTCTCAGAAAGGTTCTTTGGCTGGGTGAGCCCCCATCGACTTCTATCAGTCTTGATAGGTGTGATCAAACTTTGAAGGAGGTCCTCGGCACCTATCAATCACTCTTGCAAGCAAATCAGAACTATTCAGGGTTCTCCAAGGTAGAAACTCCTATTCTCCCCTCTCTCCTTACTGTTGTCTGAGCAATGGTTAGCAAAGGAAGATTCCACACATGGCTTATGATTTGAACTGTAGCGCCACTCCCCATTCGTATGTAGAGGCCCTCGCTCCCAGAACCTTGGGAGGTAATCTTACTTATAGGGTACAAGGTCTCTGCAAAGGTAATCAGTTAAGTTGAGGCCAAAATCTCATCTGCAAAGTGTCTTTAAAAACTAGAAGATTTGAGCCAGGCGGTGGTGGCGCACGCCTTTAATCCCAGCACTCGGGAGGCAGAGGCAGGCAGAGCTCTGTGAATTTGAGGCCAGCCTGGGCTACAAGAGCTAGTTCCAGGACAGGCTCTAAAGCTACAAAGAAACCCTGTCTCGAAAAACCACACACACACACACACACACACACACACAAAGAAGAACAGTACCCAGGTTCAAATCCCAGCACCCACATGGCAGATCACAACTGTCTGTAACTCCAGTGCTAGGGGATCTGAGACCCTCACACCAATGCACATAGAATTAAATAAATTATTTTTTAAAAAATTAAAAAACCTAGAGGCTTTAACTAACAGAGAGGGTAAGGGGAAGATTTTGAGACCCTCAATCAGAGAGAAGGCAGCCTGACCAGCTAAGGAGAGAGGCTTAGACCAGATCCATCCTTCAGGCCTTGGGGAGAAAAGTCCACCAGCGCCTTGATTCCAGGCTCGTGGCTTCACAACAATGTGTGATGATTCTTTTGCTTAAGCTACTCCATGTATGGTGCTTTGGGCTGCCTTGGCAAATAAATACAACATACTTCTAAGTGTTTTCTCACCATCCATGAACTTAGCTTTACCTAAACAGGATATTTTTACATAAAATGCGATCATGCTATCCATGCTCCTTACCACCTATTTTTCTCCTTTTGTGAACTATCGATGCTTAGATGTGGGCGCATGTGAACATACATGTATGTATATATGGGGTTGTTCCCTGTAGGTCTCAT
Source organism: Chionomys nivalis (assembly GCF_950005125.1). Classification (NCBI taxonomy): domain Eukaryota; kingdom Metazoa; phylum Chordata; class Mammalia; order Rodentia; family Cricetidae; genus Chionomys; species Chionomys nivalis. The sequence continues at coordinate 105,534,510 of NC_080087.1, read as the reverse complement.
GGCCAGCAGTGTCAGAGACCAGTTTTGACAAGAATACCACTCACCAGAGTAGGGGCATGGGGATTAGAGAATAAAGACACGAGTAAAAATAATAAAATAGAAACATAAGACAGTACCAGAAGGCAGTTCCGGTGAATACTGAACCCCTCGCATCTAGTTTCCATTTGCTTAAAATATCCCTGACCCCAAAAGGTAGGAGTAAAATAAAATCTACATTAACATGATACAAGGAAATGAGCAGACCAGTTGAAGGATCACGGGCTACATTCTTAGTTAAATATCCTGTTGCCAAAACAAGACAAGGACTGCTCACACCCTAGACCAAAACATTCTGTAGGCAAACCACTCCCTGTGTGGAATCCATCATTATCTCCCTAAGGAAGTTTGAACTCAGTGGGATCCTTAAGATTTTTGTGTGAGGTAGAAACAGATCTACTTCTCAAAACCTGAAGTACAAGGTCCAGACAATAGCCACACTTGTTGACAATAACCTTGGGAGGGCAGAACTCTCTGCCTTAAATCAAAGTGGAAACTTTGTTTGAAGTTCAAACAGATAATAACCTTGAAGGAACAGAAGTAACTTCCAACTCCCTGACCATTAGTCTTGACTAGATAGAATAGGCTCACATTTTGGGCCCATTTTTGTTTTGTGTCACATTGTCACACAAAACAATGCAGAAAAGAAAACTGGCTTCAGCCCAACTTAGCCAGGCTGGACCAAACTTCAGGAGTCTGATGCTAGACGGTTTATTGTCAGCGTATCTAAATACAGTACAATTTGGAAAAAAGTTTCCAGGCAGCAATCGTTCTAATCCAGGTGCACAAGAAAGGTCAATATGCGACTACATAGAAAATCATTTGCAGGCCGGGCGGTGGTGGCGCACGCCTTTAATCCCAGCACTCGGGAGGCAGAGGCAGGCAGATCTCTGGGAGTTTGAGGCCAGCCTAGTCTACAAGAGCTAGTTCCAGGACAGGAACCAAAAGCTACGGAGAAACCCTGTCTTGAAAAAAAAAAAAAAAAAGAAAGAAAATCATTTGCAAAGTACATGTGACCATGAAGTTGGGGTTCTACAGCTTGAAGGCCTGGGATCTGGTGTGGTCTCTGACCTAGATGCTATGAAGTCCATGTGGCCTCTCCCCTAAGGATGGGTTCTATTGACTGAGCTAAAGAGGAAGGTCTAGAGAAGGAGAGTCTGGAATAAACATTCTGGGGGATTTGGGTGAGGTCTGGCCTCCACAGAGAACAAACGTCACTTAAATTTGTTTAATAAAATACTGATTGGTCAGTAGCCAGACAGAAAGTGTAGACAGGGTGACCAAACTAAGGATGATGGGAAGAAGGGTGTCATTAGGAGTCCCCAGACAGGCAGACACAGAGGGAGCAGGAGATGAACATGCTAATAAAGAGTTTAAATAAAGGAATATGAGTTAATATTAAAATGTAAGAGCTAGCTGAGTGGTGGTGGTACATGCCTTTAATCCCAGCACTTGAGAGGCAGAGACAGGCAGATGTCTGTGAGTTCAAGACCAGCCTGGTTTACAGAGCTAGTGCCAGTACAGACTCCAAAGCCACACAGAGAAACCCTGTCTCGAAAAACCAAAAAAGGGGGGAAGAGTAAGAGCTAGTTAGTAATAAGCCTGAACTATTGGCTGAGCATTTATAAATAATATTAAGCCTCTGTGTTGGTTGTTTGGGAACTGTCAGGCAGGAGAGTAACTTCTGCCTACAATTAACAACATCCACTTCCAGCTTTCTGGGTGGAATGCAGGTATTTTGTTTCCTCCATTGAGGAGACACCCCTGTGTGTTTAACATTCCTGATTTCCCTGGTGCTTATCTGTGAGCACAAGAGCTTCGTGCCCTCTGTTATGTTTCAGGTGCCTGGGGAAACCAGAGGAAACATTGGGTGAAGCATTCCTCAGGGACTGTCTCTTTTTGTTTGTTTGTTTTTCAGGATCTTTCACTGACCTAGAATTCAGCAAAATAGGTTAAGCTGGCAGCCAGCTGAAAGACCCTAGAGACCCCTCCTCAGAACCCGCAGCTAGCAGGCTGTTTGCTTGAAAGATTCTCAGGATCAGCAGCTAGCCTGCTCTCGTGAGAGGAAAACAGGATATCTATAAGACAGGACATCTACAAAGCAGGATGACTGCAAAGTAGGATATCTATAAGATAAGAGCAGGATGTCTGCTGCCAGACATCCATGCTGGGAGAGGAAAAACCATTCATGTCGTCCCCCCCCCCCCCCCCCCCCGCCTCATTCCGATAACCACGCTTCTGCTTCTGTAAACTTGCTTTTGCTGCCCTCTTTCCTATAAAAAGACCTCCTCCCAGTCTGCAGGCCCGCAAGTCCTCCGAAAGACTTTGCCGCCCGCAGGTACCTGTGTCTACCTAATAAACCTCTTGCAGTTTGCATCCGACCCGTGGTCTCGGCCTGGTCTTTGGGTCCGGGGGTCTCCACCTGAGGGAAGGTCCCTACTGGGGTCTTTCACCAGCGAGCCTAAAGGAGCCATCTACCTCTGCCTCCCCAGTGATAGGATATTATGCATGAGTGGGTGCTAGCATATGTGGCTCATTTTTTTCTTATCTTAAATAGATTCTGAGATTGAACTTTTGCCCTCATGCTGGCAAGGCAAACACTTTACCAACTGAGCTATCTCTCCGGCCTTCCAAATTTTTTTCTTAATGAGACAGAGTTTAAGTATATGTAGCCCATGGTAACCTTAAACAACAACCTAACGCCTCAGCCTTCCAAGTACTGGGATTACAAGTACATATCACAGCTCTGAAATTCTACTTCTTGTTGTTGTTGCTGCCGCTGCTGCTGCTGCTTCGAGACATTGTTTCTCTGTGTATCCTGGGCTGTCTTGGAATTCGCTTTGTAGACCAGGCTGGACTCAAGCCACAGAGGTTGGCCACCTGCCTCTGCCTCCCAAGTGCTGGGATTAAAGATGTATACCGTTAAAGGTGGGGCATGAAATTCTGCTTCTTTGTCATGAGAACTGTGCTCTGCTCTAGGTTAAAGATTGGCCTTTTGCCGGGCGGTGGTGGCGCACGCCTTTAATCCCAGCACTTGGGAGGCAGAGGCAGGCGGATCTCTGTGAGTTCGAGACCAGCCTGGTCTACAAGAGCTAGTTCCAGGACAGGCTCCAAAACCACAGAGAAACCCTGTCTCGAAAAACCAAAAAAAAAAAAAAAAAAAAAAAAAAAAAAAAAAAAAAAAAAAGATTGGCCTTTTTTTTTTCCATAACAAGCCTTTTTTTTTTTTTTTTTTTTTTTGGACAGGATTTCGCTGTAGTTTCGCTAGAACTAGCTCCTGTAGACCAGGCTGGCCTCAAACTCACAGAGATCCGCCTGCCTCTGCCTCCGAGGAGCTAGGATTAAAGGCATGCGCCACCACTGCCCGGCTCTTTTTTTGTTTTGTTTTGAACCCAGAGCCTCTTCCAAGCTAGGCGAAGGGCCCTACCACTGACCTATACTCTCAGCTTGGTCACACTTTATTTGTTTATTGTTTTCTGAGGTCAGACTGGTCTGGAACTCACAGAGGTCCTCCTGCCTCTGCCTTTGAATGCTGGGATAAAGGTGTGTGCTACCAGTGCTGTTTAAAATGAACCCTAAGTGTCTTTATGAAGACAATATAAATAAAAGTTTAAAAGAATGTAACTTTGGTTCCTAGAACTCATGTCAGCCCCAACTGTCTGTAACTCCAGTTCCAGGAAGTTGGAGATTGGCTGCCTCCGGCCTCCATGGGCACCTGAACTCATGTGAACATAACCATATATACACCTATGGAACTGGGGGTTTCTCTCTGACCAGCTAGCTCCCGAATAACCACTCTAAGGTTTAATATTAATTATAAATGTTTGGCTGATGGCCCAGGCCTATTACTATCTAGCTATTACATTTAAATTAACCCATTTCTATTAATCTAAGTATTTCCACATGGCCGTGGCATTACCTGTCTGCTGACATGTTGTTCCTTGAGTGGCCAGATGGTGTCTCTCGGGCTCCACCATTCTTCTCCAGTATCTCTGCTTGGATTTCCTGCCTGCCTCTATCTTGCCTTGCCATAGGCCAAAGCAGCTTTATTGATCAACCAATGAGAGCAACACATATTCATAGCATACAAAAAAAAAATCCCACAACACACCGACATATAACAAATAATAGAAATAATTTTTTAATGAAAAGAGAAAATTCACCCCAAATGTCCCTGTCCCACACAAAAACTGAATTCTTTTTTGCTCATTTTCTTCTAGTCTCTGATTTGCATTTGTCTTTTTTAAGTTCTAGTCATTGTATGCTATTTGAACGGTGCTGTTTCATTTAATAAGCAAGTCCATGGTTCCACACAGTCTGCATAATGATCAAGGCACATGGCTCTGCAGTACTACCACAAGGAAACTTGTGGCTTAGTTAACTATCCCCAGTGCTCCACGAGGCAGCTTCCAAGTTGTCAGCACTACCCAATGGGCATCTTCCCACCAGGGTTGTCCCTGTCATCGGACTACTTCCTCAGGATAAGAGTGAAATCATTGGACCAAAATTTCAAAGGGTCTGAATGTGTGTATGTGTGTGTATTGTGTGTTTGTGTATGTATGTGTGTGCATTGTGGGTATGTATATGTAAGTGTGGATTGTATGTGTTGTATGTGTGTATTGTGTGTATGTGTTGTGGGTACATGTGTGTATTGCATGTATGTGTGTGTTGTGTATGTGTATTGTGTGTATGTGTTGTGGGTGTATGTGTGTATTGTATTTGTGTGTTGTGTATATGTGTGTTGTGTATGTGTATGTGTGTATTGTATTTGTGTGTTGTGTATATGTGTGTTGTGTATGTGTGTATTGTGTGTGTTGTATGTGTGTATTGTGTGTGTGTTGTGGATGTATGTGTGTATATTGTATGTATGTGTGTTGTGTATGTGTAGATATATATGTGTTATGTGTGTACCTGTGTGTGTGTGTGTGTGCATGGCTTGCATGTGGAAGTCAGAACAAGTTTCAGAAGTGAGCACTGTCCTCTCACCGTGTGGGTCCTGGGAAGCAAATCCAGGTCATCATGCTTGGTGGCAAGCGCCTTCAGTATGGAATCATTTCATCCTCCCTTTTAAGATTTGGACTTATTTTTTCATGTGTTTTGTGTAGGTACATGTGCACGCCATGGTTTGAGTGTAGCCGTGAGAAGACAACTTGCAGCGGTCAGCTCTCTCCTGCCTCCGTTTGGGCAGGTACTGAACTGGGTCACCAGGCTTGGTGGCAAGTGCTCATTCCTGCTGAGTCATCTTTCCGGTCCCTCCCTTGCTCTGTGGCAGACATTTTGTTTCAGCTTCAGGAAGCTGAGTAGCACTATCCTAAGGGACTGGACAGAGTCTCCTGCTGCTCACACACGCTCTAAGAGGTGGCCCCTCCTCCTCATGGATGCCACCTGCCTGGTACTCCATTCTCAATTGACTTGTGACTGTGAGAGTCACTTCACCTGGGCTGTTGCTTCTTCCCCCATCTCCAGTGACAACAGAAAGCCCTTTATGGACTATGTGAGGGAGTTTCACATACTCGGGACCAGGGATGGGCATTCATGTTCCTATTTTGTTCACTGAAGTGTTTGCCTCCCACCTCAACCCCAACGACCCCACCTCCAAAGAAAACCCAAAGCAAAGTCCCATTCTGAGGTAGTGGACTTAGAACTTCCACGTGTTTGGAGAAGACACAAGTCAGGCCACAGCAACAGAGTCAAGTTCCTTCTGAGACTCAAGAAACTCTGTTTTAGCTTTCAGAGGCTACCTGCACTCCCCTTAAACTGCCCACCACTGTTGTATCTTCATATCACCTCCCCACCCCCACCTCCGTCGCACTGACTGACTACTCACCTGCCTCACACAAGAGCCCTCGAGGTGACATTAGACCCACTTGGATAAGCCAAGACAAACACTTATAGAAACACACAACACACATATATACACATACACCATACACACATACACACACAACAAATATACATGACAGAGGTTCATTCTATAAGTTCTGCTACTCTAGAGAACCCTGACTAACAGTCATGCAGAGATTTGCCAGCTCCATCCAGAGCCGGTCTGATATGCAACCTGAGAGGAGCAAGAACCTCCATGCAAGCTATCATGACTCTTCCAGCCCTCATGAAAAGGTATCCTTTGTCCTTTAAGGTACATGATGACATTCTTAGTCCCAGCATGTTCAAAACATCACCCTGACTCAGGCTGTGTCCAAGAAAGAGTCTTTTGTCCCTTTTCTTGCTGTTGGCATTAGCAGCCTGTCTAGGACAGCATGCCAGAGACAGATGAGCTGGATTCAAATTCCTGCTCTGCCACGCTGTGCAACTACGTAACTCTGTGCTTCAGGGCTCTTCCAAGCTGGAGCTGACAGAATTCCGTTCACTAGGATTGCTGTGGACACCTATATAAACTAACAACACAGTAGGCTCTTGGTAAGTCTTCGGGGACGCATGAGCTAGAAGTGACTCACTTCCCTGCATTATAGAGGCTCAGGTCTATTGGTTAGACGCTGGTTCAAGACACTTGTCTGCCTTTGGACTTGCTCATGCAGCGCTTGCTCAGCAAGTGCGTTCTGAACACCTGGCATGGGCTCCAGATGTACCTGAGTTCAGTCAGGGAAATAGGTAAGGACATCTACAGTAGAATACCAGGATGTGGTCTTTCTGTTCTCTGTTCATTTCTCCATGTTTTCGGGGCGGGGGGGGGGGGGGGAGAACGGGGGACGACGGGACCCGGGAGTGCTGGCACCCATTAAACCTGGGCATCTTCTAATTTGGTCTGATTGGGATTATTGCATTGGTAGAGACGGTTGTGGCCCAGGAAAAATACTTAACAACAAGCTCCACCAATCCCTGCTTTCCTCCCTCTTTTTCTGACGAGGCAAGCAGGTCTCTGTCTCTCTTTTCTTTCCTTTACCCTTCACTCAATAAACTCCTCACTTAAGCTCTGTCTGCAGACTGTGAGGCCTCTGGCTCTCAATCTGCCAAGGTCTCTTGCACGCAGAATTTCCTGGCTCTCAGTGGCGGTGGTTTCAACCCACCCGTGGCTTGGTCCATGTCGCGCAGGAATCATTACATCGCCTACCTCTACCTCCCGAGTGCAGTGATTAAAGGTATGTGCCATCACCTCCCTGCTAAAAGCAAGTTACCTATCATTCCCCAATATCCAAGGGTCTGCAGTAGATTTTTGTTTGATTGAGGTAGGCTGTCCTGGAACCATGTAAGCCGGCCTGAAGCATTTTTTTAAAGATTTATTTATTTTTATATACATTTGTGTATTGCCTGTTTGTGTGTCAGTGTGAAGGTGTCCTCAGATCCTCTGGAGCTGGAGTTACCATATGGGTGAGCTGCCATATGGGTGCTGGGCATTGAACCTGGGTCCTTTGGAAGAGTAGCCAGTGCTCTTAACTCCTGAGCCATCTCTCCAGCCCCTGAAGCATATTTTTACAGCATCAAAGAAAAAAAAAAGGACATTAAAAAAATTAGGAGCAGGAAGAGTGCCTCTAAATCCATTGGCCACGTGGTGTAATCTACACCTCTAACTACCCGAGTAGTGCATGCAGCAAGCAGGTCGGGTCATTTACATTCCGTCAGGGTGCAGGGCATAGGCACCGCGCTCTAGTACTTCTGACCCTCAAGTGCCCAAATGAATGGAAACAATCCGGTAGGCCGCGCGCGAGACCTGGGACACAGACACTGACACCCTAACCAATCAGGGAAGAGCTTGGCCCTCTCTTGGCCCGCCCTCAGGTCGTGCCCCCCGCCAATGAGCGACGGCCGCTCAGTCTGGCCCGCGAGCTCGGCTGTCTGCGCATGGGGCTGCCAATAAAGTTTGAATTTTTTTTTTTCTTAAAGAGCCCGCTACGGTCACGGCGCAGGCCCCGCCCCGCCACTTCCGGTACCGCTGCCGGGAGCCGGTGCGGCTGTGAAGGCTGGAGCTTCTTGCTGCCGCCGCTCGTCGGGCATGGTGTTGGATGCCGGCCCGCCTCGCCTGACTCGCGGTGCTCAGGTGAGCCGGTCGCGCGGGCAGAGTTGCGACCGCGGCTCCACTCGCCGGGCGGGGGCCGCGAGGTCGGCGGCTGACGGGAAGCTCTGGGCGGGCAGCGAGCCCCCGCGGCTCTGCGGGCCGGGCCGAGGCGGACCCCGTGCCGCCGCCGGCAAGGTCACGGTGCCGAACTCGGACCCCACCGGGAGCCCGAGGCCGCGCCGGGCAGGCCGCTGCTCCCGGAGGGAGGCGGACGCGGCTGGCGACCTCGGCAGCGGGGAGGAGGGGCGGCCGGTCCCGCCTGGTCCGGTTCGGTCCTTGACCCGGTTCCGCGGTGTGTTGTCTCGGGTGTGGCCTTCTCTCTGGCTGGCTCAGTTTCCTCTGTCTCGGGTGGGCACTGGACCCGCCCATCGGCGCTGCCGGTGGATCAGAGTGGCCAGAGAGGGCTTCGCTTGGCCTGTAGGTAGAAATCGGCTCTCCATGGGTACCTTGGTAGGGCTAGATGGTGAAGGGAAGGAGGGCATCCCACGACCTGGTTGTCAGGTTAAGCAGAGGTTCCAGAAATGAGCAGGGTGGTGCTGTACAGTGAGGCGGCTGGTGGGCCTGCTGCCCGGGCTTCCTAGCTGGTGGGGCAGGAGCTCGGCAGTGGGAGAGAGACTCGGTGAAAATGAAGAGCGCTACTAGTGATGGGGGAGCTTCAGGAACCTCACCTGGCCGGAACTACCTGGCATTCGGTATCCGAGATCAGAGATGGGCTCCAGAGGTGTTCAGTCAATAAATCTGGTAGGCGAGAGATCCCTGGGCACTGGCATGCTATGCTGTACGGTACTGGGGTGTGGATCTTTTGATCTCCTCGTCTGTCCTTAGGCTGGGGAGGTTAAATAAGTGTCCCAGTGACCTGTAGTTCTCACTTAAATGCCTGCATTGGGACTTGGATTGGAACTGTCGGTGAGGAGTTAGCCTCACCTTGAGCTGACTAGCCCCGCGCAGGTGACAGGGGCCCGATTTCACCAGAGCACATGCGAATGCTGAGTAAACAGGACTTGATGAGACTGGTAAATAACAGGCTGGAGTCTTCTTTGGTGGAGAGCCTGAAAGCCGGTCCCACCCAGAGGAGGAACTAACCGGGCCCATTACAACTTGTGGAATTTGGAGACAGAGCACGCAGTTCAGAATAGCTGGTCTGTTCCCAAAATACTGCCTTAGTCACAGTGGGATTTTTCGAGAAACGGGAAGTTTGGGTAAAACTCGGGTTTTACCCAGAGGTGGGACGTATTGAGGAAAGAAAGAATTCCGGGGCCACTGCAGGTAGTCTGCCAGCCTTTAGGTGGTATGAGTGATTATTCTTGTTTTAACTTTCTGATTATGGGAAGATTTCCGAATTGAGCCTGGTTGTTCTTCCTGTGGCATGTGAAGGTGATACAGATGCTAGAAAAATTGGTGGCTGCTCTAGTCTTATGGGCCTTAGACTATTAGAAAGCACGCTGTGTTTTCTACCCTGCATGGCCTTGGCACGTGTTTTATTATAAGTCTACAGTGACTAAGGATTACAAACTAGAATCTGCACCTTGCAGAGCAGAGCATACCCACCCTCTGCCTCAGAGAAGGCCTCAGTGTAGCAGAGGGGTATGAAAGCGTCAAGCACGGTAGCCCTGTGTGGGGAAGGCCTGCCTCCTGCCATGCCTCTGAGCAGTGCAGCTCCTCCGTGTGGGGTGGCCTGTGCCCTGGCTTCATTTTCCATGAAGTCTCTTGTGACCACTAGGGGACTGCCTACTAAGCTATTGATCGCTGCTTTTAGTTTTCCCTTTTCACCGTTGGCCTTACTGACACGGGAAGTGAGGATCTATCTGCTGATCCACACGGGGTGCGTCCCGCACCCCTCCCTGACCCCCAGGGGTAGGTAGGCCTATAATCCTGACATTGTCAGGCACCCCTGATGTCCCCAGGGCTGAGCACATAGCTGTAGTGATTTCACTTGTATTTTAATAACTAAAGCTTGCCTGAAGATCAGAGAGTAAAACAGCCGCAGTGGTAGCGCACACCTGTAGTCCCAGTAGCCACACTAGTTTGTCATAGAAACCGGGCGGTACATTACTTTAATCCCAGTGGTGCACGCCTTTAATCCCAGCCCTAGAGAGAAATATAAGATGGGAGGAGACAGCTCACAAACACAGGCTCTTTTTGAGATTCCTGGAGGCAGGATTGCCATTTTCAGACTGAAGTCGAGGTTAGAGCCAGTGTGTGGCTGTTTTGCTTTTCTGACCTTCAGATTGAACCCCAATTTCTGTCTTTGAGTTTTTATTAAGACAAAAGGGTGTCTTTTAATAAATAAGACTTGCCTGAGGATCAGAAAAGTAAAACAACCACACTGGCGAGCCTTACTGATCAGACAGCAATGGCATACACCTTTAATCCCAGTAGCCACACTAGTTTGCCATATAAACCAGGCAATAGTGGTGCACACCTTTAATCCCAGGGTCATAAAACAGGAGGAGACCATTCTCAGGCTCAGTCTCTTTCTGAGATTCCTGGAGGCAGTATCTCCATTTTCTGTCTAAGGCTGAGGTAAGAGTCAGTGCCCAGCTGCTTTGCTTTTCTGGTTTTCAGGTTGAACCCTAGTTTCTTTCTCTTGAGTTATTATTAATCTTGCTTCCCATAGTGGTAGACTTGGACTTGGCCAGGGTGGCGAACACTATCTCATGACCCTGATTAAGAAATTCCTGATAAGTTCATTCCAATTGGGGGCCAAGGCAGCAAAGCATTGCTATGTTCAGCTGTTTGGTAGCTTGTGGGCTGAATGAAGCCTCCCTGGGGGAAGTGACTTAGCAGTTGAACCATAGCTCTGTGCCTGAAAACTTGAAGATATCTGTGTTCATAGTAGGCTCATCTCTTCATGTAGATAACCCTGAGGAGAAGGCATTGTAGAGTGGGGCTGAAGAAACAGGTGCTAATGTGCTTTCAGATGTCTTCCGGCTGAACTGCCCCTTCACTTCATGATTGATCAGTGTAAACCTGACACCATGACCACACTTAGCACATCTTCTGGAGGTTACTGTGGTGAGTGCTTCTTGTAGCTTAGTGACTTGGACACTCACCCTCCACACCTGTTGTTCCAGGGTCCATGTGGGCATGTACCTGTATGTGTGTGGGGGGGGGGGAGATAGAGTGAGAACGAGCAAGCTGTGTTAGGAATCTTTCCCAGATTTCAATGCTATGAGTTTATGCATACTAACATGCAATACAAAAATTGTTTGGTGCATTTAGACAAATACTACTTTTTGTTTTAGTATTTTTATTTACTTTGCTTGTTGGTACATAATATCCCTTCGTAGCTCAGGCTAACCTCCAACTGATAATCTTCCTGCCTCAGCCTCCCAAATAGTGTTGTTATAGGTATGTGCCCCATACCCAGTGTGACCAGTCCTCAATATGGCAGGGCATATACAGTTTGGAAGATCGTATTCACTGTCTTGTTTTTGTGATATGTGGTACAAAATGCATTCTGACCATCACTAGGGATACACAAAAGATGGCATGAGAAACTAGGCAAATGACCTGGGTTTGAGGATTTATTTTTTTTTTTAAATACCAGAGAAGAGATGAACATCCTTTTTTTCAGGGTCTTAGCTTTTCATCTGGAAAATTTTAGATCCTTTTTGATAGAAAAATTATCAAACCAGTATTGAAAAGAAGTAATTTTAAAATAAGAAAGGAAGTTAGGCAAATTGAACTGTTTACTTAGTCTTGCTAGAGTCCCTCTCTGTATGAGGAATTCTGACTGATGGAAGTGTGTGATAGAAACAGAAGGCAGACTCTGGAGGCAGGAATTGCTGACATCTTAGTGTGAATTGTGCCCTGGGTGAAGCCCTCACACAGGTTCAACGGTTAGAACACATAAAGCCTCTTACAGGGAATGCTGGTCCTGCTAATGGGGAGAGGAATGCATGGGAAATGCCTGTACCTTCTGCCCGACAATTCTGTTGCTTCAGTGCTGCTTTTAGAATAAACAATTGAAGGCTTAGGGAGTGGGTGGCAGTTCTTTCATCGTTTATGTAGGCAGTCGGGAGCATTACCTCACCTGCCTTTGGATTTTGCTGTCCTTCCCAGGAAGTTTGCAGCAGGAGAACTTAAAAGTCACAGGGGCTGGAAGCAGCCACTGAAGACAGTCCAGTTTGGGGTATTATAGTTTTCTCTCCGTGTTGACATTGCAAAGCACTAAATGCAACAGTCCTTTGAAGGCTCTGCACACTTCCCTCTAAGGGAGAAGGAAAGCAAAGCATCAGATGTCACTTCTGCCCTAGAGACTTCTGCCCCCAGGCTACACCTGGATCCCATTGCTGCAGGAACAGTTACTTCATTTGACACAGTGGGGTTAGTGAATGAGTGCCAGCTGGGAAGCTTGGAAATGGACAGGGCTAGGTTGTGATTGAACGCTGTGCCTAGTGAGTATGAAACTTGTGGCTTCCCTAAACTTACAAAGAATCACATGGCTTATTCAGATTTATTGTGAAGGAATCCAGTTTTGTTAATCTGTAGAAATTTTCTGCACATTTTAGAGAAAATAAACCCCTGTCTATCTCTCCTGTCTAGTTGTTGTCTGGAGACATGGTCCTTACTTAGCTCTACTCTTGCCTGTCTTCCAGAAGAAAGGTGGCAGTAATGCTAACGCTGGCAAGCAAGCTGAAGCGGGATGATGGTCTCAAAGGGTCCCGGACATCTGCCTCCACATCTGACTCTACTAGACGGGTCTCCGTGAGAGACAAGTTGCTTGTAAAAGGTAAATCATCCTCCATGGGAGCTGGCTTCATACCCTGTAACAAAGCAAAGCTTGCCCAGAGGCTCTTTGGGGATGGATATAAAGTAGCCTGTTAAATGGAAATATTTCTTTAAAATGATTTTAACATATGAGTGTCAGGTATGCTTTTAATCCCAGGACTCTGGAGGAAGAGTCAGGTAGATCTTTGAGTTTAAGGCCAACCTGGTTTATAAAATGAGTTTCAAGACAGCCAGAGTTGTATGGAGAGACCCTGTTCCAAAAAAATAAAAATAAAATGAAATTGTCACTTATAGAGGCAGGATTTATACCAGACAAAGGACAGGATTGTGATCGCAAGGAGATGGTGTTAGAACTGTGGTGTCTGACACACCAGGGATATTCTTTGTTGGCGCTGCTGCTGTGCTGTGGAAAGAAGAGACAGTAGGAGTTGGCAGGCCTGAGGCATGTGGGTGCTGCTGTTACTTTCCTCTGCTGTCCTCTTTCCTGTGGGTGCACAGCAGTTTCCATCCTGGAACAGGTAATGTCTTGAGATCCTTTCCTGGTTCATACAGAACACAGCCTAAGGAGTCTTATGAAAAGCTGGTGTCTTCACAGAATTATCATCATGCACCTGCACACCAACACACACAAGTACTGTATGAACTGGTTATAATGCATATTGTAATTTTGTTATTAGAATTCACAGAATTATTATTAAAATTGTGTCCTAAGGTTATAGTCGCTGTCCATGTTTGTAAAGGAAAACTGTATGATAAAGGGTTTCCTTTTGTGTGTGTGTGGGAGGGGGTATAGCTTGCATGTTCCTGTGTGCATGGGAGGGTCAAGGAGTTGTGCACTTATGGAGGTGTGTACATGTGGAGGTGCAGAGGTTGAAGGCTGTGGGTTTGTGCAGGGTTAACAGAGTCGCTTATGGACTTCTTGGACTTAAATCTTGAATTAGCTTAAATCATGACCAGCTATGGATGATTGGTTAAAAATGTTTTAAAAGTAAAAATGTTTACATCTCATTCTTGTCTCTAAGTCTGGAACAACCTAGATTGCAAGTAAGGTGTCCTGGGGCACCTTACTTAGGTGAGCCTGATGACATTTGACTTTTCAGAACCCTCGAGGTTCCATCTGTAGAGGCAGCCCAGAGATGGGAGAGCCAGGTTGAGGAGTTTGGGGGTGTAGTTGCAGTACAAGCAGAGTTTTTTATTGCAGTAAAGAAGTCTTGACTTACCTGCTGAGATTAAACTGTCCCTTCTTCACATTGCCACCATCATGGTTAATAGCAGCTGTAGTACACCAAGCACTTGAGGCCAGACCCTGATTGTGCTGTTATAGCAAGATTCTATATCCTTGTAGACAATAGGAGCATCTTTCTCATGATCTGGAGTCTGGAAGACTAAGGTTAAGAAAGCAGTGTTGGGCTCACTGATAAAGGCACTTGTCTCAGTGTACCAGGCCCTGGGTTCCATCCCCACTGTCACCAAAAGAAAAAAAAATCAAGCCGGGCGGTGGTGGCGCACGCCTTTAATCCCAGCACTTGGGAGGCAGAGGTAGGCGGATCTCTGTGAGTTCGAGACCAGCCTGGTCTACAAGAGCTAGTTCCAGGACAGGCTCCAAAACCACAGAGAAACCCTGTCTCGAAAAACCAAAAAAAAAAAAAGAAAAAGAAAAAAAAATCAAGTATTGGTTTCTGGTGAGAATTCTTCTCAGCTTCCAAGATGTAACCAGGTTGCTATATCCTAGGAGGGAAGGACACTGGTCTCTTCAGCAGGAAGAGACAAGAGTTTAAATGGCACTAAATCATTCATATGAATAGAGTCGTCATAACTTATTCACTCCAAGACACCACCTCTTAATACTGCTACATTGTGGATTAGGTTTTAATACGAATTTTGGGCACCTCCAGACCATAGCAGGTATTGTGAGTCAAACCATAGCAAGTACTTTAGGGATAATTGCCAGGATGGTGCTTCATTTTCCACCTGAAGAGCTGAGATTTAGGCTAAGAAGTCTGCAATAGTTGCAGCAGGATGGCCAGACCCACATCTTAGGGGTGAGGCAGGCTCTAGGATAACAAATTAAACACTGTGGTTCAAAGAGCAGAAATGCAAGTTAACATTGAGAAAAGAGAGTGTTGACAGTCTCCACCCATCCTGTGTCTAGAGACTCACCTGGGAGTTTTCAAATAGCTCTAGGGTGATCATAGTGAAAAACCTTTCCAGACAAAAATCCCATTAGGACTTTGAAAGAGTCTGAGTTTGCAAGATTGCTCTAATTGGGGTTGTTGTCCTAGGTCATAAAGTGGAATTCTGTGAAGATGTCTTTCATGAGTATGGACAGGTCCTAGGAAACTGATTGTGTCTAGGACTTGATACTAAGTATCTGGCAACTAAACTGCCTTGAGACAATACAGTAGAGGGAGTGCAGAAAGCAGGCTGAGGGATAGTCACACTTGACGGAGAGTGTCCCAGTATAATAGCCTTGCTCAGTTCTGAGAGCTGTCACCAGGCTGGCCAAAGGTCAGATGGGGGCTGTCTTGGAAGGTGTGTAGCCTTTGGCAGCAGTCTGTACAGCCATAAAATCTAGAACAAAGGCCATATGTCCGTAGCCGCAGTGAGAGGGTGCCTGGGCAGTGTATCACAGAAGACTGTCCTACACTGGCATCCCAAAGAGCCAAGAGAAAGATTGTAGAAACTAACAGGACAAAATTTTTTTATAGATAGGGGAGGGATTCATGGAGTCCTGCCACTTACTGGTAAACTGTAGGCTGGGTGTCCACTCCTGCCCTCCTTGAGCCCTCCAGGCATCTTAGAGCATCTTAGGGATGATGTGGTCTATGTGTGATTGGGCCTCACGACCTAACTAGACTCCCACGTGCCCCTGTGCTAATGTGGCTCCTGATGGGGAGAGAGGTCCTCAACTCTGTTCCCAGTGCTAGCCTTCTATTCTAATCTCTGGTGAGTGGGTCAGGGTTCAACTTGCCAAGGTTGTCACAGCCTTTGAAAGCATCTGTGGGGTAACCTAACAAGGAGTCCTGCTAACAGTCGACTAGGAGGGCAGCTATCTAAGCACACATCTCTTTATGTGTTCTGTTGAAGGGTAAACACCAGTGAGGCTGTTCAGGGAACCTGGATAGCCGTCACAAGTATATCAAACAGCCTACGGGGGCAAGAGGGCCCATTGAAGCCATAGATAGGCGCTCAGCTTGTTATTTTCTGTGCTCACGTCAAAAGTAGGTGGTGTGAAGTCCAGAGCTACATTCTTAGCAATACTAGGCCTTTGTTAGAGGAACTGTTTTTTCAGGGTTGTAGCTTGCATTTTAGAGTGGCTCTAGAACACCTTTGGTGATTAAGTTAGCTATATCTGTGCTCTCTAGGGCCTGAGACCCATGTCCTGGGAATGAAGGACTCAGCTTCCTATACTTGCTGAAGTCTGAAACTGAAACTCAGTTCTGCTAAGAAGCGTGTGCATCTGACTGGACTGGCTGTTTATCTTAGGCAGCTATAACAAACCACTGCAGATTGGGTAACATAAGCCACACATTTCTCATAGTTCTAGAGGCCGATTTGATGCCCAAGATCAAGTCTTAGTGAGGTCTTCTTGGTTTGTAAACAAATGACTCCTTGCTTGTGTCCTCACCCAACAGAGAAATGAAGGAGGTGCCCGGGGAGAGTGCTTCTACTGAGGACACTGACCTCATGTGGGAGGTCTGCCAAGACGGCCTAATGACTTCCAAGTGCCACTTCATTAGAGCATAGAGCTTCAGTATATGAAGGGAAAAGGGACACAAATTTAGGCCATAGTATCTTTGGGATTCTTCCTCGGTCACAGGCCACATGAGGAGAAAAGTTCTCAATATCTCAAGATATTCACATACAGCAGGGTCCTGCAAGTGTGTTTACATGCACCACATGAAGGGTAGCAGATCTGGAGGACACAACTAGAGTTCAATGTTGTGAGCTGCCCAATGCAAGAGAAGGTGAGTGTGTGAGGTGTGGGGGCCATTGTGGACTGTGAATTTTGTAATCTGGTTATGATCATACTTCCAGGAGACTCTGGTTTGATCCTTACATAGAGAGGAAAAGAATTTAATTTCTCAGAAGGAAGTTATGCAGCCACTGAGTTACGCAAGATGCTAGTTGCCTCCCAGAAATGCTAAGCCACCTAGCAAAAGAGGTGTTGTTACCTTGTTAAAGCACTGTGCAGATTTGAAGGGGTGTTTTATCTTCTGCACTGGCCTAGACAAAGTGCCAGGCGTCTTTATTGAAATCCTATGTCCCAAGGATTCTATTCCTTTACCTGCTCTAACAGGTGGAACAGAGAATTCCTGATATGGTCAGGAGGCTGTGTTTGGGGCTCTCTTCAGCCCTCTTACTTTCTTGGGTTACACTGAACATGATGAATATAAGCAGAACCTTAAATTTGTTGATGTCATGTAAAATTAGAACTTTTTACTATGGTTTTTTTTTTTTTTTTTGGTTTTTCGAGACAGGGTTTCTCTGTGGTTTTGGAGCCTGTCCTGGAACTAGCTCTTTTAGACCAGGCTAGACTTGAACTCACAGAGATTCGCCTGCCTCTGCCTCCGAGTGCTGGGATTAAAGGCGTGCGCCACCAACGCCCGGCTATGTTTGTTTGTATAATGATATTAGATCATCTTTTTATGGGCAATGGTCTAAAAGCAGTCTGAATGACTTGACCTCAAGATTCATACATTCAAATCTAAACATTTGGGTGATATTAGGAGAAAAATTATTTTTGGAGGTAATTCATGGAGGTGGAGTTGCTACAAATGGAGATCCTTTCCTACCATTTGTACATACAACAAGAATATGCTATCTATGAGGGCCCTGAGCCCTCACCAGATTCAGAATCTGCTGGTGCTTTTGGTCTTGGCAACCAGCTTTCAGAATTATGAAAAATAAGTGTCTGTTTACAAACCACCCATGCATAAGATATTTTTGTTATAAAACAGACCAAGAGTTAGAGAACAACACTAATTTAGGAACCTGGGCCTACTTAGGATTTTTAATGGTACTGGAATGATTGAGGACTGGGGCATCCAGTGTTTTAGAATCCCTATAGCTACTGGATTGTGGGGATAATATATAGAACTCAGATTATTTAAAAAATTGCTAAATCCTTTACACAGCAGTCTTTACAGACTAATAATGGACAGCTATTTGAGAAGATCAGTGTTATGGAGAGGGATAACATCAATTTGACAAAATTATCTGAAAGGATTTGTGCTGTTGAATTTAATAATCAGAATCTGAAAAGTTATGATAGATTAATGTATAAGATATCTCTCCAGGAAGGTAATATGCACACAATCAAAATTATGTCCAAGGATGAGACATTGTCTTTATTGGACAAGTTTCATACCTTGGAATCCTCAGTGGGCATTAGAACAGAACTCTGGTCAGGAGATTTGGACTCTAAAAAAGGCAGTAGTAAAAAGATACCCCTGGATGACTTACATAGAGTTTCAACTGCATATTCAGTAATTTCCTCAGAAAGACCATCTGGCACAAAGGTAGTCAAAGAATATGCATGAGAACCAATACATATGAGTGATCTAAAAGAAATAAAACAAGCAATAGTTTCTTATTGACTACATTCACCTTTTGTCTGGAAAATGGTGAAAAACATGAGCTGCAAGCACTCAGGCTACCCCAAATGATGAACTTCAGTTAATCTCAGTGGTCCTAGAAGAGGGACCGCGGCTGCTTTGGAAGTGTTATTGGAGAGAAGAGGCAAAATTTTTAGAGCAACAGAGGAAAGCAAAAAGATTTGAGATTTCCTAAGATCAAATTCTTGGTAGGATCATTACTCTGATCCTCAGGAACAGGCTCATTATGATGAATGCACCCTGTCCCTATGTAGCAAAGCAGCCTTAAATGCTTGATACAGGATTCAGGAACCAAGAAAGAGGATTGAGTCATATATTAGGCTTAAACAGGGCCAGAGAGAACCCTTTAGTGACTTCTTACAAAGATTAACTAAGGCTGTACAGACCCTGGAGCTAGATGTATACTTATTGAATCTTTGGCTTTTGAAAATGCCAACTTAGAGTGTAAGAAGATCCTTTGGCCTTTAAAGGTCAGATCCGCACCCATAAATGAATGGATCTTGTATACAATGAATGTTGAACTATTTGACTATAGTACTGAAGCTTGGGTAGGAGAAGCAATTTCCAGTGGTAATGATGAGGAGACATCAAAATGCCAAATGTTTTAATTGTGGTAGAATGGGATATCTACAAAGGGACTGTAGACAAGGAATTTCTAGGAATCATGTCTCTAGGAATGGCAAGAATAGGACTCAGCCTTCTGGTATATGTAGGAAGTGTGGCAAAGACCGACATTAGACTAATAAATGTAGGTTGACAAGAGATAGACAAGACTACCTGATACCACTGGGGAATATTCCTTTAGGGGCCTCTCGCAGGCCCCCAAGTCAAACAAGGTCCAGTCATTCCCAGCCACTGTGGAGAACATGTCTCACCAGGAAAATTAAACAATCCAGTGCCTACTGTAAAAAAAATACCATTCTAGATGATAGAATAGACATGGAGGATAAATCAAAAACTCCAGTAGGAAATAGGAAATGTATATTTTGGTAGACTTCTATAAAATGATCAAAGACCAAAGCTGCTAGGGCGTATAAGTGACACATTGTAATTGAAGGATTACTAGACATAAGGTGCAGACACGAGTATCATTACTCCAGAATCTTGGCATCCAGATTAGTCTCTTCAAGAGGCAGATGTTTAATTCCTGGGAATTGGAACCCTATCTCAAGTGGAAAAAAAAAAAAAAAAAAAAGCACGAGGTGGGTTAAATACATAGGGCCAGAAGGACGGAAAGGAAGGCTGATATGAAGCTAATATAGCAGTGAATTTACCTGTTGCAGCAATGGAATGCCCAGGTTAACATTCCTACAGTCCCCAAAACTCATATTTCTGGGAAGGATATTATAAGATATTATAAACAAAGGTCACCAACCATTCAGGCTCTACAAGAACACAAAGCAACTAGCAAACCTTCAGAGGTACTAATGGCCTTGACTTTAAAATGGTTAACTGAGAAACCCATGTGGGTTAAACAGTGGCCTTTAATGGAAGACAAACTTTAGAACAGCTGGTACAGGAGCAACTAGATGCTTACCATATTATAGAATCAACCAGCCCTTAGAATTGTCCTGTGTTTGTTGTTAAAATAAAATCTGGAAAATGGAGAATGGTGACAGATCTAAGAGCTGTCAAGAAGGTTATTCAACCCAAGGGCCCTTTACAATCTGGAATTCCTCTGCCTTCTCTATTACCAAAAGGATAGCCTCTTATAGTTATTGATTTAAAAGATTTTTTTTTCTTCACTATACCTTTACAAGAAAAGTACAGAGAAAAATTTGCTTTCACAATGCCTACGCAGCCTACTAGGAGATACTGGTGGACTGTCTTCCCACAGGGAATGTTCAGTCATCACACCCTGTGCCAATACTTTGTAAATCGGTCATTGGAAATAAAATGCAAGCAATTTCCTAAGTCTGTAATTTACCATTACATGGACAATATTTTATCTGAGTCAAATGCAGATACATTAAAAAGAATGTTTGAAGAAGTAAAGAAAGTTTTGCCTAAATGGTGATTATAGATTGCCCTGAAAAAAATACAAAGAGGAGATTCTGTCACCCAGGTTACAAAATAGGTTTACAGAAAATCAGAACCCAAAAGGCACAAATCAGGAAAGACTAATTAATTGCATACTCTTAATGACTTTCAAACATTGTTAAGAGACATTTCCAGTCTACGACTTACTGTTGGGTTAACATCTGATCTAATAGTTCATTGAAGCAAAACCTTAGATGGTGACAAAGACTTAAGTAGTTTCAGAGAATTAACAGCTAAAGCAGAAAAAGAATTAATGGTTGTTGTAGAGAAATTACAGGAGGCACATGTAGATGGAATGAATCCAAATCTTAATCCAATTGTATTATAATCCAATTGTATTATGATTAATATTGCCTTCCAGAATTTCCCCTACAGGAATTTTAATGCAGAGGGAAGATACTTTTGATTGGATTGTTTTACTGCATAAACCAAGTAAAAAATTAAAAACTTATGTGGAAAAAGTCTCTGAATTAACTATAAAAGGAAAATTGAGACTTGGTCAACTCACAGGTATAGACCAAGCAGAGATTATATAGTTCCTTTTACTGCTGATGAAGACAATGAACCATGGCAAAGAGCTTGTGCTATTTTGGGGGGGCAGGGATTAATAGCAATTATCCCCAAAGTGATAGAATTAACCTTATAAAGAGAAATACTTAAATTCTTTCTCAAATTGTACGTGATGCACCAATAACTGGAGGCTTTACATTTTATACTGATGCAAATAAATCATAAAGGCAGGTTACAAATCAGAAAAATTAAGTAAGGTAGAATAAATCCCTTATAATTCTATCCAAAAGGCAGAGTTATGTGCTATTCTCATAATACATAACCAAGGGATTTTAAAGAACCTCTCAGTAGAGTTACTGATTTGCAGTTTGCAAGAAAGAGTTATCTTGTATATTGAAACTGATGAATTTATTCCAGATGATACAGAATTGACTTCATTATTCATTCAGGTTCGAGACATAATCAGGAATAGATTTTGCCCCATATACATAACACACATCTGATCCCATACAGGTCTGCCAGGTCCTCTAGCACATGGTAATGCAGAAATTGATCGATTATTGATTTGAAGTGTGCTGAAGACCTCAAAATTTTATAAGAAATGTGTCATTAGCAAAGGTTTAAAGAAAAAGATTTCTATTACATGGCAAGAAGCTAAGGAGATTATAAAGAGATGTTCTACTTGCTTTTTCTATAACCAAACACCATTACCTGCAGGGAGTAACCCAAAGGGTACTCAAAGGAATGAGATCTGGCAGATGGATGTGTTCCACTTTACAGAATTTGGAAAATTAAAATATGTACACCACACCATTGACACTTACTCAGGTTTTCAATGGGCAATTGCTTTGAGCTCAGAAAAGGCCGATTTGGGTAATCACGCATTTATTAGAAGTTATGGCCATCATGGGTATACCTACACAAATAAAGACAGACAATGGTTCGTCATATGTATCTAAGAAAATGAAATAGGTTTTTTTTGCTATTATAATATAAAGCATATTACAAGTGTACTAACAATGCTACAGGTCAGGCAGTTATAGAAAGATCAAATTGAACTATAAAAGATATGCTAAACAAACAGAAAGGGATGGAAAATATTCTCAGAAGTAGATTGCATAATCCCTTATTAACCTTGAGTTTTCTTAATGCTAATGAAAAAGGAACTGTGGCAGCAGAGAGATATTCAATAATAGAAAAAAAAAGTCTGAATTAAATCAGCTGGTGTATTTCAAGAATGTGTTGACCTCACAATGGAAAACAGGAGATATGCTTCATTGGGGAACAAGTTTCACTCTTGTTTCCTTCCACAGGAGAAGAAAAGCTATGGATACCATCAAAAACATTAAAGATTTGGTTTGAGAAAGAAAAAACCTCTTGACAGGGGGTAAAAGGGTCACTTGTTGGTTCCTGGCCTCCCATCTACTCAGCCCTGAAATAATCACAGAAACTGTATTAATTATATCACTGTTTGGCCCATTAGCTCTAATTTCTTATTGGCTAACTCTTACATATTAATTTAACCCATCTCTATTAATCTGTGTGTAACCACGAGGTCCTGGCCTACCAGGAAAATTTCAGCACATCTGTCTCTCCCTAACCCTGCCTTTCTTTCTCCCAGCATTCAGTCCAGTCTTCCCCACCTACCTAAGTTCTGCCCTATCAACAGGTCAAGGCAGTTTCTTTATTTATTAACGGTAATCACAGCACACAGAGGGACTCCCACATCACCTCCTCTTTACTGTTTAAACAAAAAAGGTTTTAACTTTAATATAGCAAAATTACATAAAACAAAACAAGTATCAAGCAAGAATTACAGTTACAATATTTTTATTTACTTTATCTTTTATCATAACTAAGGAAAACTATAACTATTCTTTAACTCCATCAAAGACTGAAGAAAAATATATTACCTAAGTAAACACTAAGTACATTGTAAGCAACTCCCAAAACTCTAGAAATGACAGAGACATCTCGCCACCTGGACAGTCACCCAAAGTTCTTCTGTACCATTGGGGCATCTATCTTCAGCCTACAGGCCCATCGTATCCAGCAGACTTTTCCATGAAGCAGGAAATTTCAAAGACAATTTGGTCACTTTCTTTTGTGTCCTGCAGAACGTCTTGCAGACTCTATCATGAAGCAGGAACCTCGAAGGACCATCTCACCTTTAGGCAAGTTCAGCAGTCATTTCTTTGCAAGTCCTATATGTCCAATGAAGCAGTCCAGGCAAGAGCAGTTTCTTGCCCAAATGGCTAAGGAGCCTCTCCTATGCCCATCCTCCTCTCGAAGTAATTGGTGCTGCCAGGAGCAGACGTGTCTCATTGTCATGAAAAGTCCTAAGTTATTAAAACATTTAGAAGCCATATTCTGAAGGGATCTGAAAGATTTGAAGAATATTTATCTAATTGAATTATATATCTAGAAAAATCTAACTAACATGACTACAAGCTTGACTATTATAGATGTTTATCTACTAACTTATATTTCTTAATTATACATTACATTTTAAAATGAACTATAGTCACAATACCTTAATCAAGAGCAGAAATATATATATCACAAGATTGACCTTAAATTTGTATCTATAAAACAAGATTCATACCAATGCAAATCTCTGTAGCATATCCCCTGTTAAATGTAAACAATTATAAACAATATTTGGGAATATGGGCATAGTTCTGTCCATACTATTTCCTGCTGTTTGGGGATGCTGTTAATCAGGTCTTTCATGGTGTATCCTGTATGCTAGGTTCATCTCAGTCAGCAGTTGGGCAACATATTTTCTTTGTGGGGGTGTTCACAGCAACCTTTCAGGGGGTCTTGTTCATTGAAACCATATTGATCTAGAGGCAATCCACAGGTTCTCATCTTCTGTGGAAACAAGAGAAGAACATCTTTTCCAAAGCAGCATATCCTGAGACCCAAATTTGGGAGTCATGATCCCTTTATAATATATATGCTGCTTTAGCTTAGCAGCCCATACAATGAAATGTCTCTCTGTACTTAGCTGTTTCACAGTCAAAAAAATTCAAGGAAAACACTATAATATACACAATCCAGACTCTCTGTGTATAGTCCATCATTACGTGGCTTATTTTTCTTTACTCCTTATAATCTATGACTGTACTCTGTCTTTTTAAAGACTTTTTTTTTTTTTTTTTTTTTTTTTGATTTTCGAGACAGGGTTTCTCTGTAGCTTTTTGGTTCCTGTCCTGGAACTAGCTCTTATAGACCAGGCTGGCCTCGAACTCACAGAGATCCGCCTGCCTCTGCCTCCCGAGTGCTGGGATTAAAGGCGTGCGCCACCACCTCCCGGCAAGACTTTTTTTAAATGATTTACTTTTCCAACTGTCTGTACTCTTTTTCTTCTCGTTCCCAAGCCTATGTACATTTATCCAGCACTGACCCATGTAGAGTTCTTTTATGTCTGAATCTGTCCTTATTGCATTTTCTGTAATTCTCTGCTGTCTTGAAGAGCTTTTAAAATGATAAGCAGCTTGGTTGCAGCAGCTCTGGTTGCTGGCTCCGCCTCTCACCAGTTTTAAAATGGTTGGGGTACCTACCATTACGGCCAGGTAGGAGCTGCACTCAGCACTCTGAGAGGGAGCATACAGCGCACTTTTATCTGATCACTGTGCAGCCTGGAAACATCTCTGTATGGAAGCGGGAATCCACAGTGCTCCCCTCCAGTGCAAGCCTCGTAGACCTGATCCTGCCACCTACCCAGGCATAGAGCACCAAGCCACAAGCATGGTCTCAGCCAATTTCCTCCTGACCCCGAGTGGGTACACGAACATCCAAGCCCACAAATGCTTTTCAAAGACTCCATAGCCAGAGTTTGCGCTGGCCGCTGGCAACATGGCCCAGGAAGTCACGTTTTAAAACCACACGTCTTTTTGTTGTTGTTACGGCTAAATCACGAAAACCTCTCTTAACGGAGCTGCAGCAAGCTCTGGAAAAGAAATGTAGTCAAACTTTGATTTTTGGGTTTAGAATTCCTTTTAAGCCCTCTCAGGTGTTACATGTCCACCACGTTTATGCCAAATTGTTGCAAAGAGCAGCTTGTTTGTCCCAGCCACCCAGAACCAGAGGTGACAATCATACAGGTGGTAAGAAAACCTCATAAGGATTAGGGCAGGGTTCTGTTCTTGTGTTTGCAGGAAAATTTCTTCAAAGAGTTGAGACTTTGGACATCTAGGTGCCTAAAGATGAAAAGATAGCTATCCAGGAAGAATCAATAAGCAAAGAGAAATCTGACTTACGATGCTGTATTCTCTGCATGGTAAAATTTGATTATCTGGACATGTATACATCTCTACATATGCTTTAGATACATCTAAAGAGCTTGCTTTAGAGTTGGATGATGGCTCTATCCTTCTCTAAATCTAAGCATGTTAAAAAAAATTCAGAATTTCTGTCTCAAGTCAGGAGCCATCTGGTATGGGACAGAAAAATAGATTTAAAGGAAATATTTTTCTTCATGCCCTTTTTGTCTATTTTGTATCTTTTGTTGAATAAATGTCTATATGAATAATGCTTGCCGGGCGGTGGTGGCTCACGCCTTTAATCCCAGCACTTGGGAGGCAGAGGCAGGCGGATCTCTGTGAGTTCGAGACCAGCCTGGTCTACAAGAGCTAGTTCCAGGACAGGCTCCAAAATCACAGAGAAACCCTGTCTCGAAAAACCAAAAATAATAATAATAATAATGCTTAAGTTTTTAGCAATGAACAGTAGATTTTCCTGCAGTAATCTTTGAAGCTTCCAGGAAGAAGATGGGGCCCCCTGGTTGATATGACATCAGGATGCTGATAGCGCTACTGTGAGACTGGTCTTTGGGTACCAGCTGAGGAAATGGTGAACTTTTTTACAATGTTCTGGCCAGAAATCCAAATAAGAACTTCAAAACAAAACAAATAACACTATTGACTACTCAGAGACCATTTGCAGTTATACAAAACAGCAATCTTAAAACTTAACCATCATTTACTTATATAGGATCGCATAGAAAAAAAAATCCCCATAACAGCAAGAAGCAATTCTAGAAGATAATGTACCCTGTCCCAATAAAGTTTGTCCTCATGGTTAAGGACACCATTTAGGGGTTTATTATTGTATAGAGTTGGGAATTGGGGTGGAAATTTTGTAGGCCCAGAGATCTCAAAAAAGAAATAAAACTGAATGGGATGGTACAATTTCAAAATATATTTGTTATATTGAAAATGCTCCTATTTCTGTTTGCAATGTTTGTACAGCTATGCATAGTTATTTTGTTAGATTTTATGCATGCGTGTTTCTACCTCTGTTTAAGACATTTTTATATTGATACAATTTTTAGGTTGTATTTATCATATTGCTTGCTATATTTCTACCTCTGTTCAAAATATTTATACATTGTTTACATTTTGAGGTCATTGTCCTCATTTACTGCACAATTGTTTAAAGATTGTTTAATATTCTGCTATGAAGTCTTAATCTTTAAGTTACATAGGTATTAAGTATTATAGGTCAGTAGTCATTCATGTTTATTAATACTTTTAGTCAGACTAATTTGGTCCTTTAGATACATAGAGATTGTATTCATAGATAGGTGTAACCTTCAACCACTTCAAAGATCTGTGGAACATGCATTTAAATAACTTAGGATTCTGTTGATGTGAGACACAATTACTCCTGGCAGCACCAGTCTATTCCCTAGCGAGAATTGAGCACCAAATACATTCCACTTGGAGTTTGTTTTCTTTTTGGCACAACTGGCCTTTGGGCAAGGAACTGCCCATGCCTTGACCACTGACAAAGTACACAATGTCCAGACTGGACCCAGCAGGATACAAGGAAAAAGACTGCCAAACCTAGCCAAGAGAGGGTAAGACAGTTCTGAATATTTTTCTGCCTCTAAAAATGGTCTGTTAATTACTCAAGGCCTTATCCAAAGTTGGTTGCTTAAACATTGCAAATGAGACTTTGGGTGATTGTGCAGTCATTTACCACACATTTTGGAAGCTGCTCAATTGCACTTTCTGCCTACTCAAGTAATGTTCGTTCTCAGGCCTTTGATGGGGTTGAAGATTAGATAGTTGTAGTTACTGTCCTCTTATGATTTAGCCAAGTCATTTCCAATACAAGATTTAGACTACGTAGAACAGAATGTTTGTTAAAAAAATTAGGATATGTTCCTTGCTTAATATTGTTTATTCTGGTTGTAATTCTTACTTTATACTTGATATCTGTTCCTAGTGTATCTCTTATTTAAACAAAACGGGGAGGTGCTGTGGGAACTCCTTTAAGATGCCAGCCCACTTGGGTATAAATGCAGCTGTAAAGCATGTCCTCATTCCTTGTGACTACTAGACTCGGTTCCTTTTCCCCATTTATGCAGAGGACTGTGATCTAGGACAATTATCTGTGAGTCTTCCCTAAATCAGTAACCCTTTATTATACGTAAATCTGTACTAGTGTGGGATTATTTTATAACTTCCATCATCGGGTATCTGGAAGGTACATTTGAAAAGAGAAATAGTCACAGTTTGAAAAAAGTGGATCTGTTACTTGGGAGGAGTAATTTTTTTTAAAAGCACTGTAGTTACTGCTTACCTGTAGGCAGTTACTTTGTAGATGTGACATGATTTTTATTCTTATTAAAGTGAATTGTCTTTTTTTGCTTAATTTATTGGTGTTCTGCATGTTATCTTGTATATATGAAAACTAAAGGCTTAAAATATTAATTTTAGACCAGGTTTTAGTTAATCTAGCTTATTTTTCTTCTGTAATCCTAGAAAAAATTGCTAATTTAAAATGAATAATATGAAGACTATTAACCACAGTCTCTTTATTTCTACAGAGGTTGCAGAACTTGAAGCTAATTTACCCTGTAAGTATAGCATGCTGGTCAAATTGGTACTATATAATGATGACATGAAAAAAATTGTTTTAATCACTTTGAATAGCAGAAAGCCTATATTGTATATGTTGGAAATGAATTATAGTTTTGGGCAAGAAGAATTTTTTTTGCAATATCTAATAAAATGAGGTTCTAGCTGGGTGTAGTGTCACGTGCCTTTAATCATAGCACTTGGGAGACAGGCAGGCAGATGTGTGATTTCAAGGCCAGACAGGTCAACAAAGTGAGTTTCAGGATAGTTGTAGCTATGTAGAGGGACCCTGTCTCAAAATACAGCAAGAGGTTTTTTTAGTCCTTCTGAATAGCACATGTAGAATACTGTCTAAAACATTTTGGAATTTTGTGGGTTGACCTTAGAGTTACTTCCATTCAGAACTGTAGGTGTTGTCGGGGAATTGTATTGAAAGGTTGATTTTGAAGCTGGGGAATGGCTCAGTAGCAGAATACTTGCCTAGCATTTGTAATGTTTTGGTTTCAGTCCCAGACATGGGGGTGGGGGTGGAGGGAGTATTTCTGACCGCTAAGGGAAAAGCAAAACCATATGCTTTAACTAATGCACCTTTAATTCCTGCATTCAGGAGGCAGAGACAGGTGAATCTCTTGAGTTTGGGGCCAACCTGAACTACAAGTGAGTTTCAGGACAGCCAGTGCTACACAGAGAAAGAAACCCCGTCTCTCTGTAAGAAAAAATGCCTAGGAAAGTAAATGTGCATGGGCATGATAGACAGGCAGGAGGGCGGAGCCCTGCAGCCAGGTGATAAACTTGTGTGCCTGCCTCCCTGCCTGTGGTTGGGACATTCCTGTAAAAAAGTACCACATGGTGATTTTGTTTTTGTATTCTAGTCCAGTCCGTCTTTCCACTGTGACTCACAGTGTGTCTTCATTAGAGAGCACAGAGTTTCCACTTAGAACTAGCTCGTGTTTGATGTGAGTCTTGCAGGATTTGGAAAAGATGTGGTCTGTTTCCCATTCTGTGGCTTAAACATCAGATAGCACACATTATCTGGCGTGCTGCTTTCACTCTTTCTGCTCTTTCCCCATGCTTCCCACAAATCTTCCACTCCTCATCCTGAAGAAGAAGCAGGCCACCACAATAATTCCTCGTCATCTGTTTAAAACCTTTTCTAAAATATTTACAGAGCCATAAGAATAGCTTTCTATGTGGCAGAGTAATTAGTAACTGCAGAATGAACTCAGAGCTCTGTATGAACAATTGCATAGAGGCTTCTCTGGAAATACACATCTCCTTAGGTCCTCTCGAACATAACAAAAACTAATTCTAGCGTTTTAAGCTTTGCACACTCTCTCTTCGTATGTAAACACACACATGTATATAACAAAATCTATATATATTTATATATATGAAAAGCCTTTTTTCTATATATATTTTTCTTTTTGATATTTATTGAGCTCTACATTTTGCTCTGCTCCCCTCCCTGCCTCACCCCTCCCTCCTAAAAAGCCTTTTATATATTTTTTTAACTTGACTTTTCTTGAACTTTAAACTTTGTTATTGGATTTTGGTGGTTTCATTAATTTTTAAAACTTCTTTTACTATGTATTTTTTGTATAATTTTGTATGTTTTGTGTTCTTTTGTATTTTTGGAAGGCTAATCCATTTCAGAGATTCCACATTTCAACTTCAGAGATTCCACATTTCAACTCTTGTTAAAAGAAAAAGGGTGCCAGGTATTAAAAACAAATGGAGAACACCAATCTCAAATAATGATTGAAGTATTTACTAAGCCTTCATTTCTTCTCACTTGTATCTTAAAGATTGTTTCTATTTTAAAAAGATAAAACACTTCAAGGTAGCATAGACAGGATTCTCTGGAAAGAAGTCCAGTAACACAGGAAATAATCCTAACAGTTAACATGGGGTTATATAAAATTAGGAAGTTTCTCCATAGCAAAAGAAACAATCACCATTGAGAAGAGACAGTCTACAGAATATAGAGAAAATTCTTTGTCATGGGCCCATGAAATGGCTCAGAAGGTGAAGGCACTTGTCATGTAAGTCTGGAGACTTGAGTTAGATCCCTGGAACTCAAGTAAAGGTAGAGGGAGAGAACCACCTCCATAAAGTAAGTTGTTGGCTGACTTCCACATATGTGCCATGAATGTGCACCCACATGCATCATGTATACACACACTAATAATTTTAGATGGTTTAAAAAAATCTACCATCTATGCATCAGACAGGGGATTAATATCCAGGCTATATAAAGAACTGTAAAAATTAAACAAAAACCTAGATCAATCAATAAACGAATTAGTAAATTTTAGACAGTTCTCAAAAGAAGAAATAGAAATGACCAGTAAGTTCTTGAAAAAGTGTTTATCGTCCTTGGCCATCAGAGAAATACAAATTAAATTAGTTTAGTGCTATAATCTCAACCCAGTTGTAATGGCTGTTGTCAAGAAAACAAATGACAAGACATCCTCCAGAGGATGTAGGAAAAGATATCCTTATTCATTCTTGATGGGAATAACCTTGCGTGATCACAGAAGTCAATATGGAATTCTTCCCCCCTCCAAAAAAATAGAACTTACATATAACCCAGTTATACCGGTCTAGGTATATACTCAAAGGACTCTCTTCAGTAATGAAAATGCACATATAC